>NC_063047.1:54395123-54995123 GCF_018812025.1 Megalobrama amblycephala | reverse complement strand
AAAATATAAGAAGGGTAAACAGGCCTGCAAATTGCTGGGATGATAAGAGACTCAAATGCATTTAGTTTAGTTCATTTGTACATGTTTTCATTTTCACTGTTGTAGCTATTGATTTGCCTTGATTTATTACTAATTTATTAGTTTATTAATTATTAATTTATTATATATTGCCATAATAAATGTATTTTGCATGTTCAATAAAAAGAACCACTCGGACCTCTCAGTCCTGTTCGTGAACAGATCATTTTTTGTGAACCGGTTCAATTGATTCATCGAAAAGATCCGACTCAAAAGAACGATTCCGTTCACGACTCGGCCATTGCTATTCTCCAACTCTAAACCCGCGCAGGAATGAGCAACGCTCGCCGAGCAGCGGATACTCGCCTGCTCTAAACAAGTAGCCTATTTTAATCGTTCCCGTGGACGTTCATGCAATTTCGCATAACTGCCAAGTAGATATCGCATGCTAAAATGGGTCGTCAGTTCACGAACCTTAACATGTAACAGAATACTTGCTGGTCCCCGCTTGTGAAGCAGGAGTGAAGAGCAATCAATCACCGGACACCTCCACCGTTATTCGTGTGTGTACAGTACAGTGAGCGCTGCTGAGGCAGGGGAACCGCTGCTCTAATGCTTCCCTGACCACACCAACTCAGCGCTGCTATTTTAACGCGGTATCTTGTTTTCGACAAAACATCAGATCAGGTTTTATAGCGGGACAAGATGTTGCAAGTGTTGATTTGCGGCGTTGTGGTCTTCCCCGGTCTCTTCTTCACTTTTAGAAAAGTGCTTCCGTCCATTTTCAAGCAGTGGACAGATGCCGACGTCGTGCTGGTCAGCGAGAGGTGAGTTTGGTGACAGTTGAGCAGTTCTGTAAGGCCAGACAGCTCTTGTATTATCATTTGCTGGTTTACTGCTGTTTAGTAGTAAAACGAGTCTCACTGTGTCAGTTTAAAAGGTCAGGTTTGCTTTGCACATTTCACTGGAATATTCACATAAAAAAGCTATTTTACATTAACGGTACATTGTAACAACTTGATGGAAACGATCACACCAGCTGCTAAAATGCAGCTTCTGCACCTTGACCTGTAGAAGGGGCTTTACAGACTCAGGGACCACCAAACAGGCCCTCAGCCTACCCAGGGACACCAATTTATAAAAGGCTAGATTTGCCTACAGTATAACGTTTTAATCAACATTTACAAACATTATTATTACATTTTACAATGCTTATCAGATCATGCAAAAATACTATATTTAGAAATACATTTAGAAATATATAGATTTTTGAGAAATCATTTTTTAAGAAAATGTTTCAAATATCTGTCCAGGACCTTGGACTCCGAGGGGCACCTGGTTAAAAACCCCATAGCACTTGGAGTGATAGAGTCATATGTTTAGGCTTGTGTGTTTAAAGGATCAATTATGTTTATAATCGGACTATGTTGTGCTCATGTTATCCTATGATATGTTCAGCTGATCCCATGACCTTAATCACTCCAGTCCATGGAGAATGAGCATGAATGGACCAACTTCCAGAAATGTACAGACCTCTTCTATATTGTCAGATTTCCATGCAAATATGCCTGGGTGAAATGAGTCTTCAGTGATCTGATCTGAACCTGAAGTCAGATTGCTACAAACACATCTGGATAATAAACCTAATACACACAGTCAACTTTTAAACACAAGTGTGAGATATTCTCAAACTCAACATCTGCATTTTTGAAACTGGCCACTATTTAAAATTGTAAATGAGGGGAGCCTTTATCTCTGGTCATACATACATGCATGTTTTTACAGATAAGCAGTTTCAGATCAATTCTGGGTGGGTTCAGCATAAATTGTCATTGACAGTAGTTTTGTTCTCTTGTTGGCTTATGCAATAGCCAAAATTGCATTAACTAAATATGCAATAAAACAATAGTGTGCACTCAGCTTTGGGATATTTGGGCTTCGTAATTTTAACGCAGAATTTGACATCTTTTTGTTTTATTTTTGAATCTGTCATTTATGTAGTTTGTAATCTGTGTGGAATAAATTTCACTTCCATGGGTAAATCTATGCTATAAGATATAAGATTCATCTTTACCCATTTTCACTCTTTGTCTGAATTATTGTTACCATTAGAAAATGTTAAACCTAACCAAATGTCGGCCCCAATTGTTTGCATTTGTTTTTAGCAATGGCCATAATCCCAGCTAATGCCTATGATTTGCTTCGCATCTCTTTGCTTTTTATGTGCCATGCACCATTTTGCGGTGTTTTGTGTTCTTATAAAGTTCTTATCAGTGTTTGTGTTTTCTGACTGCTGCATCTATGGAGGTCAGCTGCTATTTTGGCTAAACTGCAATATTTTGTTTTAATTTCGCTTTGACCTTTTTTATTGAGTTCCTGTTGTGCTAGATCAGGGGAGCCTAATCCTGTTCTTGGAGATCCACATTCCTGCAAAGTTCAGCTCCAATCCTGATCAAACACAACTGAACCAGCTAATGAAGATCTTCAGGGGCACTTGATAATTACAGGCAGGTGTGTTGGATCTGAACTCTGCAGGTAGGTAGATCTTCAGGAAAAGGATTGGGCACCCCTTGCTAGATTCTTCTAATCTAATCAATTAAGTAAAACACCAAAAATTATGCTGTATCAGCATAAAAGTATTCCTAGTAATAAAAGAGTCCTGTTCTCTGGGCTTTCGCACTGGGTCGTTATACTCAGTTATAGGAACTAGCCACCAGGGCGGTCCCCCGAGAACTTAATTTCCCATAGGGAAGGTGGTTTCAAACACATTTTGCACATTATGGGTGCTTCTCAATACTCAGATTGATGCTTCCTCACTCCTACTCCATTCTGTGACCCGGAAACCGATCAAACTCAGCCATCTTGAAGGACATCTCAATTCTCTAATTGCACCATGAGGAGGCGAGGATTGAGGAAGCTTCCTGAGGAGTCATGAGCGAGGATACACAAGTGTATCTTTTGCGGAAGTATTTCTCATCAAAAAACCTGACGCACATATACATTCTCCTCCCCCTTCACATCTGTCACAATAATTTAAATGTATGCTTTACTTTTGCAGTTTAAATAAACTTTACATCTCACATATTTCAATGGAACATCTTGCTTTAATATAATGAGTTTTTTAAATAACCAAACTTTAACAACATAAGGGCAGATCCCTTGAGCGCAGCTGATGATGCGTTGAAGTGACACTTGAGGGATCAAGAACATTCCAACACAAATAACATTTTCTTCGATTCCTCCATCCTCATTTTCTTTCCTTGCATCCTCCCCTCACATCCTACAGGGGTGGAGCTGAGGCGCAAGGAAAGGAAACGAGGATTGCATAAATAAGAAACGAGAAGCACCTTATCTCTCTCTTATGTGACACACACACACACACACACACACACACACACACACACACACACACACACACACACACACACACACACACACACTCACTCACTCACTCACTCACTCACTCACTCACTCACTCACTCACTCACTCACACACACTCTTCAGGTCTTGGAGTCTTTATAAGCTAATGAGTTGAATTAGGTGTGTTAGATGAGCGAGACATATAAAATGTGCAGTGCTCAGTGTTGCCAGTTTAGGGATTTTGTCACATAATTTAGTGACTTCCCTGCACATTTTGAGACTTTTTTTTTTTTTTTTTTTTCAAAAGTTTAGGGACAAATCTAGCAACTTCTTGAACAAACCTTTTCTAGATTCTTATTTTGCCCACTTGATCTATATTCATATTTATATAGATCATTGAATTTGCCATTATGATGTCATCTAGTGACATTTAGCTACCAGTTTTAGCTACCTTCAATTGAAAGCAATTGTCAACACTGGCAGTGCTCCTGGACAGGTTTGAAAACCACTGCCCTAGGGCATTTTCTGCCAGTAGGAACCCTGAAGTGACGTAAGCCGGTTAGCAGCGACGTTACTTAAGTGCGGCATTCAACAATGTCAACAACTGGAGGATGGAGGATGCCGTGATTGGAGCTGTTTGTTGTGTCATGGGTTTTGTGGTAACAGAGATGGAATGTAGATGTATAAGTTATGTGATTGAAAGAGCAAAAATGAGGGCTAAGAGACAAAATCTACTATGACAACTTGGAGTACTACATATCATCGAGGCTGAGAAAAGAACAAAAATATCGCAGACAAAGGCGACAAGTAAATGCTGTTAGCATTAGCTTTCTGTATGTTTATGTCTTATCGTTGTTTTCTGTGTTTGTGGAGTAAGTATATATAAACTTTGTTTGTTTACACTGCTTTCTAAAATTGGCGGGTGCAGGTGTTTCGTATGGCACAAACTTTCTCACTCTAAGTCAAATGCCAACACATGCTTTGGAATTTGATATACTTTTCTACATAATGTGTCAAACTTTAATATTCTTTTTGGGTGTTTTTGAGACTCTTAGCATGCATCAAATTGCATGAAACTCGAAACACACATCAAAGTTGTCAGCCAGTACACATGGGCAAAGCCTTAGAAATAGGCATGTAGGAGTGGCTCAGTAGCACCACATTTTGACTAAAGTGGGGGGTTAGTTTTACCTACAGTCACCAAACTCTGTACATACATTTTTCTCATCATGCCGCACAACATTCTATTTTACAGTCATTTGCTCTAACCAACAGGAAGTCAGCTATTTTTGTTTGAATGTGGATTTTTTTTAATTAAGCTCTGAATTTTTAACTACTCTTCCAAAGGGCTTCATACGACTCACACCATTCTTTCTTAACATGATGCCAATATATTGAAGATGCTAACAGGTATTGGATATCTTGAATGGTGTTGCCATAGCAAGGGATTAAAGTAATGACAAAAAGGGAAACTGGTCTTATATAATAAATTATCCACCATTTCTTTCTACATAAAATAATGCAAATAAAAAGTAAAACAAAAAACATTTTATTCTTTTTTATATTTAATGCATTATGTGCAAGTTAAAACTATGCAGATTTCATGTTATCTGGTTGAAATAAATAAAATACAATGTAAATGTAATGCTCAGTGTAACTATATTAAAAAGGCCTATTTTTAATAGGGTTGAGAAAAGCCTTGTTGCTGAGAACAGTGTTTTTAGACATAATTACTTTTATTAGCTATTGCATTTGGGTATACAGGGCTTCAGACTTACTTTTGAGAGCAGTGGTGCTGGTGCCACTAAGTTGTACAGAAGGTGGCGCCAGCACCTGATTTGGTGGTGCCATTTTTAAAAAAAATCATAAATGTAATTTAATCATATTACTATTGTTTTGCATTAACAAGTGCAGTTACTAATAATATTATGTTTATTCATTGGAAATTTGACAGTAAAGCACTGAGCTTGAATTGAGATGCAGATAAAAGAAAAATGTAAATATTCTACTCTTATTAAATGTACCATACTGAACTGACAGACGGCTTCAGTGATTATAAAAGGAGCACTCTACTTTCTGTATAATTCAGTGACAATTTGAAGAAGTTTTTGTTTTTCATGAGACTTTTCCAGGGAGACAATAAGTGCTCCTCTGCTGCCATCTAGTGTTAATTTCATGTTTTTAAGCATTTTGTTTGCCTAGAAGTGTTAGTTTTCCTTCACCTTTTAACTTTTAGTTTAACAAATCATTACATTAAAAATAACATAAAAAATTTATATTTAGAGCTTTTAAATGCTGGAAAATGTGTGAAGCACTTTAAAAAGTCCTTAATAAGTGCTTGAATTTCACTCTCAAAAATTTGCATGAACCCTGAAATTAAAAATGTAAAAGCATTTGAGTATTTCTGCCACAATACTATAATGGTTTTAGTAAACGTTACTACATTAAATCCATGGTGATTTGTGGACTGCAGAGCCTTAACTTGTTCGTGGCACAGTGTTTCTCCTGGTTTCCATGTCAGTGCTATTTGAACTGATATCTGTGGTTTATAGCAGAAAATTGACACTTCGGCGGGAGTTTGATTGACAGGTGATCTAACTAATCATAACGCCAAATTAGGGCTGGGCGATATGGCAAAAATGTTATCTCAATAATGTTTTCCCATATCGATATATAAACTGTTAATGCTGCCAGCTTTAAGAGAGTATCCCAACTATGAAATATATGAGGGTTTATTAATTACATTTTAAAGTATAGTTTATTAACAAAAACAGATTACACATTTGGCCTTAAATTAAGACAACTTATTGTAACCGCTGGTTGCAGCAAAGGATGAGGTGTAGGATCTAATTGCAAGCAGTCAGGTTTATTTACAATAACGTAAACAAAAACAGAACACTCTTGAATAGGGAAATCCAAACAGAACAACTGGGTAAATGCAAAAGAGAACTGACAATGGAACTGAACAAACACAGGGCTTAAATACAAGGAAAACAGGACCAAACGAGACTAACTAACAAGACACAGAAGAACTCAAACACTAATCAAATCAGGAACCATGACAACAGACAAGTGGCGGGAAACTGAGAACAAAGGGGAACATGTGACCAAAGAAAAAACAAACTCTAAACATGAACTAAACAGAACAAAACTCAGACCACTTACTAACTTAGCATGTGACTTTTAATTATAAACAAGTCCGAAATACACAGGGGATAAAGGCCATAATGTAGACATTGTCATAATTCATCAACTCGAGTTCATTAGCAATCGCTTGGCATAAATCTGCGCTTTTCATTGATTGAAAATCACTTTGAAGTGCTATTGCGTGAGCATGTAGAACACGCAACAATGCTACCTTGTGACATTGCAACATGCAGCGCTCTTTGTGAAATACTGCAGCGCACGTGGGAATGTCAGCGGGAGTAAACATTTCTGACGCACACATAACGAGCAGGTACGAAACACGTAGGGCGAGAGGAGATTTTCCACTAGTTAATCGATCGCGGATGGTTTATTCATTATCTTCGGTGGATACAAAAGTATAAGAGGATAAAAATAAAAGCATAAATGTGTCTCCAAATATACTTGGGCGGCCGTTAATATACCTAATCTGCGCCTGGTCGCTTTTCAAATAAGCAAACCACTTCCATTATAACTGAATTCGTTCTACCTATTTTGTCATCAATTTCATCATTTTTGGATAACTCGAGGTTAGTTTCACTTTCGTTGCTACTTCCACTCATTTTTGTCATCCTTGTGTCGAGTTCTCTTTACAAAGTGCTGTAGGAAATTGACTTTGTTCTTTGACGTGAACGTTTAAAGCTGCACGCTGATTTGCTGTTGTCGCATATTTCTGCTGTATGATTGGCTCTTACATTAATCCATATCGAGTAAAAATGCCTAGAGCTTATCATCGTTATCGACATATATTTTATCGCGATTCGATATGATATCGTTTATTGGCACAGCCCTACGCCAAATCCACCATTATGTCCAAAAAAGCAGTCGGGATTTAGCATATTATCGTCGGTGGACTTGAACTTGAAAAATGGTGTGTACTGACATCTTTCCGCGATTGAAACAACATTCCTTCTGATGTTCATTAATGTTTATTTGATGTTATAAATTAACTAGTAGGAAGAGATTATCGCTTTATGAGCCGCTTGAACTGAGGCACTATAGCGATCTGTCACAACACATTAAAGAGCCACGAAACGGTATTTATGCTTTAAATTACTTTAAATGCAAAATTAAAAAAAAAAAGTTGTTTCATATCAAAAGTAACCTGCTCTGTCTTGTCTGTTGACGTGTCCTCTTTGCTCCACAATGTATTTTTCACTGTGTGAGAACATGATGTGTGGCGTGAGAATTGCATGTCTTGTCGGACATAGCAACAGTTACTAAAGAGGCTGTGTATTTGCGAACAGTCATTTCTTTGCTGAATTTGAATGCTTGCAGTTGCCACTAAATCTCGCAGTGATGTTATTAATTTTGCGGCGAATTTAAATGCTTCTCACCGGATCTCCCAGTGGTGTGTATTAAGCAGTGTCAAGTGATCGAGATCTGCACATGCTGAACTTGCTGTGCTGTGCTTTCTAGTATTGCTCAGTGCTGATAAACGGTATGCGCTGCACAGCTCAAAAGAGTAGCACTGTTTCATTTCACTTTCATTTCATTTGCCATTTGATGTTTCTCATATTAAACAGAAATGGCAGCTCTTATCAGTTGTGCAATGAGGTGGTCGCACCAGCACGACCTCTAACAAAATTTAGTCACGCTGGCAGAAAAAAAGGTTGCAAAATATGACTATTTCGCTTAGTCGCAGTCTGGAGCCCTGCATTTGATTTGTAGTGCACTCCAATTGTAGTGCAATTAGTTTTGTTTAATAATTAGGTTAATAAAAATATAAAAAGACCTTAAGATAAATACTTATGGACTTAATAATGACTTGCTTTTATTAGGTATTGCATTTGGATAAATATTAGACATAATCAAAATCTACTTTCTGGCACAATTTAGATTTTATTTGTTTATAATGTTTTTGAATCTTCTGGCTCAACTAACTGGGAAATAGTATCCAGCTGATACATTGAACTCACTCTGCCTCTGTGTGTGTGTGTCTAGGTGTTTTAGTCTATTTTACACTCTTGATGGTTTAGAATTTAACCCTTTCATTGCTCTATGGATTTGCTTGCATTACAGGATAAGAAATCTCATAAAGATGTAGGACAGGGATAGGCAACGTTGCTTCTGGAGCGCCAATGTCCTGCAGAGTTTTGCTCCAACCCTGAAAAAAACTTGCCTGCCTGTAGCCTTAGTAATCCTGAAGACATTGATTAGCTTGTTTATGTGTGTTTGATTTGGGTTGGAGCTAAACTTTGCACGACAGCGGCACTCCATGACCGACATTACCTACCCCTGATTAGGATCTGTTTCTATCAGTTTTAAAGGGTTAGTTCACCCTAGAACCTGGAAGCGCTGAACAAAAGTGAAAGAGAAAGACACAGAAGAGAAGATATCGTTGAATAAAGTCGTTATTTTTGTTTCGTTTTTGTGCACAAAAAGTATTCTCTTCACTTCATAAAATTAAAGGAATAGTTCACTTTCAAATGAAAATTACCCCAAGCTTTACTCATCCTCAAGCCATCCTAGTTGTATATGACTTTCTTCTTTCGGGTGAACACAATCTGAGAAATATCAATAAATATCCTGATGCATCCGAGGTTTATAATGGCAGTGAGCGGGATCATTGAGTATGAGCTGAAGAAAATGTCTTCATCCAGATCTATCCATCATAAACATGTACTCCACAAGACTCCGGGGGGTTAATAAAAGCCTTCTGAAGCAAAGCGATGCATTTTTGAAAAAAAAAAAAAATAATCCATATTTAACAAGTCATAAAGTAAAATATCTAGCTTCGCCAGACTACCTTCCGTATTCTACTTACAAAAATGTAAAACTCTCACAGTTCAAATGAATCTCTTTACGCTACATCCTACGCCTTCCCTATTCAACTTACGAAAAAAACTTAACTGACTTGACGCTAGTTTACACTTTCTTCGTAACTTGATTGATGAAACAATTAATGACACAATTTTCATTTTTGGATTAACTAACCCTTTAATGACAAAATAAAGTCATAGAACCAGTTTATTTGTAGTGCACTGACAACATAGTTTTATATAATTAGTTTAATAATAAGGTTAATAAATATATAAAAAACCAAGATAAATACTTTTGGACTTAAAAAAATTTAAGCTGCAGATGATAACTTCACACATTTGAAAGTGAGCTATAACAATCTGGTTTTATCTAAACATATTTTAACAACAGGGGATTGTAAATAACACAATTTTAGTAAAAGTCATTGACTGGGAGAATTGGATATTTTTATGAAAATCTGCCATGGGTAAATTTTACCCTGTGACGGTTCTAGTGTTAAATGCATAGTGCCTGTCGTGTGCGGTTGTCCTAAAGCCACTGGGGTGGTGGTAGTGCCGGAGCTTGGGCCCATCATCGCTGCTTGCAGCTATATTTTAGAATTGGTTCTTCATGTTTTTTTCCTTCCAAGAAAACCAACACTCAGCACAAAGGTTACAGAAATTGGCTATTTTAAGATTCAGTATATTTTTGCAGACAGTTTGAGGAAGCCAAGATAAAAAAGCTATAGGAAAATCAATAACTAATCAATGACAAAAAACAACAGATGCATCACTGAAGGGAGTTTGTTCTCTTTCCTTGTGTATCAAAAAAAGATAATAGATTGCATAAAATTGTCGTCTGAGGCCGCATAGTTAACACAAGATAGATACATGGACATGTAGATTGCTAAGTGGGTAGTTGGTCTTTGTTCTTGGTTGATGGTAGTTAGACAATGTGCTGAGGGCCTCTGGACTCATTGAAGAGGATGATGGCTGTTAGAGGAGTGATAATGAAGTGACACAGACTCTGGACTTTTACACAGAAGTGTTGATTCAATCAGTCCTCTGTGTGTACATGTTAGAATGAGGCAATCAGTCTGAATCACTGTAATGGTTATTTATCACTCTCTTGTAGTCCAGACTGTAAAGGAAACGACTTACTGGTTTACATTTCCATCATTTAAGTGTCAGAAACATGATTTAACATTAACAGTTTTTGTGTCTCAGTAAAGTAACAATATGAGCACAAGTTATGTGCTATGATAGATGCTGCTTTTAAACGCTCTTGTTCATGTTTGAGTGCTTTATGAGTGGCAAATCTTTCTATTTACAGTGTGTTTTTACAAGAGTTGAGCATTGTAGCCAATCACAATCATATCTGCTGAGCTCGTGAATGCAAAGGCCGATCAGAGCAGAGGTGCTAGTCAGGGGTGCGTTTCCCAAAGCGAACTATGGTCGTAAGTTCCGTCGTTACCAATAGAGTTCAATGGGACTTACGACCATAGTTCACCAACGATGCTTTCGGGAAACGCACCCCAGTTAATTAGTCAGAATTCGCTTTACACTGCTGAAAACACATGTGATTTTGTTTTGTTAAACATGAGCTGCATGCTCGTCGATCCATTCATTAAAACCAACAAACTGTAAACAAAATGTAAAAAAGAGATTCATTGTACAATTAAGACAGCTTTTTTTATTAAAACGGGGAGTTTTCATGAAAGTGCAGAATTCAGTGAGCTTGTGCGTTAAGCCCGGAATACACCAAGCCAATGGTCGGCCAGTTTTTGTTTGTCGGCCAACTAAGTTTTCTCAGTGTGTTCTGCACCGTCGGCTGTAGTTGGTCCTCGTCCGCTTTTTTTTCGCAGATTCGACATGTTTAATCACCGTTGGAGCTCGTTGGTCAGTCGGGCCATCTGATCATTCTGCCACCTGCTGGTACAAAAAGGCATTTCTTCTTACGCAGGCGCAGAATGGACGTGCTACTTGCTTGTCGGGTGTCAATCGTCGGTTTGGTGTGTCAGGGCAACTTTGGACCCAGATGCTGCCAACGTGAGCCAACCCCGCAGTCTACTTTCATCACCACTAGTTCGTCGGCATCGGATTGGTGTGTTCTGGGCTTTAGAGATTTAAAGGCTTTGTGATTATAAAGAGTGTATACAAGTTTAATGTTCATGCTGTAAAGTACACTGCAAAGTTTCTGAATTGACAACCATATTTAAATGCGCTATTAAATTAGAAACTGCGATGATTGACAGTGATAACAAACGGATGAGACAAAACGGGATAGCATTTTTAAAAGTACTTAATTCAACATTTTTTGCTCTGGTACCGAAACTGGTTCCGAGAACTGCAAAATGTTATTAGGTACCATGATGACAACCCTTTATGAGTGCATAACTTTTAATAACAGTACCTTGTAAAAACAGAAATAAAATTTATTTTGTCAAAAATTAACCATTATATTGATGGTAGCTTATCGTCGTTGTTAGAAGGATACCTTGTATGTAAAAAAATAATGTTTTTTTTAAGTTGATGTTGTGGATTTATTTGTGGTCAGACACTTGAATGCAGAGATATTCAAGAAGTCTTTCATATGAAGTCCGAGTCAAGTCTGAAGTCTTTTTTTATCACTGGAGTCTGAGTCAAGTCAAGTCACCTTTGTTTATATAGAGCTTTTTACAATGCAGATTGTGTCAAAGCAGCTTTACAGTGATTACTGGTATATAATTTTGGCTGCACAACAGCTCTTAAATAAAATGATGTCAGTATCCATCTTAAGTAAATTCAGTATCGATTCATTCCGATGTAAGAAACAATAGTTATTAATTTAGTTAATATATCTATATCAGCACTGGAGTAAACAGTGATGTCATCATCCAGCTCAGTTCAGTTCAGTTTGCATACAATGGTGTCAATGCAGGCAGATCAAAACACTGATATATATATTTTAAGATGGAATGTGGAATGTGGTTTTACAGATGCTAGAAACATGGCCTTCAAATGAAAGATTGGTATCAAAGAGCACACCCAGGTTCCTAACTAAAGACAAAGACTTATCAGAGCAGCTATCAAGTGTTAGATTCTAGGTTATTACGTGTAGAAGTTTTTAGTCCAAAAATTAGAATCTCTGTTTTTTCTAAATTTTAGCAGTAGGAAATTACTGGTCATCCAATTTTTTATATCGGCTATGAATTCCGTTAATTTTGTGAATTGGTAAGTTTCGTCAGGGTGCAAAGAAATGTAGAGCTGAGTATCTTCAGCGTAACAGTGAAAACTAACGCCATGCTTCCTAATGATATCTCCCAAGCGTAGCATGTACAGAGTAAAAAGCAACGGTCCTAGTACTGAGCCTTGCGGTACTCCATATTGAACTTGTGATCGATATGACATCTCTTTGTTTACTACTACAAATTGATAACGGTCAGATAAGTATGATTTGAACCATGACAATGCAATTCCACTAATGCCAACATAATTTTCGAGTCTATTTAAAAGAATGTTGTGATCGATAGTGTCAAATACAGCACTAAGATCCAGTAACACTAATAGAGAGATACAACCACGATCTGATGATATGAGCAAATAATTTGTAACTCTAATGAGAGCAGTCTCAGTACTATGGTACGGTCTAAATCCTGACTGGAAATCCTCACAGATACCATTTCTTTGTAAAAAGGAACATAGTTGTGATGATACTGCCTTTTTTAGTATTTTTGACAGAAAAGTGAGATTTGAGATCGGCTTGTAATTGACTAATTCTCTAGGATCAAGTTGTGGTTTTTTTAATAAGAGGTTTAATAATAGCCAGCTTAAAGGTTTTTGGTACGTATCCTAGTGATAAAGATGAATTAACAATATTAAGAAGAAGGATCTATGACCTCTAGAAGCATCTCTTTCAATAGCTTAGTCGGTATAGGGTCTAACATACATGTTGTTGATTTTGATGATTTAACAAGTTTAGACAATTCTTCCTCTCTTAAAGCAGTGAATAAATAGAATTTTTCCTCAGGGACGCTACAATGCTAATGTACATCTGATATGATACTGTAGTAGACGGTTGCATGGTTATAATTTTCTCTCTAATATTGTCAATCTTGCAAGTAAAGTAATTCATAAAGTCATTACTGCTGAGCTGTTTAGAAACATCAGAATTTGAAGCTTTATTTCTTGTTAATTTAGCCACTGTATCAAATAAATACCTAGGGTTGTGTTTATTTTCTTCTAAAAGATTTGAAAAATAGGCAGATCTAGCAGTTTTTAAGGCCTTTCTGTACTCAATCATTCTCTCTCTCTCCACGAAATGCGAAAAACTTCTAGTTTTGTTTTTTTCCAGCTGCACTCCATTTTTCTGGCTGCTCCCTTTAGGGCCCAAGTGTGCTCATTGCACCATGGCGTTGGATTAATTTCCTTAATCTTTTTTAAGCGCAAAGGAGCAACTGAGTCTAATGTGCTGGAAAAGACAGAGGCAATAGTTTCTGTTGCAACAACAAGGTCTTCTAAGCTGTCTGGTATGCTATGGCGATGAAACTGAACAGGAAGATTATTTATAAAGCGATCTTTAGTAGTAGAAGTGATGGTTCTACCATATTTGTGGCAGGGAGGCAGTTTAGCAGCCTTGACTAAATGTAGTATACACGAGGCTAGATAATGATCTGAGATGTCGTCACTCTGCTGCAGAATTTCAACAGCATCAATATCGATTCCATGTGACAATATTAGATCTAAAGTATGGTTATGACAATGAGTGGGTCCTGACACGTGTTGTCTAATTCCAATAGAGTTTAGAATGTCTGTAAATGCCAATCCCAATGCATCTTTTTCATTATCTACATGGATATTAAAATCACCAACAACAAAGACTTTATCCGCAGCTAGTAGGGCTGGGTGATATATCGCATGCTATTGTCATGTGCATTTCGTCAGTAAAGCCGGTTCCCTGATTACCGCTAAATCGCCATCACCTGCTTTCAAATGGAGCGCCATTTAATAGACAGAGCCGTAGTTCACTGACAAGCTACGCAATATCGCGTTCATTATCGCAGATAAAAAAAAAACATTTCCAATTGTCTGTGAAACCTATATTATTCTGCGGACACCACTTAAACAGCCAGCCATTGAGTGATGATAATCTGCTAACTATCTCATCACTCCTACGAACAGGAAGAGGGCCAGAGCAAATTACTGTTTTTGACATTGTACTTGCGAGTTCACACACCTCTTTAATGTTAATTTTAGTGATCTCCGACTGGCAAAGTTTCAACAGGATTCTCAGTGGGTGCATCACTGAGTGGGGAGAACTGTTTGATGTTCTTATTGGAACGGAAGAGTGGTGTTTTCCGCAGCTAGGCCGCCTCACCGTTACCCAATTGCCCTGCTGCACAGGCTCTACAGCCGGAACTGAACAATGTACAGAGTTTACTAAGCTAGTCGCATCCAAAACAGAATCTAAAGCCCTTGCATTCTTACTATCCTTGATTAAAGTTTGGATGCGTGTCTCTAATTCTGAGATTTTCTCTGTCAGCCTGACTATTTCCCTACATTTATGACATGTAAATCCCTCGTCGCTGACAGAGAAAGCTATACTGAACATGTGACAGGCAGAGCACGTTGCAATAGAAGGAGAGGATGACATGACTCACCGTGTTTGTAGACCGATCCGACTTAACACAGCTGTTTGATGAACGCGTAGAAAAAGGAGCACGCGAGAGACTGATGACAAGATGACAAGTTAACAAGCTAGCGAGATGCAAACGCGTTGTGATAGCGATTTAGATTAAAAGATTAAAGGCTAGCGACGTCAGATTAATGTGGTAGACAATATTAGATATATGGCAATGATAATATAAACAACAATGAATGATAGTAAGAGATTCAAAACGAAGCTATACGGAGACGCAAACAAGACAGACAGGAGCAGACAGGAGCAATCGATTTAGTCACATACTTTTAAATTTGGAGTCTTGTAAACTTGTAAGTCTAGAGTCTTTTGTCAAGAGTCGAGTCTCAAGTCATTTCATGCCTTACAAAAAAGGCTTGTTTGTAATAAAGGTCCTGAGATGTAAGGGATAATGTACTTCCAGCTTGTTGCTTTATAATGCATTACAATGTACAAAACAATCATCCTGGCAACAAGACAATTAGTCATTTTTAATACAGTCGCTAATTGGACACAAGAGGGCGCCAGTTACAGTTTGTTATATAGCAGTTTGTTATGCAGCGGTGTTATTTACGAATATCATAATTTATAATATCAAACCTCAGAATTTTTAAGTCAGTTGAAAACTATGCATGCTGATTGTGATGCATTAAAATATGCGCTTTTTGTAATAAATGGATTAACATCTCTAAAATTGTTTCATGATTTACTCACACTCAAGCCATCCTAGGTGTATATGACTATCTTCTTTCAGACGAACACAATCAGATATATATTTAAAAATATCCTTTGTCCTCCAAGGTTTATAATAGTTGTGAATGTTAACCCAAATTCTGAAGACAAAAAAAATGTATCCATTCATAAAATAAAAAAAAAGAGTCCATACGACTCCAGGGGGTTAATAAAGGCCTTCTGAAGCGAATCAATGTGTTTGTGTAAGACAAGTTTCCTTATTTAAAACTTTATAAAGTAAAATAACAAGCTTCCGGTGCAACAGCCATACGCATTCAACGTACGTCCAAAAAGCATTAACTTCAGCGACGTAGTACACAATGCCATGACGTTCTACACAATGACATGACGTGCTACATGTTGTATGTAGTACAAAGGGTCTAATGATCGCTTAGCTCATATCACATCAAACCATGCAAATTTTTATTATTGTTACACTTTGTTCTCAAATTGTTAATGTTAGCATTGCGTAACTACGTCTATTTAGTGTGTATTAGTGTTACCTGTAGATTTCAATTTCTTAGTCTAATCTCTAACGTTTGTCATAGTCTAATCTCTAATTTGTCATACCATACAATCTGCCATCAAATTATATATTTAATTATTCCAGCTGCTGTGAGAAAAGGCTCTAAATGATCTGACACCTGCAGAATCCTCACATGTGATATAACCTACTAGCTGGGACTCCTTTTTTATGTAAACAGACGTGATGCTCGAATCTCCCGTGAAAACCTACCAGTGCCACATTAGAACACATTATTAAAAGCTTACCGTTGTGAATCAAACTAAGATAAGGAGATAATTTTGAACAATGGCTGGTTATGTATTTGCTCAAAAATTGATTTTGGATAATTTTTTACCAAAAAAAGTTACAGACTGCAGTTTCAAGGATAAAAGACTTGCATTGTTTTTAAAATATTCACAAGTCCTTTTTGTCAGGCTGAGTCAAGTCTGAAGTCATTTCAGGTCGAGTCCGAGTCACTAACTCGAGTGCCCATCTCTGCTTGCATGTGTCATAATATTATGAACATTTTACCAAAATCAATATCAAATGGAGCAAATGTAACAACAAATGTTGGGCCCTGGTCATAAAACCAAGGGGAATATGTGAATGCCATATGTGAATGCCATATCATCAGAATCTTTCGACTGAGGAGCGGCAAGCAACTCAATGCAAGCGTAGTAGCACGCCAACTATACAATGCTTGTTCCTGTTATCTCAGGGAACTGAGGTTATGTTAGTAACTGAAAATTGAAAATTGACAATATAAGTATAGAAAGAGTATATGAAAATTTCTTGGTGTGATTTTAGACTACAAAATCTGGTGGGAACTGCACATAAAGAAAAAATCACTATTTGTGGGGTGAAGTTGTGGAAGGGTTTGTAGCAGTTGTTAAAACATTATACAAACATTAAACAGTTTAAAAGTTGTATAAAAACACTTTATTAAAAGGATATGAGGACGAACAGAGGTGATTGTGAGTGTGAGTTAAAATACTGATTGCATTGAAATGTGTGATTATAGGGTGATGGGTTGTTTGGTGTAAAATGTAAAAATTTGGTTGATGTTTAAAATTACTGTATATTTTTTATCTTGCTATGAATATATATATATATATATATATATATATATATATATATATATATATATATATATATATATATGTACTGGAACTATTTAGAGTTGTATAAGGGGTGGGAAAAATAACAAGCTTTTGCTTCATCCTGCTCCTTTTCGGTCATATGCAATTATTGTTTATAACACTTTATAGATATTGATTTTTCCTTCGATATGTTGTAACACACTTATTGTAGTTTTATATTTTATTTTACATTTATTTTTTGTTCAAAATGAAAGAAAGAGAAAGAAAGGAAACATTCCCTTTTTATACGGTTCATTCGCATTGCATCAGTTACTGACACTTTGGGGAATGCAATCCAATAGCTTTGTGCTACAGTGCTCAGCGTAAATGAGTACACCCCCTTTGAAAAGTAACATTTTAAACAATATCTCAATGAACACAAAAACAATTTTCAAAATGTTGACAAGACTAAGTTTTATATAACATCTGTTTAACTTATAACATGAAAGTAAGGTTAATAATATAACTTAGAGAACTACATTTTCAGTTTTACTCAAATTAGGGTGATGCAAAAATGAGTACACCCCACTGAAATTCTCTGGAGCAAAGCTAAATTTTAGACTACAAATTAACTACTAATTTAACAAGAATTCAACCACAGGTGAGTCTAATTATTCATTACACAGGTGTCCAGCAGACAGTTGACTATAAAAAGGTGTTAAAACCCCTTCTCATTTCATGCTATCAGCAGTGGCACCACATGGAAGAGAAATGTCACAAGACCTGAGAAAGAAATTAATTTCTTTGAAGGCTACAAGAAAATCAGCAAAGCTTTACTTATCAGTCAGAATGCTTTAGCAAAAGTGGTACAAAAATTTTAAAAAGATGGAACTCACAGAGACGTCCAGGTCGTCCACGGAAGGAGCGTCTTCTGATGAGAAGGGTTGAAGAAAATTGGCATGCAAGTTCACTGCAGTTATCTAAAGATGTAAAAAGCTAAACTGGGGTGACTATTTCCCATGACACAATATGGCATACACTGCAGAGGAATGGCATGCATGGGTGCCGTCCACGAAAGAAGCCTCTCCTAAAGCCCAGGCACAAAAAAGCCCGCCTAGAGTTTGCCAGGGCCCATGCTGACAAAGATGAAGACTACTGGGACTCTATACTCTGGAGTGATGAGAGCAAGATAAATGTTTTTGGAACTGATGGCTTCAAAACTGTATGGCATCGCAAAGGTGAGGAATACAAAGAAAAATGCATGGTGCCTACAGTGAAACATGGTGGTGGCAGTGTCCTTATGTGGGGCTGCATGAGTGCTGCTGGTGTCGGGAGCTGCATTTCATTGATGGCATCATGAATTCACAGATCTACTGCTCTATACTGAAAAAAAAGATGCTACCATCACTCTGTGCCCTTGGTCGTTGTGCACTTTTCCAACATGACAATGATCCTAAACACACATCTAAGGCCACTGTTGGATTTCTGTGATTCAGTGGCTCCTGATCTGAACCCAATTGAACACCTATGGGAAATTCTGAAGAGACAAGTTGAGCATCACTCTCCATCTAGCATCCAGTCTCTAAAAGAGCTCAATCTTGAAGAATGGAAAAAGATAGATTTTGAAAAATGTCGCCAACTTGTTTATTCCAAGCCTAGAAGACTTGGTGCTGTCATTAAAAATCATGAAGGCCATACAAAGCACTGCATGTAGTAGTTTTTGTTGTGGGGTGTACTCATTTTTGCATCACCCTAATTTGAGTAAAACTGAAAAATGTGTAATGTAAGTTATATTATTAACCTTCCTTTCATGTTATAAGTTAAACAGATGTTATATTAAACTTAGTCTTGTCAACATTTTGGAAATTGTTTTTGTGTTCATTGAGATATTGTTTAACATGTTACTTTTCAAAGGGGGTATACTCATTTACGCTGAGCACTGTACAAGCGCAGAATGGAAGACCCTAGGGAACTCAAGGTAAGGGCCCATAACAGGCCTTTCATCGTTCCACACTGGGTTGAAAATACTTAGGGTGAAGCAAGTATTTGCCCAACGTTGATAAGCTCAGGCCATGAGGCCAAAGCAATTGGGGCATCCTATCATGGGGCAACTCTTTGAGCGCACTTGTAGCAAATTAGCTCAAAAGAAATATGAAAAATTAATCATAACTAGTTATAATTAATTATAAATATTTAGATCAGTTAATAAAATGAACTTTTATTAAAATTAATATTACAATCAATTAACCTGTTTGGCCAATGAACACTCAGTGTTAATTGTTTATTAATTCTATGAAATGTTCATTTCCAGGTTATGGGAAATAACATTCTTATTGTACAGTACTACTCAGAGCATGTAGTCAAGATCTGCATGATTAGGGACTCCAGTATATGACCATGAAACATGGAAACTTTACGTGTGACATGAACAAGACTTTATTAACTAAACTAAACACTTAAACTACTTAAGCAAGAAGTTATTGCATTGTTTGAAATTCAGCAGATCAACAGGCTTAATGTATCAAATAATGAGACAAAGTTTGATACTTACAGGTCTCGCCCATTTAAATGTAACTGTCCTGATGCAATTTGTCAAGGCTTGTTAAAGGGTTAGTTCACCCAAAAATGAAAATTCTGTCATTTATTACTTACCCTCATGCCATTCCACACCCGTAAAACCTTCGTTCATCTTCGCAACACAAATTAAGATATTTTAGTTGAAATCCGATGGCTCTGTGAGGCCTCCATAGGGAGCAATGACATTTCCTCTCTCAAGATCCATAAAGGTACTAAAAACATATTTAAATTGGTTCATGTGAGTACAGTGGTTCAATATTAATATTATAAAGCGATGAGAATATTTTTGGTGCGCCAAAAAATACAAAATAACGACTTATATAGTGATGGACGATTTCAAAACACTGTTTCAGGAAGATTCGGAGCACAAATGAATCAGTGTATCGAATCTTGATTCAGATCGCGTGTCAAACTGCCAACGGCTGAAATCACATGACTTTGGTGCTCCGAACAGCAGATTCAATACAGCAGATGGAATAAAATGTTTTTAGTACCTTTATGGATCTTGAGAGAGGAAGTGTCATTGCTCCCTATGGAGGCCTCACAGAGCCATCGGATTTCAACTAAAATATCTTAATTTGTGTTGCGAAGATGAACGAAGGTTTTACGGGTGTGGAATGGCATGAGGGTAAGTAATAAATGACAGAATTTTCATTTTTGGGTGAACTAACCCTTTAAGTTGATCTTTGCAGATGTTGTCTTGATGAGAGAGAACCAGTTGGATTCAGAGGATCTTTGGTGAATGAAAAGTCTAGGCCAGAGCCTGGCACAAGCTTGGGGTTCCTTAGAAGCTTCTAGCTTCTTAGCATCATCTTCACATCAGAGTTTTCTCAGTAAAAGAGCAAGAGAGAGGGAAGAGGGGAAGAGTCTTGTGGTCAGTGATTTTAAGGGGTGAAGATGCCACACCCTCTTGAGGTGTCTGAGCCAATTGTTGTCCCCTCGGAGGGAACTTCACGAGTCTTTGTCCCTTTGGCAGGATGTTAGCATAAGACATTGGATTGGATGAATGAGAGAAGAACCTTCTAGATTCTTATATTACTAACGTGTCACAGAGTTAGCAACACGTAACATTAATTACCAAATAGGAAACGGAAGTTGGAGTCTATCGAGACCAAACATGCTACCCATGGGATTTTAGTTAACTATAATATGCAATTCTGAAACATCAATACCAAAAGAGTTCAAAAGAGAGAATTAATACATAGGCCAGAGCCTATAAAAGGAAAATCATGAGATGGGAAAATTGGATACATGTTTATACATTTCTCAAGTGGTTATATATAGAATATGTAGGATTAAAAAGGGTTTATTTGTCCTTCTCAACAAGAGTTAAGTCGGAGTCACAAGTCTTCTGCAAATTCCTGAAGGTAATAAAACAGGAACAGGACACCTATTCTGCCTGTGTCCCTAAGGAAATTCGCTATCAGGTCAATCCTACCAAATCAAGTGTAGCATTAGTTCTGGCAGTTCACGTTAGTCAAGCTTGCATCAGCTGACACTGAGCTGAATCACATTGACCTATAGAAATACGATCACCACATTTGTGTATATATATATATATATATATATATATATATATATATATATACAGGGAGTGCAGAATTATTAGGCAAGTTGATTTTCTGATCATATTTTTTTCCCAAGCACATTTTACCAATTCCAATCCACATCAATCTTAATAACTACTATTAATATTGTTTTTAATCATTTATAAGTGATATATAATTGTTCATGAAGGCTGGAAATGAAAAATGCCTTATATTCAGGTGTGCAGAATTATTAGGCAAGTTTTCTTTTACAGGCAAAATGAGCCAAAAAAGAGATTTAACTCAGACTGAAAAGTCAAAAATTATTAAATACTCATGAGAAGGACGCAATACTAATGCAATACTAGAAATTGCAAAGTTAAAGCATGACCAAGGGACAGCAAAATGCTCATTGGGTCAGCGGGGTCAGACAAAAACAGGTGGAAAAGAAAAGACACATGTTAACTGCAAAATAATTAAGAATTAAGGTGAAGAATTAAGTGTGAAACCATCAGGAACCCTTTAGTCTCCAGCGCCACCATTTTCCAGAGCTGCAACCTACCTGGAGTCTCCAGAAGTGCAAGGTGTTAGGATCTCAGAGACTTAGGTTAGCTAAAGAATCCTAAAAAATGACCTGCACTTGATAAGAATCACAAGCTGAAGTGTTATAAAATACATGAAGACTGGGTTTTAATAGGGCTTATAGACAGACAGCTTGAGAGTGACTCCTGATGGACCAGCACCACATCCTCTTGTACCACTGTTTGAAGAATTTATCCAGAATCTGGCAGTAAGGTGTTTGAGTTCACTTTTAGTCCATCTCTTATCCTGAAATGTCTGTCTTGCAGAGATGGACTAAAAATGATCTTCCAAAACTTACTGCCAGATTCTGGAAGATAAATTCTTCAAACAGTGGTACAAGAGGATGTGGTGCTGGTCCTTCAGGAGTCACTCTCAAGCTGTCTGTTTATAAGGCCTATAAAAACCCAGTCTTCATGTATTTTATAACACTTCAGCTTGTGATTCTTATCAAGTGCGGGTCATTTTTTAGGATTCTTTAGCTAACCTAAGTCTCTGAGATCCTGAGACCTTGCACTTCTGGAGACTCCAGGTAGGTTGCAGTTCTGGAAAATGGTGGCGCTGGAGACTAAAGGGTTCCTGATGGTTTCACACATAATTCTTAATTATTTTGCAGTTAACGTGTCTTTTCTTTTCCACCTGTTTTTGTCTGACCCCGCTGACCCAATGAGCATTTTGCTGTCCCTTGGTCATGCTTTAACTTTGCAATTTCTAGTATTGCATTAGTGTTGCGTCCTTCTCATGAGTATTTAATAATTTTTGACTTTTCAGTCTGAGTTAAATCTCTTTTTTGGCTCATTTTGCCTGTAAAAGAAAACTTGCCTAATAATTCTGCACACCTGAATATAAGGCATTTTTCATTTCCAGCCTTCATGAACAATTATATATCACTTATAAATGATTAAAAACAATATTAATAGTAGTTATTAAGATTGATGTGGATTGGAATTGGTAAAATGTGCTTGGGAAAAAAATATGATCAGAAAATCAACTTGCCTAATAATTCTGCACTCCCTGTATATATATATATATATATATAATATGGTCCATTCAGTATTATCAGCAGCTTTATCGCATTGCTCAGGAGCTAATTACCCTCCTCCATCCCCAGCTCCTCCTTTGTCCAGTCAGGACTTGCCCTTCTGATATTTCTGTTGATCAGACTCATTTCTTCAATTATGTTGTTACATTAATTATTGTCATTAAGAAAATTAATGATATTGCAATACTTTGGTTCTGTTCTGTTTACCCTAAGGGGGGGTTATCGTTAGGCTTGATGAATGGGCAGGGAGTTTTTGCCCAGAACAGAACCATACCACCAATCCAAACTGTATTCCAACTGCCAGTCATCTTTGACAATAGTGATCCTGACAGAACTGATTGGCCAGCAATGGGAGCGTGGTATGCCGTGATAGCCACCACATAGACCTTTGGTGTGGATGGGGTGCATTGCCATTCAACAGCTCCTGTAGGAAGGACAAGATTGATGCAACATCACAAGATAAAGGGTCTTCGTTCCGGGCTCCACACCAGTTGGAAAAGACAGACCACTTGAGGGCATAAAGGCACTTAGTAGAGGGCGCTCTTGTCTCTTGTTAATATTCATGATACTTTGAGCGAAGCCCCTGTTGAGATGCCACAGATAGGGGCTCCACATCTCGGGTTGGGGGTGCCAAATTGTCCCTTTTGCCTGGGAAAGGAGGTCCCTCCTCACACTCTAAACCCTAATGCTCAAAATACTTAATTGTTTTGAGTAGGACAAACTTGAATTAGTTCAGTTTAATTAACTGTTATGAGTATTTAGAACTTTCTTTTTCTTTTGAGTTCATAACACTGACATATTTTATGTAAACTAAACTGTTTTATTGTTTTGAGTTGTATGAACTAATCTCTTTTAATTTAGACTGACTTAAGTTTAACTGAAACTGGGCTGGGATTTATATTTCCCAGCATGCTTTGCCCATGGCACTCGAAAGGGAGAGCAAATGCTAAAATAAAGTGTTATATAATGATTTTTTTGTGCAAAATTAATGGATAAGAGAGATTTAGTAGTGATTAATGTTTTGTTATGCTAATTTAGATGAGTTTCTGTTAATGTGGGTTTTTAGAGCGTTACCATAATGGTGACAAGTGGCGCATGAGGCTTGGTTTAAGAACAGGTATGTTACATGTTTTAAGTTGTTCAGCAAAGTCGCCCACGGCAGTGCCAAACAGTCCTGAGGGAGAAACTAGGGAGTTGAGGAAGGCTGTGTTATCTGCATAACATAACCTTGATCTCCATTAAGTTTAGCCAAAGGTGGTGCTCAAGGACCACCAGATTGGCCATCGCAATTTTATTCCAATTCTAATTAAACACAACTGAACCACAGATAGACAGGCTTACTGTTGTTGTAGCTCGATTGAAATCAAAGACAGGAGACAGACCACTGTCTCTCAAAATAAGTGAGAGGAGTCACTATCCCTTTTTTTTTGTGTCAAGATTTGACTGGTGTGCATGGCCCTTATTTTTCCATATGTAACCATATCAGTGGGGTTTATATTTTCCCCTGTATTATTAGTCACTACAGGGTTTGGGATTTTTGTGATGCCGTAAGTTAATTGATGTCATTATATCATTTTACTGTTGCTCCAAAGTAATTAGTCACATGACAGGTGATTTATATTTATACAGTAAATATCTTTAAAGGCCTTTTTCTCAAAATGATTTTTTTCTCCTGCTCTGAGTCAGAAATCTTTACTTCAGCAGAACTTACATACACCAAACTTTACAGTTTCATTCCTATCTATATTCTGATGGTTTTTACAGAGGGATTTGTTGATATATAATTTGCCTGATTTTATACAACATTTTATTCCTAAAAAAAAAATTATAAATTATTTTTTTTCTGGCTGTTGATAGTATTTTCTGATTTATGGAGTAATAAAAAGAGATAACAACCACAATTTCCTCTGTAAAAACCTTTGAATTTAACATGTTCAAAAAATTAAACGAGAATTTTGAACCTGACGTCATCCAATATTCAGATTTTTGTTCTAGAAATGTATGCAAATTAGCACATATTTAATTAGATAATGCCTCATTTGCATATTTAAACATAACATTTTAGAAAACTTGTAAAACAAAAATGTTTGCCATTTTTAATGTAATCAATCAGCTGGGTAAGTATGGTGATATCTATTAGTTTTTTTGTTTTTTTTAACCTATTCACCTGGGGTAGCCTGCCTTAAAACTAAAACCATTTAAAACAAAAAAACAAAAAAAAACAACATTTTCATTATTTGAAATCAAATAAACATTAGCAGAAATAAAACAAAATATAAAAGCAAACTTGTTTTATTTCAGGTAGTGGCCAAGGCAACATTTCTCATTTTACAGTACTAAAATAACTACAAAATAAATAAATAAAAATAAATAAATATAAAAATAATAAAATAAAAACATAGACATTTATAACACATTTATGACAAAACACAATATTACTAAAACTTTAATTAAAATAATTCAAATGAAAACAGAAAATATAAAAATAAAAATAAAATTTAATTTAAAATCTTGACAAAAACTACATCAGTAATACTAAAATAACAGTTTTAAAGGTGCACATACTTTAGCCAGACCAAAATACAGATATTTAACCTTGTGCAAAACCAGAAACATTTAGAGTATTGTAAGATTTGATTCGTGTTGAACATACTGTATGTTTGGCAAACAGTTTTTTGTAAGATTTTGGTCAGGTAGATAGGAGCTGACTAGAAAATGCATGCCCTTGGGATTTACCAAACAAACAAGTAAATCCATTTGCCTTAAAATAAGTTTTGCAGGAAGCCCTTAATCAAAGAGCAGGATTGAGCACTCTTGTTTACTACTTTTTATTAATGTTTAATATTTGGAGAAAGTATGTCATGCCATGCCACCCCCAAAACTACACAAAAGAAGAGTTTTCTTCTCCTCCCTTTTTTCTTTCTTTCCTAGCTTATTGTAAGAGAAAAACTGAGAGAGAGGGGGATACAAAGAGTGGATTGTGTAAAATGGGTCTTGTGAAAGTATTCAGGCAGCAAGGCTCCAAGTATAGAGTGATGTGGGGAACAGAGCTCTGTGCGTGTGCGTTTGTGGTGGGGAGCGCTTATCCAGTGGCCAACTCAGGCGTAAGCTGTCAGGCCCAGGTCACGTGACTGCCGTTGTCATGACAAGCAAGCGTCATCCCATGTACAATGCTCAGCCGTGCAGCTCAGCAGACATTCAGAGGCTTAGACTGAGCTCTACGATGAACTTACACTTCATTTAATTCTGATTCACAGCCCTAATGTCCCTCTAATTTATAAAGTCTGCAATATGCTGCAAAAAAAAAAAAAAAACTTTTCTTAATCAGTATCTTGGTAGTTGTCAATTCGTTTTTATTTTTATAAGGTTTTATATTATATTATATTATATTATATTATATTAATTAAAAACTTTTAATCAGATTATGATTATGTGATATCATGATATATCAACTTTACAATCACAATCAACTTCAAATACCTATCCATTAATGTTTTTTTTTTTTTTACAAATAACTTGTCCATTACTTTATCAACATCAACATATATTATATTAGAAGAGTTGTCAATAAAATAAAACTATCAATCAAATTATTTACATTATATGATTGAAGAAACCAAATCTTGATGTTTCTGATTTAGGTAATTAATAATAATACAGACAAGTAATATTACAGACAAGTATTCAGATGAATAGCTTCAAGTGCATCAAGGGAAACTCACTAATGAGCGCAATGAAGTGAGTATAACGAGTCCCGAGTCCCCACTCGGGTTACTATAAACGTTAAACAGATAACTCGTTGAACTAAACGGCTTCCGCGAAGCACATAACAGGAAAAGATAAACAAACTTAACTCAAGTAGTCCATAGAACATACACTGGAAACAACACAGGAGAGTTGTAATGATGGGTCAGTAGACAGTGGATCCATTTGCAGCTTTATTAAGAATGCAATCGTAAACAGGCAAGGGCAAGACAGTACCGTAAACAAGGACAGGCAAGGGTCGAGGCTGGCGGCAATGGAACAGAGTCGGGTCACAGGCAAGGATCGAGACAGGCAGCAAACAATCACAGAATCAGAGAACAGGCAGTAGTCAGGGCAGGCGGCGGAGGTTCAGCAGAGATAATCAGTCCAGGTAATGACAGAGAATCAATCCACAAAGAAACGCTCAGAAATGATCACTTAAGCCGAGTTCAGACTGCACGATTTTCAAAATAGTCGGGTCACTGTTCTTTTCACACTGCATGACTATCTTGGCCAGCATTCAGTCGCTGCTTTGTTCAAACTGCACGATGGATCGGCGACAGAAGGTTTCACACTGCATGACTTTACAATAGGAAGAACTCTGTCTGGCACGCAAACTACGTTTCACAACCAAACACACGCGAGACGTGACAAGGAAACAACGCGATATCACGCGTTCATCACATGAGACTGGCCCTGCGTTTCAATCAGCTCCCTAACTCCCTAGGTCGTGAATCAGTATATAATGAAAGTGAATGTGGCTGATACCCTGATCAGTGCCCTGACTACTGAACTAGGGAACTGATTGAGACACACGGTGGGATTATTATTAAAAATAGTAAACCAGATATTTAGCATGCCAAATATATCACGGGTGTCGGCGACTCGTCGGCGATTCTCTCATATCGCGTCTTTGCTCATTCACACTGCGTGATTGTCACTCGCGTGAACGAGCACCGATTTGCCTGTGATTTCGGGCATTTGTCGGCGATTTCTCAAAACTTGTTGGCGAGCCAAAATCGGGGCTAAAATTGTGCAGTCTGAACTCGGCTTTACAGCAAATCAAGACTTTGCGATGGTGTGTGTGTGTGTGTGTGTGTGTGTGCGTCTTAAATAGTGTGAGTGTGATATGGTGCAGGTGCGGAAGTAATCAGTTCCAGGAATGCGGGCCTATGGGAAATGGAGTCCAGATAGATGTGAGTCAATATTCGGGTGACAGCTCCCTCCGGTGGTCTGGAGGATGTACCGGGGGAGCTGTATTCATGACAGAGCCCCCACCCTGCGAGCGGCTCCAGACGCAAAGGAGGCGGACGCCGAGGTCTTCCACGAGGTCGTGGGGCCGGTCTCTCCGGGTGCGTCCGATGGAATTCTTCCATGAGGTTGGGGTCCAGAATGTCGTTTGCATTGACCCAGGATTGCTCCTCCGGACCGTACCCCTCCCAGTCAACCAGATACTGAAGCCTCGGACCCCGGCGTCTAGAATCGAGCAACTCTCGAACGTGGTAGGCCTCCTCGCCCTCGATTATCAGCGGTGGGGGACGTGGACCCTCAGCTCCCTCCGGCTCCCCTCTCGGACCCCCGGAGGGTTTCAGCAATGAGACATGAAAAGTGGGAGAAATACGATAATTAGCAGGCAGGTCTAAACGAAAAGATACTGGGGTAATTTGTTTTAGAATTTGGAAAGGCCCGACATACCTGGGACTGAGTTTTCTGCAGGGCAGCCTCAAGCGGAGGTCTCGAGTGGACAGCCAAACCCACTGCCCTACGGTGTACTGGGGATGTGGTTGTCGATGTCGGTTGGCCTGTGCTTCCTGTCTCCTGACTGCACGCTGGAGATGATGGTGAGCTAAGTCCCAGGTCTCCTCACTCCTCTGCATCCATGCACTGACCACAGGTAGTTCTGAGGGTTCACCGGACCAGGGGAACAACGGTGGTTGGTAGCCCAAAACGCACTGGAATGGGGTAATGCCAGTAGATGGTTTTCTTAGTGAATTTTGAGCATATTCTGCCCACATGAGATAGCGGCTCCACTCTACTTCTTGACGCTGGCAATAGGTTCGGAGGAAACGAGTGAGATCTTGATTTAAGCGTTCTGTTTGTCCATTAGATTCAGGGTGATAGCCAGACGTGAGACTGATATTTACATTCAGGTTCTTGAAGAAGGCAGCCCAGACCCTGGAAGTGAACTGAGGACCCTGTCGGACACAATATCTTCAGGTAAGCCATAAAGCCGGAACACATAGTTACACAGGAGTTCCGCAGTCTCGAAGGCAGTGGGCAGTTTGGGGAGTGGAATCAGGTGGCAAGCTTTGGAGAAACGGTCGACTACGGTGAGGATAGTGGTGTTGCCTTGTGAGGTCGGTAGATAAGTGACAAAGTCTATGGCGATGTGAGACCAAGGGCGTTGAGGAATGGGTAGCGGTTGCAGTAAACCGGCAGGTGATTGATGAGATGGTTTGGAGGTCTGACAGGCTGTACAGCGATGATAAATTGCGTGACGTCTTGTGGCATAGACTCCCACCAGAAGCGATTCTGTAGTAAGTCAAGGGTGGCAGTGATACCGGGGTGACCAGAGCTGGGTGAGTCATGTACGTGATGGAGAACCCTTTCTCTCAGATGTGCAGGAACGTATGTGCGATTGGGTGGACAGGTGGAAGGTGGAGAGCATAGCCCAGCGGGCTTGGCGTGGGTTCAGTCGTTTGGCTGTGCGGAGATACTCAAGATTCTTGTGATCAGTGAATACAGTGAACGGATGTTGTGCTCCCTCCAACCAATGACGCCATTCCTCAAGAGCGGCCTTCATGGCCAATAGCTCCCGGTCCCCTACGTCATAATTCCTTTCAGCAGCTGACAGCTTACGAGAGTAGAAGGCGCAAGGATACATCTTCTCAGGACTGCCATGGCGTTGGGACAGGATGGCGCCTATGCCTGTATTGGAGGCATCCACCTCCACAATGAACGGCCGCTCGGGATCAGGATGGCGGAGAATGGGTGCTGTCGTGAATCGATTCTTGAGTTCTTGGAATGCTAGATCCGCTTCTTTGGACCAGTGGAGACGAGAGGATGAACATTTGGTCATGGAGGTCAGGGGTGCGGCTACACAGCTGAAGTTTCGAATAAACCGCCTATAGAAATTGGCAAAGCCCAGGAATCGCTGTAGCTCCTTCAGAGTGTGTGGTTTAGGCCATTCCAGTACCGCCTTTACTTTACCATTGTCCATGGCGACCCCGTCTCTACTGATGATGTACCCCAGGAAGGCGGTGGAGGTTTGGTGGAATTCACATTTTTCTGCTTTGGCGTATAACTGATGCTCGATAAGTCTCTGCATTACAGCTCTCACATGTTGAATGTGTTCAACAAGGGAGTTTGAATAAATCAGAATGTCGTCCATGTACACTATGACCCAGCGATTTAGCATGTCTCTGAACACGTCGTTTATGTATGATTGGAACACAGCTGGACTTTTGGATAGGCCGAATGGCATAACGAGGGTTTCATAGTGACCTGAAGTCGTGGAGAAGGCTTCCATGCATCCCCTTCTCGAATGCAAATGAGGTTGTAGGCGCACCGGAGATCTAGCTTGGTGAAGTACTTTGCCTGTCTTAACTGTTCGAGGGCTGCTGGCACCAGAGGTAGGGGGTAACGGAATTTCTCAGTTATGTCATTTAGTCCTCGGTAATCAATACAAGGTCTCAAACCTCCGTCCTTCTTCTTGACAAAGAAAAACCCAGCGGTGATGCAGGTGAAGTGGATGGCCGGATGAACCCTTTGGCTAATTCCTCCTCTATGTAGGCTTTCATGGCAGTAGTTTCGGGCTGAGAGAGAGGGAAGATTCGACCCTTGGGAGGCGCCGTTCCGGGTAATAGTTCAATTGCACAGTCACTAGAGCGGTGCGGGGGAAGTTTGATGGATTTCTGTTTGCTAAAGGCCACTGCAAGATCGGTGTATTTGGCGGGAATGTTCATTCTCTCAGGGGTCTTAGCATTCAGTTCTACCGATCGGAGTGGCAGTGGTTTTACCGGTTGCAGACAGTGGCTGAGGCAGTGGTTGTCCCATTGGAGTATTTCCCCTCTCTCCGTGCGGGTTGTGTGAGCGAAGCCAAGGCAGACCCAGGATGATGGGGTTATGTGGTGAATGAATGACATTGAAACTGATTAGTTCCTGATGAAGGATGCCGACTTGAAGTTGAAGTTCTGACGTGATATGTGCCACTTTTCCTCCTCCAATTGGCTTTCCATCTAGCGCCTCCACTGTCAATGAAGAACGGCAGTTGATTAGTGGAATGTTGTGTTCTGTGATGAAAGTGTCAGACATAAAATTTCCAGCCGCCCCAGAGTCCAAAAGCGCGTGTGTGGAGATGATTTGGTCATTAATGGAGAGTTGAACAGGGATTTTGAGGCAGTTAGATGAGTAATTATGTGCTTGGAGGGAACTCACCGATTTGGAACTTGTGGTCTCCGGCCGAATCGGGCAGTTAATCTTGATGTGGCCCGATTGACCGCAGTAGAAACAGAGGTGCATTTGGCGTCTCCTTTCCCTCTCTTCAGGCTTGAGAGGAGTGAAACCGAGTTGCATGGGTTCAGGGTTCGAGCTGTTGAGGGTGATCGCCCGAGTGGGCCACCGAGTGCGTAGTAAATTGTCAACGTGAATGGCCAATTCGATGAATGAGTTTAGCGAACTGCCCTCGTCTCGACATGCCAGTTCAGCTTGTAACTCCATAGACAACCCTCGACGGAACAACAATTTTAAAGTATCCTCTACCCAGTTAGTTTGTATTTTGCCGCCGTGGTTTTACCTTGGGTCAAGGAGAGCAGTTGGTCACCCGGGCTCAGGCCGCCCGCTGAGTGTTCAAACACTTCTCTGAATCGCTGTAGGAAGTCAGTGAATGAGGGGAACACCGAGCCATCGTCTCGCCAGACGGCTGTGGCCCAATCCAGCGCCTTGCCAGTCAGTAGAGAACAGACGAAGGAGATACGACTGGTGTCCATGGAATACAAGGAAGGTTGTTGATTCACATATAGCGAACATTGCAGCAGGAAGCCCTTACATTTGGTTGGTGTACCATCAAACTTCTCAGGGAGAGCCAGACGTGGATTCATGGGTGGCGGACTGGCGAGCGTGGGTGTGGCAAGAGCAGCAGGAGGCAGCGTGGAGGCCTCAGCGGGATTGAGGCGTAGGCCCTGCAGCGTTTTCACCAGCTCCTCCGTGAGTGAGGTGAGGCGCGTGAGCTGGTGGTGGTGCATAGCTAATTGGCTGGCTTGAGCTGATAACTCCGTGGAGAGCTGGGCCAGAGCTGCTGGATCGTTGAGTGGCAAAGTCTTCTGTAATGATGGGTCAGTAGACAGTGGATCCATTTGCAGCTTTATTAAGAATGCAATCGTAAACAGGCAAGGGCAAGACAGTACTGTAAACAGGGACAGGCAAGGGTCGAGGCTGGCGGCAATGGAACAGAGTCGGGTCACAGGCAAGGATCGAGACAGGCGGCAAACAATCACAGAGTCAGAGAACAGGCAGTAGTCAGGGCAGGCGGCGGAGGTTCAGCAGAGATAATCAGTCCAGGTAATAACAGAGAATCAATCCACAAAGAAACGCTCAGAAATGATCACTTACAGCAAATCAAGACTTCGCGATGGTGTGTGTGTGTGTGTGCGTCTTAAATAGTGTGAGTGTGATATGGTGCAGGTGCGGAAGTAATCAGTCCCAGGAATGCGGGCCTATGGGAAATGGAGTCCAGATAGATGTGAGTTAATATTCGGGTGACGGCTCCCTCCGGTGGTCTGGAGGATGTACCGGGGGAGCTGTATTCGTGACAAGAGTATAGTCCCTCTTGGCTCACGAGGAGAATAAACTGTCTTTTAGCGCAGGATAGCCAACCAGAAGAATAATCCGTGGGAATGATCGCGATTCCGAAACATGAGGAGCAGGAAAGCTTCACGGATGAGCGGCAGTGGGGGACCATCCGAGGCACTGGACTCTGTGGATGAAGTAGATTGAGAAGGGTGATGAGGCTTTAAAAGAGACACATAAAAACTGGGATGAATCGTATAGTTCCGGGGTAACTGTAACTGGTAGGTGACAAGATTTACTTGTTTGGTTATGAGGAAAGGACCAATGTAATGTGGACTTAACTTCTTGCAGGGTAGCCAGAGCTGGATGTCCCTGGTGGAGAGCCAGATCTTCTGCCCAGGTTGATATTGGGGAGGATTGGATCTCCGTGTGTTAGCCTGGCTCTTCTGGCGCTGGACTGCCCTGCGAAGTTGGATGTAAGCCGCATTCCAAACCCTCTCACTCTCCTTGAGCCAATGGTCCACAGCTGAAATGTGCGATGGTTTCCCTGACCAGGGAAATGGGGGGGGGGTTGAAAGCCGAGTATGCACTGAAATGGAGTCATCCCCGTGGGTGCCTGTCGAAGCGAGTAATGTGCATACTCAGCCCATGGAAGAAAACGACTCCAGCTGTGTTGGTCAGAATCACAGAACGTCCTCAGGAAGAAACCGATTTCTTGTATCTTTCTCTCCGACTGCCCGTTCGACTGAGGATGATACCCTGAGGACAGACTAACTGTTACTTCAAGTAATTTCAAGAAGTTCTTCCATACCTGTTAAACAAATTGAGGACCTCTGTCCGATACGATGTCCTCTGGAAGGCCAAAATTTCGAATTACCTCCTGGAAGAGCTTCTCAGCCGTCTCCAAAGCAGATGGTAATCCTCTCAGGGGTATCAGCTTGCATGCTTTGGAAAAACGGCCGACCACCACCAATATGCAGGTGTTACCTTCTGAAGTCGGTAATGAAGTTGACTCCCAAGTGGGACCACGGTCGATCAGGAACAGGCAGCCGGAGAACTTTGCCTGATGGTAAATGGCGGGGAGCTTTGGAGATGGCACATTCGGGGCAGCCTTGCACGAATCGATGCACTTCCTGAGGCATTTGGGGCCACCAGTACTTCTCTTGAAGGAGCAAGAGGGTTCGATAGTATTGGCTTGTTGATCTGGAGCATGAAGGTGGGATAAGGCATCGGCCTTAACTCCCTGAGGTCTGAAAACGCGCCGGCGCGTTTTGCAGGATTTTTTTCACATTGCAGCAAAACAGACTTAAAATACTCCGTCATTTCTTGTCATAGAGACATAAGTAATATATCAATTGAAACTATAGAATGTCTTCTTTTATTTGTGTACACTCAGAGTAAAAACACAATGTTGTGCTTTTTGTAAAATAAAGAACACTAACATGATGCGTGATCTCTCCTCCAATCTGATAGTTCTCAGAAAATGAACTGTAACTTATGAATACTAATGACAAAAAAAATGACACTTACGTCTAAAGAAACGTTGAAATGTCAGGTTTTAAATCGTGCAAGTCAAATCGAAAACAAACACAAAACGCAATACATGCATTCATCATCTCAATCGTGTATTTATTGTCTTGAAAAGTGTTTATTTGGATGTTAAAGCAATGGTTAGCGATCTCTAGAAGACATGCAGTTAGTTCCTAGTTCCTTTTCTTCTTTATATGAATTTGTGGCCTAAAGGTGTACAGAGAGCGCCCTCCGGCTGCAAGTATGAATTAAAAACACCATTCCTGAAATGTCCTCTTCTTCTTTAGAATAATTTGTGGACTAAAGGTGTACAGAGAGCGCCCTCCGGCTGCAAGTATGAATTGAAAAAAACAGTATCCAGCACTCATAGTGATGACAATAAATATTACTTCTCAGTATAGAAAATTGACATAAATATATAAGAATCCATCAATATTTCTCCAAATGTGCATGCTTTTAAGCTAAAAGCCTGTATGAAATGCCATAGAGGTAACATAATTGTTCAGACACTTTGCATCACAGAAATACATTTTATTTTAAAGAATATAATAGAATACCATTATTTTAAATTGTAATAATATTTCACAGTATTGCTGTTTATGATGAGCTGAGACATGATTACAGAGGGGTTTTTTCACAGCCTACCTGACTGAAAGGCCTCATTAATATGCAAGTCATTTCAGGTCATTATTATGTGATTCTTTTGTCTTCTCAGGTGTAAATGGCCCATTATTCATGCAGATTCACGCCTCCACGCATACTGTGTTTCTTGACAAAAAGTGTCTTACAAAAACTAAATCAATATATTGTTTTATATGAAGGAGTAGGCAGCATAATTTTTACATAATTCTGAAGCAAAAACTCTAGTCTACAACCTCCAATACCCAAAAGTATTGTGAACACAGATTTAATATACTTTTTTGGGCCTTATTTCAGTGACTTAAGTTTTTTGTTTTTTCAATAACCAAGCATAAACATTATTCCTTCAAAAATACAAACATGTACATACATGTTCCTCACATATTATTGTAGCCTAGTTTGTGCTGAATACAGTGTAATGACACTTTTGTCATTTATATGTTTATGAACAACTGAAAAAAGCACAAATGTCAGGGCATGTCAAAACTTCTCCAAGCCCCAAATCAGCCTCAGACTCCAGAGGGTTAATATTCTTTGAGCCAGGACGGTATGTGATGGTGAACTGAAACCGGGTAAAAAACAAAGCCCAGCGTGCTTGCCGTGGGTTAAGCCTCTTAGCAGATTGAAGGTATTCCAGATTCCTGTGATCAGTTATAACTTGGAATGGATACTTTGAAACCTCCAACCAGTGTTGCCACTCTTCAAGTGCCAGCTTGACTGCCAGGAGCTCACGGTTACCAATGTCGTAGTTCCGATCCACCTGTGAGAGTTTACGGGAGAAGAAGGCACAAGGATGAGCTTTTCTGACGTCCCCTGCTTCTGAGACAATACCGCACCAACTCCTGTAGTAGAAGTGTCCACCTCCACAATGAAGGGGAGTTCTGGGTTTGGGTGGAGAGCAGAGGTGAAGGCCAACTTCAGTTTGGAAAATGCCGCAAAGGCTTCCTCGTTCCAACTTAGCATCCTCGGTCCCTTCGTCAGGAGTGAGGTCAAGGGGGCTGCGATGGAGCTATAATCTTGGATAAATCTTCTAAGCCAAGGAATCACTGGAGATCCTTAATGTTCCTTGGAATGGGCCAAGAATGAACCACTTTTACCTTCCCCTCGTCCATCTGTATGCTGTGATTGTCAGTGTTGTGACTGAGGAACTGAACACTGTGCTGATGGAACAAGCATTTTTCCACTTTCAGGAGCAGCTGATGCCTCCGCAGACAACCTAACATGAGGGCTACATGTTGACGATGTTCGGTCAGGTTCCGGGAGTAAATAAAGATGTCATCGATGTAAATGATGACAAAGCGGTGGAGGTACTCCCGAAACACCTCATTCATAAAGCCCTGGAACACGGAGGGGGCGTTGACCAATCCATACGGCATCACCAGGTACTTGTAGTGCCCCTTGGGAGTAATGTAATGACTGAGGCAAATCAGACACAATTATTGGTTAGTTAACCAATAGTTTTAAGCTCACTCTGGAGTCTGTCCCCATCCCCCGGGAAGTTTTCAGTTACAAGTTTATTGCGCCGAGGAATGCGGTTGCCGCATGGAGAACGGAGTAGAGACACAGAAAATCTGCATCTTCCCTGCATTTTCCACACAGAACACAGACTCTATGGCATTAATGTATAGACAGACTGTGCTATAAATGAATCCTTCTCAGGAAATGGTATCCATTATTACTGATGTTGTATTGTACTCATTGTATTTACATGTTTGATGATTGTTAAATGTTATGACCTGCACGGTAACTTCAATCATGCCATGTTTAGTGTCTATACGTTCGTAGCGGGAAGATTTAAATGCTTGTGTATGCGGTACATCCATACCTGTGCAACACATCAGTATTAAAAGAATCTTTAATAGTTCTGATTCAAGAACTCAGCTTGTTAATCTTTCTGGGTTGTAAAAGCCCTGACAGGAGGGGTGTTGCCACCCAGAATTACAACATCTTCATTGGTCCAAGGCCTGTAGGCCTCGGCCTACAAACGAGCCATGTGCTCCTCATCCCACATGGAAAAGACTGGCAATAACTTCGGACTGAATCACCCAAGATCTCTCCTCAGATGGCAGAGCCGATGCTCCTCAGCCTAAGGGCATCTTGCAAGTATCGTGCATTTTAACACTAAACAGCGAGTTAGTATTAATTTGTAAGACTTACCTTGCTATTGCTGAAGAAACTGATGATTCCTTTCCAGATTGCCTTTGACATTTCATGTAGCTCTAGTAACAGCATCTCTTCCGGTTCAACACTATCATTACTCATTCTGACTTGCGTGTGTGTGTGTGTGTGTGTGACCCTTTATGTATGTTATGTTATGTGTTTGTTAGTTTAGTTATGTGTTTGTGAGTTAGTTAATAAAGATTGTGCACAATACACGTTTGGTTCTGCCTCTTAAGTGATAGATCCGGACTACGTGCTCTGAGTAGTACAGTACAATAAGAAATATTATTTTTCCATAACTTGGAAATTGACATTTCTTAGAATTAATAAACAATCAACACTGAGCGTTCACTGGACGAACAGGTTAACTGATTGTAATGTTAATTTTAATGTAGCTACGTCCAGTTAATCTGATTAACGGATTTGCATATTCATAATTAATCATAATTAATAATCATAATGAGTTATGAATAATTATTAATATTTCCCCTTTGAGTTAATTTTCGCTACAGTAACGAAGGCCGTCTTCCATTCATCCCCCTCTGTATTTGAACGAGGTTGTGGGCGCTGCGGAGGTTGAGTTTTGTGAACACGGTTGCTCCTCTCAGCATCTGCAAGGCAGACCGGACGAGGGGAAGAGGGAAACGAAATTTGATAGTGATGTTGTTCAAGGCACAGTAATATATACATGGTCTTAATCCTCCATCCTTATTCTGAACAAAAAAGAAACTGGCAGCGGCAGGGGAAGTAGATGAGCAAATGTATCCTTGCTCCAGTGCCTCATTGATGTAATCTTCCATGGCCTTCTGCTCTGGCAATGATAGTGGGTGAACTCGCCCTCTTGGCACTGTCGCCACCAGTTGCAGCTCTATAGCACAGTCCCATGATCTGTGGGGTGGAAGCTGGGCAGCTCTCCTTGAGCAAAAGACATCAAGAAAGGAGTTATAGCAGTCAGGGATGTTAATCGGACCATCACTAGCTGGGCTTTCAACTGAAGTGGTGCATACACTCACCGCTGTTCCTTGTGACAAGCTTTCTTCCCTGGAATGTGTTGTTTGTTGAACAGGAATCATGCAGACCTTGAAGCATTCTGAGCTCCTTTTAATTATTTCACCAGTATGCCAGGACAGAACAGGTGTGTTTGCACAACCAGGGGTGGCCAAACACAATGTCCATGACAGAACCCTCCAGAACCAGGAAGTGAGTTTGTTCCAGATGTAGTGCTCCAACTAGAATCTTAATGGGTGGTATCTTGTAAGTGATGTAGCCCCGTCAAAGAGGTTTGCCCAGTATTGAGGTAATGGGTAAGGTCTGAGTGAGAGGAATCTTGGGTATGTCTAATAGGTGGCATAATTGTTCTGAGATTAAGTTTCTGGCGGCTCCAGAGTCAAGGAGCACAGAGACTGTACGAGACAAAAGACCATAGGTAACTGTTACGGGAGTGCACAGGGAATTTTTAACACTTTTCACAGTTAAGATGGAACGTCGGACACAGAGCGATGAAGTGACCCTTCTGTCCACAGTATAGACACAGTCTGAGATTGATTCTTTTCCTCATGTTCCTCTGATGAAAGGCGTGTGACATCTACTTGCATTGGCTCAGGGCTGGGTTCTGGAGGGTGCTGACTGCTATGTGAGGGGGTCAGCGAAGGGAGCATGTTCACGAAGACATGATTGCATGCGGTGGGATACTCTGATTGATAACTGAATAAATCATTTCAAACCAATGGTGTCATCATAGGGGGTTAACTGGAGACACAGGCAAGGTTCCAACCCCTGATGGTAGATGAAAATCAGGGCGGGCTCATTCCAACCGCTAGTAGTCGCTAGCGTTCAAAACTGGAGAACATAATCTGCAATAACTCGTCTCCCTTGCCGAATACGAAGCAGCTGTTCGGAAATGGAAGAATCACTGGCAGGGTTACTGAACACCACCTTAAAGTGCCATATAAAATCATCAAAAGAATCTGTTAGGGACCCACCCTGATCCCAGATCGTGTGAGGCCACTGTAGAGCACGACCCTTCAGCAGGGAAATGACATAAGCAATCTTAGAGTGTTCAGTAGAGAACTGAGAAGCCAGCATCTCCAACACGAGCTGGCACTGCAAAATAAATCCACTACATTCCTCCGCTGACCCAGTGAATGGAGATGGATTGACCATGGGCCTGGCTTGAGGAAGGTAGTGGTGCTAAGGGAGTGGAACCCTCGCCGAAGTGGATTGACCTTGAGGGCTAAGGAGAGCAGCCCGTAATAGCTGTACCATGTCCGCAAATGTTGCTTCCTCACTTGAAGCTGCAGCTCCCACTGAGTCCATAATTATGGTCTGTCCTTCTGTAATACAGATGTAAACACGAGAGAGAGGTGGACTCAAACGCAGGAGTTTATTCAGCATAAACTGATACAGACAAGTATTCAGATGAATAGCTTCAAGTGCATCATCATCTCACCCACACGTCATCAAAATACATAGGGAAACTCACTAATGAGAGCAATGAAGCGAGTATAATGAGTCCACATCCACTCGGGTTACTATAAACGTTAAACAGATAACTCGTTGAACTAAACGGCTTATGAGAAGCACATAACAGGAAAAGATAAACAAACTTAACTCAAGTAGTCCGTACAACATACACTGGAAACAACACAGGAGAGTATAGTCCCTCTTGGCTCACGAGGAGAATAAACTGTCTTTTAGCACAGGATAGCCAACCAGAAGAATAATCCGTGGGAATGATTGCGATCCTGAAACACTAGGAGCAGGAGCTTCACGCAGGGAAAACAGGTCCGTAGTCACAATAGAGGACAGACAAAGAAGGACTGAAGCTGTTGTGTTTAAGTAGAGCATCCTCTGATTGAGTCCAGGTGATAATCATTAGTAATCCGGAGAGCGCGAAGGGCTGAAAGAACGCGGAGATGAGTGAGAGCCCGGCGCGGTCGTGACAATTAAAAGTCACTAATGACATTATGCTGGCTACAGATAATGAGAGTGCTGTTGCTATGGTCCTTTTAGATCTCAGCTCATCCTCGATATGGTTGATCATACAATTCTCATTTCTCATTTAAAAAATCTAATAGGCATTCAGTTTTAAAATGGTTTCAGTCTTTTTTAACTAATAGGTAGTTTTCTGTATGTATTGGTAAACATACCTCTTCAGCTGCACATCTTTCCTGTGGTGTTCCGCAGTGATCTATTCTTGCTCCATCATTGTTTTCTTTATATTTGCTGCCTTTGGGTTCCCTCTTTTTCAAATATGGAGTATCATTCCACTTAAACACTGATAACACCCAATTGTATCTCCCATTTAAACATAATGATTCTAGCTCCATAGAGGTCCTGCTAGCATGTTTACAGGAAGTGAAATTATGGCTTTCACAAAATGTTTTGGCCTTAAATGGGAATAAAACTGAAGTAGTACTGTTTGGTCCTAGTGACTCTCACGACTTTGGCGATCTGGACCTTGGCGACTTAAGTCCCTTTGTTACTCCCTGTGTGAAAAATCTTGGTGTGTTATTTGACTCAGGTCTTAAGTTTGATAAACAAATTAATTCTCTCTAATTTAGAAACAGTTATTCAAGCGTTTATCACTTCACACCTCGATTACTGCAATTCACTCTACTATGGGGCAAACCAAACATCTATTGGGTGTCTTCAAATGGTTCAAAATGCTGCAGCCATGCTGTTGACTGATAGTTGCAAATTTGATCACATCACCCCAATTTTGATCTCTCTGCATTGGCTACCAGTCAAACTATAATTGAGTTCAAAATTTTATTTTTGTTTTTAAAGCACTACATGGCCTAGCACCAACATACCTATCTGACATTCTACATTGTCATAATCCATCCAGGTCACTTAGATCTAGCAACCTTGGATTGCCTTCTGTTTGTAAATCTAGGCAAAAACATCATGGAGACCGAGCATTTGCGGTAATAGGCCCTAAACTCTGAAACAGCCTTCCGGTATTGATCCGAATGGCACCATCACTCTCCTCTTTTAAATCTAAACTTAAAAAAACATCTTCTTAGGGTTGGTATTTACAAACCCGATTCCAAAGAAGTTGGGACACTGTACAAATTGTGAATAAAAAAGGAATGCAATAATTTACAAATCTCATAAACTTATATTTTATTCACAATAGAATATAGATAACATATTAAATGTTAAAAGTGAGACATTTTGAAATGTCATGCCAAATATTGGCTCATTTTGGATTTCATGAGAGCTACACATTCCAAAAAAGTTGGGACTTCGCCGTTGCCGGCTAAAACTCTATAGGTCAAAAAAGAAGCCATATCTAAACATGATCCAGAAGCGCAGGCATTTTATCTGGGCCAAGGCTCATTTAAAATGGACTGTGGCAAAGTGGAAAACTGTTCTGTGGTCAGACGAATCAAAATTTGAAGTTCTTTTAGGAAAACTGGGACCCCATGTCATCCGGACTAAATAGGACAAGGACAACCCAAGTTGTTATCAGCGCTCACTTCAGAAGCCTGCATCTCTGATGGTATGGGGTTGCATGAGTGCGTGTGGCATGGGCAGCTTACACATCTGGAAAGGCACCATCAATGCCGAAAGGTATATCCAAGTTCTAAAATAACATATGCTCCCATCCAGACGTCGTCTCTTTCAGGGAAGACCTTGCATTTTCCAACATGACAATGCCAGACCACATACTGCATCAATTACAACATCATGGCTGCGTAGAAGAAGGATCTGGGTACTGAAATGGGCAGCCTGCAGTCCAGATCTTTCACCCATAGAAAACATTTGGCGCATCATAAAGAGGAAGATGCGACAAAGAAGACCTAAGGCAGTTGAGCAACTAGAAGCCTGTATTAGACAAGAATGGGACAACATTTCTATTCCTAAACTTGAGCAACTTGTCTCCTCAGTCCCCAGACATTTGCAGACTGTTATAAAAAGAAGAGGGGATGCCACAAAGTGGTAAACATGGCCTTGTCCTAACTTTTTTGAGATGTGTTGATGCCATGAAATTTAAAATCAACTTATTTTTCCCTTAAAATTTTCTCAGTTTAAACATTTGATATGTCATCTATGTTGTATTCTGAATAAAATATTGAAATTTGAAACTTCCACATCATTGAATTTTTTGTTTTTATTCACAATTTGTACCCCAACTTTTTTGGAATCGGGTTTGTAAATGTCTGCTGTTTTATATATTGCAATTTATTTTTATCTTTGAGTATTATGATCTGTACAGCACTTTGGTCAACCTTGGGTTGTTTTTAAATTTGCTTTATAAATAAAATAAATGAAATGAAATGAAAATGATGATTATTACATCAGTTTAATCAATTTAATAATGGACATTACTTAAAAACATGCAACTCTGGTGGAACAACCTCTAAGTAGGGTTTCCATAGACCTGGCAAATTATTTTGTCTGAGATTGATACCAGTTATCTAAAAAGACATGCTTAAATAAACAAACAAACATTTTCTTAGAAAAACTAAAATCTAAACATTCTACTGAAATCTTACTGATATGTCACTTGCATAATAATTTGGAATGCAGTGTATTTTGTAATTTTACATTAACAATGTAATGTTCTATTTATCAAAACAATCTCAATCTCATTAAGTTAGTGTTTTTTAGCATTTCTACATTCATTTCAAAATATTAACTAAAGGCAATAATAATTTAAACAATATATTTTATTTGTGTATTGATGTTTTTCTTTTTGATTGTCAACTTATGCTATTTTGGATCATCAGTCATTCTCCGTAAACACCGTCTGTTACAGACACGAATTGTATTTTAAATTTCACCAAGCTGATTGCACTAAAAAAAACCCTGCAGTCATCATGCTTTCAGTCCATTTCAAGTGTGATTTTGACGTGACATAAAGCAGTGATATCTAACTGGGTGATCTGTTTACTTACTTTTCAATTAGTCTTCCCATTGACGCCATCATTTGTTCAGTTAAACTGACGCACGGAACGTGCACGTCAACAAGAGGCGGGATTTATCACACAATCCAATCATATCCAATCATAACCAATTACATCCAATCATAGCGTGACGGAGACATTGCCTCCTCTCACATGACTTTCCCCCATTCATTCTCAAAACCCATCACACGACGGGGGTCTAATGGTTTTCTATGGTTTTCTATGAGTGAAAAGGGAGGCATGACTTCTGCTGTAACTTTACCTGTGGGTGTCGCTGTTGGGCAGTGTTTCTTTAGAAATACGCGCGACTTGCGCTCTTTTTAATATCATAATTTTTAATATTTGTTTTGTTTTATATGTAATATGGATCATTTTCACATCCTATTTTTTTTGAGGAGGTACTGCCTTCCTTGCCTCCTCGGAGAAAACACCCCTGATAGATACTTACTGAGAAAAGCATCGAAATGAAGATAATTCAAAGACATTACATTATTGTGCAAGGGGCTTACAGGCAGAGGTTGCGTTGACCGAATAATTTCTGTCATTGAATTTTTTTAGCAGTGATGGTAAAATCTGAAGGCTGTCCTTCATTTTTACAGATTACACTAGGTGATCTATTGTAACTTGTAACTGTAATTCCCACCCCTGTCCAGTTGGTGGCGAGGGCACTTCAATTTGACAGCAGAGCGTGGGTTCAGCCTCAAGAACAAAATTAAAACTGCCATAAGAAGTTGGCTGTGTCCGAAAGCTGAAAAATGCGGTCTTCAGAGGATGCATTCCAAGGTAGGAAGCATCAAGGCATGTCCAAATCCAATGTTAGCTTCACTTCCTGTCTCTAGCATGGAGAAGGGTCTGTCTGCACCCCGCAGTACTACAAACCATGCCTCTGCAAGTTACACCTACTACTAGTCTTCTGCGAACAACCAAGCATGGATGTCATTGATTAAAACAATCTTTTTATGTAAATAATTTTATGTTTTATTTATGAAAGTTTTGTAAGACTAACATATATTGCTTTCAAATCTTTCAAATGGAGTATGAAATAACAGCTATTAATACAGACTCATAAGAGTTTCATAATTAAAATACTTTAAAAACGAACATACAGCTTCTGGTGATCTATGTAACACAGTCTGTATTCCTTATCACTAGGTGGCGATAGTGAAGCTTAAAAAGTGAGGAAAGTGAAGTAGAAGAAGAGCTGTACTACTGACGACATCAGCGATTCTAGGGCTGCGTCCGAAATCGCGTACTGTTTAGTAGGTACTAATTTAAATTTAAATTTACTTCACAACCGTTGAAAAAGTATGTTCTATATAGTACGAATGCTTGTAGTCTGAATGAATTCAGACATACTACATCCGCTATGTTGTTACTGTTATTACATGACCTACCAGCGTCAGTTATGTCCCTTTAACTCCATTCAAAAATCTTCTCCCGTGGCGTCATGGGATAGTAAAGTGTCCATAGTATGCACACTTCAGAATCTCATCGGAAGTAGTAAGTCATCCGGGTACTTTTCGCCTACTGTTTTTCGAATACTGTGAATTCGGACATACTACTCAGTTCGCATACTGTTTTTTTTGCGTATTATATAGTAGAGTAGTATTCGATTTCGGACGAAGCGTAGATATTCATGGGTACCGACAACGTCACTTCCACTATGCTCGCCACCATTTTTGTGTCCAACACGGCAACGAACACAGCAGCGCATTATGGTACTGATGATCATCTTTAGCTTCAGCGCGAGCTCTCAAACAGAAACAAAACATTATTAACTATGATTGGGGCTCTCTTATACATAACATTATATTTATATACACTATTGTAATAAAACGTTGTAAACACTTTGGGCTTAGTTGCTGTGTTTTGGCATGTTGTTACAGGAAGAACGCACCCAGATAGCAAACTGACTCCGCAACGGATCCGCCCCGGCGGTATCACAAGCTCCGGAACGGATCCGCAAAACGGGTCCGGAACGGAGTCCACTTGCACAGCGCAGCGGATCCGGAACAGATAAGGATTGCGGATCCAGTTCAGATCCGGAAGAGACCCGCCCCGTGTCCGCCGATAAAGTAGTTCATCCGCCGCGGATCCGATCTGGACCCGTTCATGAAGCAGCTGATCCGCCGCGGATCCGATCTGGACCCGTTTATGAAGCAGCTGATCCGCCGCGGATCCGATCTGGACCCGTTTATGTGGTTCATTTGGTCTGGATACCTTTCAGATCACTCTCGAAATAGTATTCTGGCCAAAACTGGCTACACAGAAATATTTAAAATCTAATGGACCAACATCAGACAGACTGGATTGCTCTATAAAAGCTTGAATATTTAATGTTTACCTTTATTAATATTAATAAAACATGATGAAATCATTCAAAACTTTAGCCAGTTACAATAAAACTATAAAAATAGTTTGTAAATATATTTAGAGTATGTAATTACTATTACTATTTTTATAGTTTTATTATTTATGTACATTAATAGGTATTGAATAGAATTACAGAAAATGAAATGCAACCATAAATTGTACCAAAAACATTTTTTATTTAATGAAAAATAACACTTAAGAGTAAATATTCGAGCAACATTTTTGTTATTAATGTTGTAAACAGTTGTACTGCTTCATTTTTTTGTAGAAACTGGATTTTTTTTAAGATTCTTTGAATAGAAATTAAAACAATTAAAACATTTATTTAAAAATAAACTTGAACATTCTTTATTTTATTGTAACTGTTGCGATTTTAAATGAACACTTCAAAACACTGAAGTTAACATTGGCTACGTTTACATGCACCCAAATAATCCATTTGTAATCGGATTGACGGCTCAATCGGATTGAAAAACGTTCATGTAAACACCTTAATCGATCTGAATGAAATTTCGATCGGATTGGAAGGGGTGGTTTATTCCTTTTCTAATCCGATCAAACAGCAAAAAATAACCATGTAAACATTGAATCCGACTACTTTCTCAATAGTATTCAGAAGCCTCTGGGGCACAACAGTGCAATGCTGACACGCATTTAAAGTTAACGTTCACGTCTTTAGTTGTAAAGATGTATGTCAACAGGCAGTGGCGTATGTATCACTTCGTCACAATATTCTTCCGTTTTAAGACAAGACGGGGAGCCAGTGGATATCACACAAGAAGCAACGTCCAAACTTTGCGCAAGAGTTATGCTGATGAAAAAGTCTCAAACTCGGTCAGTATTCACCACAAAAAGTAAAAAGTGACTGAGCTGTCTGAGGCTGCTTTAACAAAGCATATTCTCAGAGACAAATTTCAACATAAAATGCTGATAACGGTAGCCTATGTAACTGTCTAAATTTATTCCATTATTTCACTTGTGGCCGTACATATAAGCTAGTGAAACAAATGAGAATAATAGTATTTTGTGTTAAACAGGTGGTTTGTTTTTTAAAGTCAGTGCTTGAAGTAAAGCTGCGCTTAATTTTCATTGACATTCTTAATAACTTTAATTATAGGCCTATAATTCATTGTATCAGACCTAAAAAAAGTTTAAATCATTTTCAAAGATAGCTAATAGCCTAATCTTATAAGTTATATTATTCTCAGAGCACGCCAGTTATGCGGCGATGCGCTATGAAATTGTGGGGCAAATTTATTATAATATTAATTTAATAATAAAAGAAAGAAGCCTAACCTAATAGTAATAATAATAGACTAGAAGTATGTAACAGGCCTACATTAATTGGAAATACCAAATCCTCTTAATATTGCCAAGATTTGCTGCATTTGACAATATCTCTGACTCTGTTGACGCAACCTGGGTTACCGCAAGTGTGATTGATATGACATCAAAGTTTTAATCGGAATGTATATAAAACAAATATAAATGGATATTTGAATCAGATTACAATGTTTATAGTACATGTAAACAGATCTGCAATCAGATTCAATTAATTCAGATTGACGAAAATCGGTGCATGTAAACGTAGCCAATGATACTCTGAAACTCTACTGTTGGGTGCTCACAGTGGGACGGTTCCTGGAGCTTCCCCTATCAGCTGCCAGGCTGAACCATCGTATTGTGTTTTGTAATGTCTTCATCAGTGGCGGTACGTGATACATGGTTCTTTCTCACAGCACCTGTAATACACAAGCAGATTTATTTAAAAAATTAATTCACATTGAAGCTACCAGTTTTTTTTTTTTTTTTTTAAAAAAGGATACACATAACCACTGCTTTAAAAACAAAAGTGTACTATCTGACATTTATAGGTACACTATGTAACTTTTGGTGCTCTAGCGGTTAATAAACAGAACTACATGCATCTTGCGGAAGAACATTATAGCCGGAGCTATTTCTCTCTGTTTATGTCTATGACGAGTCACACAGATACTGTGCTACTCCACAGTGCTGCCGACCAGAACCAGTCTGAAATAGTCCCAGTGTGAACTCACTCGTTACATACATTTTGAACAACAACAAAAAAAGTTATGTGTTGGCAAAAAAAATAAATGTACTTAAATTTTTTAGCCAGGCAAAACTTATTACATTTACTTACACAGGAGGAACTTCTTGGACTCCATGTGGTTGAATGCGGGAAAGGATGTTCCTTGTGACACATTTTGTGTCATGGCGCCCAACAGTTGCACGGGATAAAATAGAAAATGTAACAAAAATCTTGTCAATTTCTTATAGTTGAAGGGTTAGTTCACCCAAAAATGAAAATAATGTCATTTATTACTTACCCTCATGTCGTTCTACACCCGTGATGCCTTCGTTCATCTTCAGAACACAAATTAAGATATTTTGATTGAATCTCATGGCTCGGTGAGGCCTACATAGGGAGCAATGACATTTCCTCTCTATGATATGAAATAATGATCTGAAACAACATTACATGAGGTGGAGAATTGTCAAATGTAAACAAAAATAGACTCAAACTAGTATACTACAACTAAAGTTTACTGATACAAGTGGGTTTTTAAACTTTAACCCATCAATTATAGGTATAAATCTTTTAAAACGGCACATTTATTACATGTTAAAAGCTGTAGTTGTGGACCATTATCAGTATTTGACAAAAGAACTAGCTAAATCAAGTTTAAAACAGTTTTTAATCTTACTTTCCTCAGATGAAAGATGAAATAGAAAGAAGAAATACTCCAAAAACACACTGGCGGCACTTGAATGAGCTGTAAGCTGCAACAGAACACACACACACACACACAGTAACTTATTAATTATGAATTAATATATGAAATAATGATCTGAAACAACTTTACATATATTCTCCACCTCATGTAAACAAAAAAATAGACTCAAACAACTAGAAGTTCAGTGAAAAGAACAGGTAACGTTAGGCCTAACATTAGCTTATCTCGCTTGCTATTTTACTGGAAAGGAGTGAAAATTTGCGTTTAGGATTGGACTTAAACCCGGACAGCTTATTAAATCACCCCACCTCCCAGAAATATAAAGAAATTCTGTCCAAATAGCGTTGTACTCAAAAGGTTATTAGCCAAATTATTTTTTTACTCAAATCTAAGTAACGCTAATGACACTAAGAGCTAACTTGGCCACAGTCATTTTTAAAAACATCAAACAAAGCAATGAACGGTAATGTTACTGGATACAGCTGAACAAATAAAGCATATTTTAACTTTTCTTACCGTGTTTAGTCTTCACCGACCTGCCGGCTCCAGCTTTTCCACGGTGAGGAGAAGGATTCAGTGACGACGACAGTTGAAAAAAGGCGCGTCCGGTCAGTGAATCCGCCCAGCATCTGTAACGAGTCCGCGAGTTGACAGTGCGCTGTGCGGAGGCGGGGCATATCCTGTGCGCGTTGCCGAATTGAATCTGAGCGTACAGCGGAGCTGGCGACTTGAAGGCGGATCCGCCCCGGAGTCTGTTGCTATCTGGGCATCCACAACAAGTTCATCTGTGCATGATTTTGTGCAAATAAAAGTTGTAATATCTGAATGATCTTATATAGGATGCGTCCCGTTAATTAACCTTCTTGCAAAGCGCTTCAGTTTATGGGTGTTCATTCTCTTCAGCTTCAGTGTTTATCTTAAGTTTTTAGCTTTACCTTAACGAAACACATCCTATATGAGATTAATCAGATATTTATACTACATAAATTTAATATTATGACTTATATCTGCACAAAATGACGCAAATGCACAAGTGAAGCTTGAACTAAGTTACATGCTAATAAGAATGTTTAACTTGCTCTTCCCACAACAACGCGCTGAAACAACAACTAAACACATTGAATTCACAATGTTTTATTACAATAGTGTTCTCAATATAATGTTACGTATATGACAGTCCCAGTAGTTGTTAATGTTGTGCATTGCTGTTTGGCTGCCAGTAGTCACTTCTGATTGAAGGCAACCATTTATTCCTCCGATCTAACTCCTTTGGGATCGAATAAAATTGTAGTTCGGGATTTCTCTGATGACTGTTGTTACAGCTAACAGCACAACATATCCCGGGCATATTGTAACCTTGTGTCAACCTTTTTGAGAGTGTTTTGTTGATCTTCCTCTGGTAGTTGTGGCTGCTGTGACCATAGACTGAAATGTATCGCGCAGCTGTGACCGGGCACAAAAATGGCTGAGATAAAGCACTGTGACGTCATATGGTCCTAATGAATAGAGCATTGATTGAGTTTAATTCAGTTAATTTCTTTATGTTTTGTTCATATTATAATCTGAATTGTTATTAATATATTGTTCATATTTGCCTGCTCAGGCCAATAAGGCCCAAAAAACAAACATTCATCTGCTTCGTGTGGTGTTGAACATGAAAAGTGATGCACAGTCTCTATTCATCTGTTCTTTTCCTAAATGAATAAATGCATAATCTTGTCCTTATGCTCATCCTGTAGATGAATAAAAAATAAAATCTGAACGAAAACAAAGGCTATTAAAATTCTTATTATCATAAAAATATTAAAATTAAAATGATGGGTAATAGATTATGACAGAATTTTTAAGACGCTCTCCGAGACAGGGGTAGCTGCAGATTGGAGTAATGGGCATGCTGAAAGGTGAGGGGCGTTCCGAAAGGTGAATTCTACAACAGTAACTAACCCTACACCCTAACCAGCAGCTTTCATGACCAATTGTAAAGACCTTTCGCCACGCCCATTACTCCAACCTTCCGAAACCCACACTTGAAAATGACGGATAGTCAGAAAGTCTAATGCGACCTCTGCTTACAGATCAAATTATTATGCAATCTTTGTCTTATTTTCCAGTAAACAGTTAACATTTACAATACCTGAGATGTAAAATTGTGTAAGGCGTTAAGACTTGCTGTCAGACAATATAATTTGAAAATTTTCCTTTTTCCATTTGTAATGTGCAAATTTTGTCTCTTCAGCATCACAACCATTTGCTTGAATGGAACAAAACAAGCTAAAATTCTATTCAAAATGAGAAAGAAAAATGGTTAACACTTTACAATTGTTACGTATCCCTTGTCTCTAGAACTCCATTTCCCATGATCCTCTTGTCTCTACACCTGCACTCACTTCCCTCGTCAGCTCCTCATCATCACCTATCATCATCACCTGGACTTCCTCGTTTGCACTCCCTATATATATGGACTCACTCCCTTCACTCCTTGTCTGTTCTTATATGTTATACTGTGTGTTTGATGTTGTTTCTCTCTGCTTAATGAATAAATACCCTTTTGTTGTGGATGTCCGTGAAAGCCTCATCTTTAACAACACCAGACCCGTAACAGAAGAACAGACCCAACCGTTGGACCTCCACATCATAAGATGGGTATCCACAACGGCTCGTCATATCGAGGCTCCTACTCCTTCACCACCTCTCTCTGCGGCGGAACGGCTCGTTGGACTCTTCCAGGTTGACCGTTCACTGGAGAGGTATGTGGAGGAATTTGTAGAGCTGGCTTTCCTGACTAACTGGTCAGATGCACTTTTGAACGCCCTGTTTCTGGATGGACTGGACGATGACACTATCCGTTTTGATGAACCTGAAAATTCTTTTTCCTTGAGCGAAACCATTAATCTAATTTTGTATTTAAACGGATCTAATTTCTTTGTCGATGAGGTTCAGGATATGTGTCAATCCAGTCCAGTCCCTCCGGAAACAGAGGTGGCCAGGCCAGTTGGTCAGACTCCTTCTTCCTCCACATATCCCTCCAGTGAACTGATTTCCTGGTCAACGCTGGACCCACAATCCTCCGTTGGGTCCAGAAGGCGGAGGAGAGGGAAGAAGCACGCCCCAGTCTCTCCAGAGCCCGCTCCAGTCACTCCAGAGCCCGCTCCAGCCCTTTCCGAGCCCGCCGCTCCAACTCTATGCAAGCCGCCAGATGATGCGGTCTGGCTTATAGACTTTTTCTCTGAGCCAGTTTCTCCAGTCTCCGCCGAGCCAAGTTCCCCAGTCTCCACCGAGCCAAGCTCTCCAGTCTCCGCCGAGCCTGCATCTCCAGCCTCCGCCGAGCCTGCATCTCCAGCCTCCGCCGAGCCTGCATCTCCAGCCTCCGCCGAGCCTGCATCTCCAGCCTCCGCCGAGCCTGCATCTCCAGCCTCCGCCGAGCCTGCATCTCCAGCCTCCGCCGAGCCTGCATCTCCAGCCTCCGCCGAGCCTGCATCTCCAGCCTCCGCCGAGCCTGCATCTCCAGCCTCCGCCGAGCCTGCATCTCCAGTCTCCGCCGCCGAGCAAGCAGCGCCAGTCTCCGCCGCCGTGCAAGCAGCGCCAGTCTCCGCCGCCGAGCAAGCAGCGCCAGTCTCCGCCGCCGAGCCAGTATCTCCAGTCTCAGCCGCAGAGCCAGTATCTCCAGTCTCAGCCGCAGAGCCAGTATCTCCAGTCTCAGCCGCAGAGCCAGTATCTCCAGTCTCAGCCGCAGAGCCAGTATCTCCAGTCTCAGCCGCAGAGCCAGTATCTCCAGTCTCAGCCGCAGAGCCAGTATCTCCAGTCTCAGCCGCCGAGCCCTCCGCTCCAGTCTCAGCCGCCGAGCCCTCCGCTCCAGTCTCAGCCGCCGAGCCCTCCGCTCCAGTCTCAGCCGCCGAGCCCTCCGCTCCAGTCTCAGCCGCCGAGCCCTCCGCTCCAGTCTCAGCCGCCGAGCCCTCCGCTCCAGTCTCAGCCGCCGAGCCCTCCGCTCCAGTCTCAGCCGCCGAGCCCTCCGCTCCAGTCTCAGCCGCCGAGCCCTCCGCTCCAGTCTCAGCCGCCGAGCCCTCCGCTCCAGTCTCAGCCGCCGAGCCCTCCGCTCCAGTCTCAGCCGCCGAGCCCTCCGCTCCAGTCTCAGCCGCCGAATCAGCTGTTCCACGCGCCGCCAAGCCCGCTCCATGCTCCTCCACCCACATTTCCATGATGTCTCTGGGACTCCTTGTTGCTATCCTAAACCTCCCCAAGTATTTTTTTTTGGGGGGGGGTACCGTGGGTGGGGGACATGTGGGGAATACACATGGGGGTGGGCTCCGAACACTGCCGTGGCTGCCCACGTCTCCTGTCCCGCCGTGGCTGCCCACTGCACCTGACCCGCCGTGGCTGCCCACGTCTCCTGACCCGCCATGGCTGCCCACGTCTCCTGACCCGCCATGGCTGCCCGCTGCACCTGACCCGCCATGGCTGCCCACTGCACCTGACCCGCCATGGCTGCCCGCTGCACCTGACCCGCCATGGCTCATGGACCCGCCCTGGAGACCTCCACTCCTACCCATGCCTCTCCCTGCACCGGCATGAGGTCTCCAGGGCGCCCACCCCCCCCCTTCCCGGTGTTACATCTAAGGCGCGAGGACGCGCCTACCGGGAGGGGGAGGTACTGTTACGTATCCCTTGTCTCTAGAACTCCATTTCCCATGATCCTCTTGTCTCTACACCTGCACTCACTTCCCTCGTCAGCTCCTCATCATCACCTATCATCATCACCTGGACTTCCTCGTTTGCACTCCCTATATATATGGACTCCCTTCACTCCTTGTCTGTTCTTATGTTATACTGTGTGTTTGATGTTGTTTCTCTCTGCTTAATGAATAAATACCCTTTTGTTGTGGACGTCCGTGAAAGCCTCATCTTTAACAACACCAGACCCGTAACAACAATAAGGTCTTATTTGTAAATATTAGTTAATGCATTTACTAACAATTAATTAGTTAATAAAAATGTCCATGTTAGTTCACAGGGCATTAACTAATGTTAACTTCTAATCTTAAAAATGTGTTAGTAAATGAAGAAATTAACATCAACTAAGATTAATAAATGCTGTAGAAGTATTGTTCATTGTTAGTTCATGTTAACTAATAAGTGTTACAAAAAAATCTTTTGCGATTTTAATTCTCAGGTAATTTTTTTAAGATATTAAAACAGGCAGGTTCAAAATGAGAGGGTAAATGAAAGGTACTGATGAGAAATATGATTCGGTATATGACTGTACTATCTGTTTATTCATCTTTAACCAGTTTATTAATTCCAGAATGTGAATGAGCATGTTCAGAGTATAGGCCCAAGAGAAAACATTGACACACCGTCAAAGAGATATCACATGACCTCTGACTATTATTAATGGATTCAGCCCGAAAGGGCATGGATATTAGCAGCAGTAGTCAAAGGGAATCTTTTTACTCAAAGGATTCTTTTCTTTTTTTTTTTTATAATAATACACTATGAGCTTAGAATAAAACCCTTTAAGATGGGTCTTTAAAGCAGTTTTTCCCTGATAATAAATACATCTAATTTTTTTTTATTTTTATGATTTGACCCAAGTTTTACCCAGCGGTCCAAGGTTGGTGAGGTACAGCAGAAACGCTTAATCTTTCCCACACACAAACAGTATGACTTTATCTCCATTTAGGGTTTGATGGTGGTGGATGACTATCAGGCCTGGCTAACTCTAACATTCAACCTTATTAACACTGAAGCTTCTCAGAGCACTGTCACTTAACTCCGGCTCGGACGCCAAGTCACGACTGAACCTGTCCTGATGAGCAGTGGATGTCAGATCAATGAACATTCATGTAGATTTTTCAAAATAAAGACTAGAGTCAGAATATTCTGGCCACACTTCAATATAATTAAAAGTGACAATAAAATAAAAATGACAAAAAAGCATCATAAAGGTATTTTAAAAGTGATCCATAGTGGTCAGTTATTCACTGAAAATCTTGACATCCACTAGCTCTCCTTGATGTGCCATTTAGTTGCAGTCAAATTACATATTGTCAAATTAGTCTCTAAGTCACTGGTATATGCTTTAAAGGATCCATATAAATAATACTGATTTTTTTTTTTTTTTTACTAATGTATCTTTTATGTTGTTTATATAGCCTCTAGTCTGGAAATATCTAAATATGAGGTAACCTGCATGAATTTGTTTTCACTTTCTCTCGTAGGTTGGTGTCATCCATTCATGCTGTTATGGCCACCGCAGCTGGAATCATTGTGGTGTCCTCGTGCAAAGGCAATGTGATTATGGACCGGTAAGTGGACCAATCCTGTTCCACACCTTTCACAGTGCACCAATAATGAGCTTTTCTGCAGCAAATTATTATATTGTCCTGCATTTTTCTGTAAAGGTATTGATAAAACGGATAAAGCAGCACTAGATGGTGATTGGTCAATACTGTGTAGAAAACACTTATTTCAGTAACCAATTACAAATAAATTATTTTAAATGATTTAAACAATTAGGGTCAGTAAGATTTTTTTAATAGAAATACTTTTATTCATCAAGGGCACATTAAATTGACACAGAAATGACAGTAAAGACTAGGGACGATTATGACCTAAAATCAAAACCTTGATTAATTGAGCATTTTACCTCGATTATGATTAATAAACAATTTTTTTTTTGCCCTCATAGTTCACTTACATGGTTTGTACTGTAAATATGCTTAACTATTAAAAGTGGGATATTTTTTCCTATTGAAAGAGTGATCTGACATAACAGCTCACTTTCAGCAGTTATTTTATCTATGGCTTGTAACATTTCTTACAGATTTCTGCTCCTTGTAAATCAGATAAAGATAAATTAGCACAGAACCAGTACGTAAAGAGAGCAATTGTGTGTGTGAATTAGTCATACCGTCTCTCTGTTAATTGTGAAGTTGTGGGTTGTAAATAGTTACTTCAAAAGTTGAAAAATATATATGCTATAATAACTTATGAGTTTGTAAACTACTTTAGTGATAAATCACAGGACAGCACTGACAACTAGTTTCTGCATTTCTCTGTGTGCGTGCAATCTTCACGTTTTGTTCAGCTAACGTTACTGTTTGTATGAGTGTTCATGCCACAATGCAGCTGCGTGAGCACGGTAGCTCTATATAATAATACACATCCGATCACTTGAATGTCCAAACTGGTAAACCTTAAAACACATACAAATGACAAAGTTTAGTGAAGACGCAAGGTTCACCGCTCGCGCGCCATCTCTGTGTGTTGACTTGGCATTCACCTCTGTGTTGCTTCCACTGACTGGACGGGGCAGAGTCACGTGGCTACACATGCGGTAGTATGTTTTTTTAAGTGGGAAGTTATAACAAGATTTAAAAAACTGAAATAACCAACATGGGAAAATTATGTCAGTTATAGGTTCTGAATTTCAGTTTTGATTACTTTTCGATTAATCGTCCAGCCCTAGTAAAGACTTTTACAGTGTTTAACAAATTTTCAGTCACACTTTAGTTTAGGGTCCAATTCTCACTATTAACTAACTATTAACTATGACTTTTGACCCAATAAACTCCTAATCACTGCTTATTAATAGTTAGTAAGGTAGTTGTTAAAGGATTAGTTCACTTTCAAATGAAAATTAGCCCAAGCTTTATTTACCCAAGCCATCCAAGGTGTATATGACTTTCTTCTTTCTGATGAACACTAACATAACATAAGTCTGATTGACTTATATTAATAAATATCCTGACACATCCAAGCTTTATAATGGCAGTAAGCATTACCAAATGAGTATGAGCTGAAGAAAGTGTCTCCATCCACATCCATCCATCATTTATCAAGTTATGAAGTACAATATCCAGCTTCCGCCAGACCGCTTTCCATATTCTACTTATGAAGAAAGTGTAAACTGGCGTCGCGTTAGTTACACTTTTCTGTAAGTTGAATAGGGAAGGCTTAGGATGTAGTGTAAGCTTTTTGAACTGCTAAAGTTTTACACTTTCTTCGTAAGTAGAATATGGAAGGCGTTCTGGTGGGAGCTGGATATTTTACTTATAAGATTTTTAAATATGGACATTTTTTTACACAAATGCATCGCTTCTCTTCAGAAGGCCTTTATTAACCCCCCAGAGCCGTGTTGAATATGTTTATGATGGATGGATGTGGATGGAGACACTTTCTTCAGCTTATACTCGTTTGGTAACGCTTAATGCCATTATAAAGCTTGGATGCGTCAGGATGTTTATTAATATTTCTCTGATTGTGTTCATCAGAAAAAAGGAAAGTCATATAGACCTAGGATGGCTTGAGGGTGAGTAAAGCTTGGGCTAATTTTCATTTGAAAGTGAACTAATCCTTTAAGTTTAGGTATTGGGTAGGATTAAGGGATGTAGAATAATGTATGGTCATGCAGAATAAGGCATTAATATGTGCTTTATAAGTACTAATAAACAGCCAATATACTAGTAATATGCAAGCTAACAAGCAACTAGTTAATAGTGAGAATTGGACCCTAAGCTAAAATGTTAACAAATTTTTTCCACAAACATATTAATACATTATTAAAATCAAGAGTTGTATTTGTTAACATTAGTTAATGCACTGTGAAGTAACATGAACAAACTATGAATAGCTATATTTTTTATTAACTAACGTTAACAAAGATTAACAAATAGAGTAACATATGTATTGCTCATAGTTTGTTCATGTTAGTTAATGCATTAACTAATGTTAACAAATGAACCTTATTGTAAAGTGTTACCAAAATGTATCTTGAGCACCAAATCAGCTTATTAATATGATTTCTGAAGGATCATGTGGCACTGAAAACTGGAGTAATGATGCTGAAAATTCAGCTTTACAATCAAAGAAATAAATTACATTTTAAAATAGAAATATTGAAAAAACATCTTAAATTGTAATAATATTTCACAATATTACTGTTTTACAGTATTTTTGATCAAATAAATGCAGCTTTGGTGAGCATAAGTCACCTCTTACTTCACTTCTCTTAGAAAAATAAAAAATCTTACTAACCCCAAACTACTCAATGGCAGTGTAAATTCTGTTCTCATAAATTATGAAAATATAGAATTAAATTACAAAATAAAACCTGCTCAAATCCTCTTTCTCTAAAGCATTACTACACTACGTCAACAGTTTGATGTTCACAATTGGTGTGATGTTGCTTTAAGAAGGCGGTCCATTACACCTTACCTGCCCATGCCTTTGTTCACTTCAGTGGCCAATCACAACAGCCTCAGGGCAACAGTGCTTACCTCTATGCTCATGCCACATCTGTTGACCCCTTTGGCTCCGCCCCCACCCCAAGGACATAGGGAGGAGGAGATTAGGTACACAGAGTCCCAGGGCAACAGCTGTTACCTTCCTCTGCACCCTTCCTCCCTCTGCCCTTCCCTGGCACTAGACTGACACCTGCAATTTCAGCCTCTGCCACCTGTTCATGTGGGCTGGGTGAAATGTGTGCGTGTGTTTGTGGCATAACAGAGTAATCCATGGAAGGCACTTGCCAGGCAGGCCTAGAGAAACTCCCAACCACCCTGCTAATCCCCCAAAGGCTTAATAGTTGGCTCGAGCACATGCGCAGCCGTGATCCTGAGTGACAAGGAGCATCCAATGACACTGTGAGTGTTAAAGGAATAGTTCACTCAAAAATGGAAAATCTGTCATCATTTACTCACCCTCATGTTGTAGAAATATTTCAGATATTTTCTTTTCAGACCTTTCACTTTGATCATATAGAAAGTAACAGCTTACATATTCTGCTAGATAACTTTTTTTGTTTTCCACCCAAGAAAGACTACAAAATACAAAAAACACCTTAGATTTACACTATCGTTCAGAAGTTTGGGGTTGGTAGGATTTTTTTCATGTTTTTGAAAGAGGTCTCTTATGCTCCCCAAGGCTGGTCAAAAATACAGTAAAAGAGCAATATTGTGAAATATGATTACAATTTAAAATAACTTTTCTATTTCAATATATTTTAAAATTCCAGTGATGGCAAAGCTGAATTTTCAGCATCATTACTCCAGACGTCAGTGTCTTCAGTCTTTAGTGTCACTTCAGTGTCACTCAGTCCTTCAGAAATGAATTCTGTCCTTCAGTCTATGCTGATTTGGTGGTCAAGAAACATTTTTTTTATTATTATTAGTATTGAAAATGGTTGTGCTGCTTATTGTTATTTAATGGAAACCATGATACAATATTTCAGGTCTCTTTGGTGAATGGAAAGTTTAAATCAACAGCATTTATTTGAAATATAAATCTTTTGTAAGATTTAAATATATATATATATATATATATATATATATATATATATATATATATATATATATATAAATACATTTTTTTATTGTAACTTTTGATCAATTTAAAGCATCCTTGCTAAATAAAAATATTCTTTTCTTTTATAAAGGAAGTGGATTGTGATTTATTTTGCCAAACTCCAAAAAGAATAAAGAAATCACCATAAAAGTATCATAAACAATTTATGTGCTATATTCCAAATCTTCTGAACCTTTATGCATACTGTTCATTGATATGTATTCATGTTAATTTGTATGTCTATGATAATAATGGTCCAGGCTTTTGTGTACCTTAGCTATTATGTTTTCGGTAACACTTTACAATAAGGTTCATTAGTTAAACATTAAATGTTGAAAATGTACATTAACAAAGATTAATAAATGCTGTATAAGTGCAGTTCATTATTAGCTCATGTTAACTAATGTAGTTAACTAATGTTAACTAATGAACCTTATTGTAAAGTGTTACTATGTTTTCTTTTAGTTTCTAAATATGAAAGATAAATAAAGTGTTTGAAAAAATACTATGTGAATCCTATATTTACAATATAATTGATGCATATCTCATCTGTGTTGCATATGAACAATATAGAAATGTTCCAGGACAGTGTAGCAGTAAGCTCTCTTTGTGTTAAGTAAAGAATTCACCTCTGATTACATGTGCAAAGTCTGTGGAACAGTGTCCCTTTGCTGTAGGTTATCCAAACACACACATATACTTAGATATCAAAAATGAGTACATATTTTTGACTTCTATTGTTTTTTTTATAAAGGTAATAATAAGTAATGACTAAGTCTTACCCTGTCGGCTGCCCCAAAAAGAATAATGCATAAATTATGTATAAACAGCTTTTACAATTGAAGATGTCCCCAAAGAGACATTTTCTGCAGACAAATTTGTTTACGACTCTTTTTCTTATATTTTCTAATGCGTAAAGTATTATTTTAACTTTATATCCATCTATTAATAGATTTTTCTAAATTTGGACTATATCTGTAGCTTGTAGGATATTTAAAATTGCCACTAGCTAATGACCTAATGACATGTGGTAAACAAACATGACACATTTTAGCCACACCTTACAGAATACATTTTTAGGTTGTTGGTTTCATTCCACACCCTCATAAAGGCTCTTTAAGCTATTATGTCAATTATAATTTTGAATGTTACAGTTCTATTTTAATAAAGAACTATCAGCTATCAGATGATAAACCAGGTGGAAAAAATAGCATATAGTTAATCTAGTTAGTACATTACCATTCAAAAGTTTTGGGTCGGAATTTTTTTTTTTTTTTTATGTTTTTGAAAGAAGTCTCTTATGCTCACCAAAGCTGCATTTATTTGGTCAAAAATAAAGTAAAAACAGCAATATTGTCAAATATTTTTACAATTTTAAATCCCTTTTTTATTTTAATATATTTTAAAATGTAAGCCATTAGACTTCTGTGTCACATGATCCATCAGAAATCATTTTAATATGTTGACTTGATGCTGAAGAAACATTTGTTATTATTATCAATGTTGAAAACAGTTGTGCTTCTTATTATTTTTGTGAAAACCTTGATACATTTTTTTCAGAATTCTTAGGTGAATAAAAATTTAAAAAGTTTATTTGAAATATAAATCTTTTGTATTAATTCAAAATCAATGCCTTCACTGTCTCTTTTGATCAATGTAATGTATCCTTGCTGAATTAAAGTATCAATTTCTTTAAAATAAGTACTTACTGACCACACACTTTTGAAATACAAACTTTTAGAATACTTAAGAATAGTAAAAAAGGTTTTTTAGAAGATGAGAATGAGCATATTTGTAATTTGTTTGAAATCACTCTACACTGTCAACATGATTTGTTCACCTGTTCTGTTCATCTTCTGTTCCAGACACTGGCTGACCACCTATTTTGTCATTTGGTATGGCGTTCCCTACATGTCATATGACATCTTCGCCATGTACCTCAGCCATTACTATCGCTTCCGGGTCAAAGGTCACAAGGACTATAAAAGCCACTCTCTACGAACCGTCAACTCATTTGTGAGGAAAGAGTTCCTGCTGGTCCTCCATCACATTGCACTACTCACCATTCTACTGCCTGTGACTCTGGTGAGAGAGAGGATAGAAATAAAGGGATAGAGACTCGAATGAGTGATATGACAACCAATAATATAATGAGAGAGAGTAATGGGCCTTCTCAAATAACCACCTCCACCTATAGCCAGGACCAAATGGGAGGGAATGTAAAAAGGGGGATGCAGTGCTTTTGTGTCCATTAAGTACCTGATTCTATGAGAAACAATTACCTTAATAGCAGCTGTTGCACTGTCAGAGTACATGCAGTGGGACAGACACACACACTGGTGGAAACCTGGTCTTTTGTTTGGTGTCTCTGGGCTGTCAGTGGTGATATGAGATCACTTTACCCACGCTTCCATTATTCACACACAGCTGCTACTCAGATACCACCTCTCACACACCCTGCTTTGTGCTCCTGTTCCACAAAATGTCCCACGAAACATAAAGTCACAAACATGGACAAATAGATTTTGACATGCATGGTAATAACACAAAGAAAGACAAAACCCCAGACCACCACAACAAAACATCTGGCTATTAAACAAGAAATATAACACTTCACTTCACTAATTTTTGAAATTATTTAATACATTACCATACAGTAATGCTTAGTAAGGTATTTTGCATGGACAAAGAGGATGTATAGATAAATAAAATATAGATAAATATTACAGAAACCATAGACTCCCCCCAAATAGTGTGGTTTAAGATTACACTTCAGGTTAGCTGGGAGGGTTCAGGTGGCTGTTTTAACTGGTCATTCTTATCTTGTTACATTTATACACGCATTACACACTTCTGATTCACCATATCCAGCATCATGTATCATAACACAGACATATGATGTGGACCATTCGCAAAATTAGCCATAGAGTAATTTCTAGACCTTATCTGTGTCTGTGTAAACACCATTCTCTCCATATTGTCTAGTGTTTTTATTTTTGTGTTTGCTCATGAGGGTCAGTTTTACTTTGTTTGTCTTTTAATTTAATATTGCCTATAAGTTTATTTTAGCTTGATTTGATTTTTGTTTGATTTACTTTAGCCTAAGATTACTTGTAAAACACTGACAAGGCTGTGATCTAGAGAGCCTGATTTGTCCCTAGGGCTATAAATATTTTCTCTGACAGTGATTAATTTCAATTACAATTCTTTATTAATGGTGTTATGATTTATGATACAATAATAGTTTGATGTTTTTATTTGCTTATTTTAATCATTTTAAATGTTATTTTAATATACATTTATTAATTGTAATATATAATTTTATTAATTATAATGAATATGCCCAAATGTAACTGGAGGGACACTGGAACTAGATTGGATATCTTGATTTAGTTTTTTTTTTTTTTTCTCAGAAAATAGGCAAATACACTATATTCAAATGTTTGGGGTCTGTAAGATTTTTTTTTTTCTTCTATTTATCAAAGCATTGTGATAAAATATTCCACAACAGTATTAAGCAGCACAACTGTTTTCAACACTTTTACAATTTAAAATAACTTTTCTATTTCAATATATTTTAAAATTCCAATGATGGCAAAGCTGAATTTTCAGCATCATTACTCCAGACTTAAGTGTCTTCAGTCTTCAGTGTCACTTCAGTGTCACTCAATCCTTCAGAAATGAATTCTGTCCTTCAGTTTATTATGCTGATTTAGTGGTCAAGAAACATTTTTTTATTATTATTAATATTGAAAACAGTTGTGCTGCTTAATGTTATTTAATGGAAACCATGATACAATATTTCAGGTCTTTTTGGTGAATGGAAAGTTTAAATCAACAGCATTTATTTGAAATATAAATCTTTTGTAAAAATTTTTATTGTAACTTTTGATCAATTTAATGCATCCTTGCTAAATAAAAATATTTGTTTCTTTTATAAATCAGCTTTGCCAACACAGGAATTAATTACATTTTAAAATATATTAAAATAATATTATTTTACTGTATTTTGATCAAATAAATGTAGCCTTGGTGAGCAAAAGTGACTTCTTTTAAAAATATTTGAAAGAAGAAAAAAAATCATACTTGACCCCACATTTTGACTGGTAGTGTATGCATTTAATTTTCATTATCAGATTAATGCATTACATATTCATACCCTTATTGTTCACATAGGTTGTGTGTGTGCTCATGCTTGTGCTGACTGTGGTTTTTGGTCTCTTTGTGTACATCAGTTCTTCAGGAAGGACCAGGGTGATTACTTCATTGGCTGTCTCTTCCTCACAGAGCTCAGCACTCCTTTTGTTTCAGTGGGCAAAATCCTCATTCAGGTAACACATGCACACACCCTCACAAACTGATTGTGTATTCTACTCTGCTGTCCTTCACAGTGCTGCACAGGAGCTGCCAGTCAACATTTTTTTCTGTTTTCTTTTAGTCAAGATAAATGGTTAAATACAGAGATGGAGGTCTGTCAGCGCACCAAACAATCTAAGCATTCACACAGTGTTTCTGCTTTAAAGTGAAAATCCATAAAATCTATAGCTAATACTTGCTTATGTTTCTGCTGTTGTTTTCCCACCAACAATTATGTGTGATGATACTGGAACATTTTGATTAGAGAAAGTAATATATAATAATAATTAATCATTTGTGGGGTTTTCATGTTTAAAAGCTATGTTTAGGACCCTGGGACATGTAAAATGATTTAAAATTCACCTCTCTGTTAACTTGTAAAATAAAAAGTTCTTATTATCAATGTTGAAAACAGTTGTGCTGCTTAATATGTTTGTGGATATTTATTTTTTCTTTGATGAAGACAAAGTTCAAAAGAACTGCATTTATTTGAAATAGAAATCTTATCTAAGTTGTGGTGTATGATAGGGACATAAAAATGTAGTGGATAACAGCTTGTCCCTGCTAGATGAAGCATTCTTTGTCTCTCAACTTTTCCAAATAACTATTTTTCTGCTGATTCTTGATCTTTGCTTATTTGGAGTGATTAGGTGAAATTGCTTTCAGACATGCACCACTTATGTGCTTCCACATGCCACCGTTTGGTAGTCAGGGGTATTACATTTCAAAGGAGTCCCAGCATCTGTGGTTGAAGGGTTAAATAGGGTGAAAAAAATTCTGTCATAATTTATACACCTACATGTTTTTCCAAGCCATTATGAATTTCTTTTTTTCTGCGGAACACAAAAGAAAATATTTTTTAAAGATTGTTTGTAACCAAACAGTTTTGGTGCCAGTTGACTTCTATTGGATGGACAAAAAACAAACAAACAAACAAACAAACAAAAAATAACACTGAGACATTTCTCAAAATATTTTGTTGTTTTCCAAAGAAAGAAGTCATGTAGGTTTGGAATGACATGAGGGTGAGAAAAAAAAAAAAAAAAAAAAAAACTTTTAAAAATTCAGCGTTTCCTTTTGAGAAATCACTTTGTGTTAGTTGTATATCATCAGATGGTCTGCAAACAGTCATTAGGTGGTCTGTGGGAATGTTGTTCTGAACTGAGACTGTCACAATTAAAAATGATTATTCATAGAATCCACCAATATAGTCAAAAGAATAGTTAACCCAAAAATGAAAATTCTGTCATAACATACACCCCCATAAAATTTTGGTTAATCTTCAAATAACAAATTAAGATATTTTTAATGAAGAATTTGAATTCTGTCCCTCCACTTAAAAGTCCAGGTAACTAAAACTTAGAGGATCCAAAAAGGTCATAAAAACATCCTAAATCTAATCCATATTGATCAAGTATTTAAATCCAAGTCTTGTGAAAAGTTACGATCACTTTATATAATGAGCAGATTTAATTTAGGCTTTTATTCAGCCGTGGCTCCTCTGTAAGGGCAGGTGGGGCAGCCAGAGCCCCTACCCAGACGATATCAGTCTGTTTCAGCTATGTGTCTGCATCAGGTCAGTTGGCTAATACATTGCCCTGCTAACTAAGTAGCATGTCTGTTCTTCCTATGTGGAGTAGCATTTCAAAAAATAAAAGTATGCATCCTTTAGTTTGAACATGTTATACATGTGAATAGCCTTTATATACAGTTTTTTTCTGTTGTGTTTGTTTTATGTTTGTTCTGAGAATAGACATGACTTTGTTTTCCTCACTGGAATTCCTATACAACTTGTAACATTCTAAAACAACATTCGGAGGCAATATATAGTACATTAAGGCAATTCTAAGATGACATTCTATGCGTTTGTCATGTGTACTAAAGTCTGTCAATCATCATTAGAATGCCACCCTCAGACTGAATAACGCAAGTACATTAGAATTCTGCCAAAAGTGTGTCTGATGTGTTAAGCGATTAAAATATAATGCTTACAAAATATTTATCATAAAATGCTAAGACCTAGAATATGCCCTACCGAAATTTAGGACCAGGAGCCGCTACTGCTTTTATTTACATCGAAACAATGATTGACACCATACATAGAGAAAACATTGCACATGGTAAACACGGAAGCTCAAACTATGTTTGTGATGTGTGAGATCCAATGAGGTTGTTCTAATGTGTGACGCCCACATGAGTTTCTGTGTTTACCATATGTGACGCGCTCTATGTATGTGTGTTAATATGTGAAAAAAGCCTAAATTAAATCTGTTCATCATATGAAGCGATTGTATCTCTTCACAATACTTGGATTGAAGTGCATGATTCATACGGATTCATTTACATTTGACTTCTAAGTTTTGGTTTCCTGGACTTTCAGTGGAGGAAAAGAAACCATTGACGTTTCATTAAAAATCTTTTAAAGTCTTATGGGTTTGAAATGACATGAGGGTGAGTAAATGATGACAGAATTTTCATTTTTTGGGTGAGCTCTCCATTATATTTAATGTTAACCCTGTTTTGCCCGCATCTTCTAATCTTCCTTTCCTCTTCCTTTTATTCTCTGTTGACTGTCTCTTCTGTAGCTGGGAATGCAGGACTGCTGGCTGCACAAGGTTAATGGTGGCATGGTGCTGCTGAGTTTCTTCATGTGCCGCATCGCACTCTTCCCCTACATGTACTGGGCCTACGGCTCCCACTACGGCATCCCACTTTACAGCGTTCCCTTCCATCTGCCGCTCTCCACCAACCTGGGCAACCTCTGCATCCTGTCGCCGCAGGTCTACTGGTTTGTCCTCCTCTGCCGTAAAGGCTTCCGACTCTACAAGCGTCAGCGGGATGTTCAGAACCAGGCCTCTCCGCTGTCCTCGCCCGAGCCTCTCTTGGATATCTCCAAGGCTGATTAGTGAAGGTCTTTATCTAGAACAAACAATCAACCGACGTCACAGCTGAAGGCTATGGCACTGCATCTACTACTGTTACAGTACAACCAAGACTTCATGTTAGACATACCCTTATCACTCCTCTTCATTTTACTCTTCTCTGCTTTACTCCATTCCACGCACACACTCACATTTACATGTACGACCGTTACAATGCTACTCCACTGGATTTACTGCAGTGACCTCCAGGGAACATCTTTTAGGTCAGTTATCGAGGGCCAAGACCCTCTCTTCCTTCTCTGATTGGAGTATCTGTTACAGTTTGGACTGATGTCTTTGAATGTCATTGGAATTATCTTGTTACTTTTTGGTTATTGTTTTTGTCACATATATGAAATTCTACCCCTGTGTGCTTAAAGTACAGAAATACACTGGTTTAAATGAGGGAAATTATTATGTGAATGGCTTAGCCATCATTATAATAAATTCATCAGATTAAACCCACAGTATTTCAGATCACATCCGAGCAACATTTCACATCACTTCCCACTCGCCTCAAAGCTCCTATCACATGGTAAGCATTTCCATGGCTGCAGTGCTGCTGTTCTTGTTTACAGCTCATTAGAGTTCTGTGAATGTGTTTGCACACACACACTGCCCTGCTGTGACTGTTTACACACCGCCCCACACATGCTCTGGAGGCTGCTAATGAATTCTGCTTCACTTCTGTGGGCCTTCTTAGAATCCGAAGTCCTCCCATCCACAGGGGGGCAGTAGAGAGTCAGTCTTTATGTTTAAACCAGGGATGGGCAACTTCAGTCCTTCAGAGTTTAGCTCCAACCCTGATAATAAACTCACTTGCCTGTAGCTTTTTTTGTGATCTGGAAGACACTGATTAGCTTGTTCAGGTGTGTTTGATTAGGGCTGGAGATAATCTCTGCAGGACAGTGGCCCTCCAGGATCAAAGTTGCCCATGCCTGGTTTAATTGGCATACACAGCACTCGAGTCTATAGGGGGATGGGGTCTTTGCAGGGTACAAAGAGTGAGCACATAACGCTTGGCATATCTTTTAGGCCACATTATGCCCGAAGGCATCTCCAGGCAGTAGTCAAAGCAATAACACAGGGAGCTTCAAAGCAAGGGATTGTGGGTAGTTGGATAGCTCATGTGAACAAATGGGCAAGGATAGAAAAGTTGCATGCCACCTACTCTGAAAACTGATATTTGTATATCTAAAGGGCACAATACTGGGTTCCTATGGTCTTGGGAAGATGGAAAATATCAGGGAATTTTATGTTTGTGACTTTCATGTGTGGAACAGTCATTGGTAATCTTTAAAATTCATAATTTCAGTAGTCAATTTTTTTTGTTATGCTCAGCTCCTCGGAGGAATCATTTTTCGGCTATAAATCACTTTTTATGATTGCAATGTCTACTAAATAATTTCTAGAAAATTTTGAGTAATCATGGAAAAAGTCAGAAATTTGCTGGTCAAAAGATGTGAGAACCCTGGTAATAGTGTCGTGTTTGTGAGTGTGAAATGCTCTTGATGTGGGGCATGAGTTTTCTATGAATCTTTCTATTAACTGAGCCTAAATTTTGAGTTGTAGATAAATAATTGTATTTATTTCTATACTGATGAATAGTGCAGTATAAATGGGTGATTTGCTGTTGCTTAGGGTCATTTTTAGGGATAATCTGTGGCGTATGAGAGCTTGTGTAAGTGTAGCAAGGAACTCAGAAGCCTTTGTTTCAGGGCTTTTAACATAACCTGCAGCATCTTTCATAATACATTTAGTGAATGCTGGATGCCGAATGAATGCAACTAACAGTTGTAGATTCCATTAAGCACTTTTCAGTATTGCAGAACTGTCAGATTAAAATGTTGCTCAGTACATACCCATGCACTCTTATTTAGTGTGTTTCGAAGACAAACTGGACCTAAAGGTTGCCTTTAGCAAGTGTGTTTGTGTGCGAGAGACAGAAAGACTTATATAACAGTGTGTATAAGCTCCCAGCTCACTCTCTAGGAGGTTGAACGGGGTCTTTGCTGGACTGAAAGAATGCATGATTTGCTCTCCATTTCTAAAGCTTTAGTACTTTTCAAAACTAACTATGCAGTCTTTCAAGCTGCTGCTTCTTGTCTATGGCAACACTATGCTTTCTTTAGTTTTGCTGAGATGGGATGCATTTGGCAGATGAGTTGGCCATATTAATCATAATGCATGTTATGTTTCTGATATTTTCATTTTTTTCAGTAGTATATCATGTCAATGCTTTTCTCAGTTGTCTTTCTTAGTTGTAGCATACGTTGTACGTTTTTCTATAACCAACATTCTCTCAATTTTCACTCCTTCATTTTCAGATTGTGTTTTATAAGACATACCCATAATGTAATATATACACTATATGGCGGAAAGCATGTGGACACCCAACGAGCATTTAAATCAAATCAATGGGCATTAATTAGGAGTTTGTCATTCCTTTGCTGCTATAACATCTTACATTCTTCCCAAACTGAGGAACAAAGTTGGATGCATACTATTCTGTTGAATATCATTGTGTGATGTAGATTTGTTTTTACTTGAATTAAGGGGCCTATTGTTAATTATGAATGGATGTCCACAAACTTTTTGCTGTGTAGTGTAAGCCTAGAATATATGAACAGGTTTATATTCAGAGTTTTGAAATGCATGGAACATTATCATAAATCAATATATGTACTGTCCAACAGGCTTATTTATGCCACACTTAACCTTTAAATCATAGTGCAGTGCTAATAATCAATTTTTTTTTTTTTTTTTTTTTGGAAATAATAATACAAGTCCTAGTGTCTTCAAAGCCTCCTCTCTCAGCTCAGGGTTTGATAAAGACGTTATCATCAATTATTTAGAGATGAAAGATGAGACTGTGATTAAAAAGGATTTACATAAGACACATTTATAATTGAAATATTTTTTTCAACACTTTTTGGGTTTGGTAAACCAAAGATTCTTAGACACTTTTTATAGATAAGTGACATGTAGCTAAACTGTCTGAGACTCCACATCATTGCCTTTCCCTTGCTCAACATCCACACAGGATCAGATCTCTACAGGAATGGCTGTGAATATGGATCAGGCAAACTGGAATTCTCTTACTGGAATATATGGAATACTTACTGGACTTAGTTTATGTTGTTTTACTGTAAATTACAAACTGGGTGAATCTGATGAAAACATGTCCAGATCATATTTCACCCCCAAAAGCAGTGAATAATAAAATAAAAATTAAATGAAAAGAGAAATCAACAAGTTAGTTGTCATAAAAAAGGCTTATTGGTCATGAAATGGACTTCATTTTCTTAAATATATGACCTGGACATGCTTTTAACAAGTTTTGTGAGAAGGGCAGAAGTTGAGAAATAAGAGGTGTAGATGTTCAGGAATGTTATCAGCTGCTCTGTTTTTTAATACATATCAAAACTAGACTGCACTCTTGCTGGTTTGATGGGTGCTTTGTTTGGAGCTTTATAGTTTACTGTAAATGGATGTAACAGGAATGGATGAAGGCAAATATATGCATAAAAGTCTGAGGATAGAAAATTGAGCTATATTAAATATTATAATATCTATAAAATTTTTGTTTTACCCCCAAACTACGTGTTGTCTGGAATATCGTAAAATACAGTGCCTTGTATTAAAGTTGTGTGTGATATTGACACAAGCTCAGTGCACAGCAGCCCTGGGCAGGTGGTGTTTTAGGTTGTGACTGTCTCTACTCACACTTTTGTTTTGTTCACAGTACAATACACAAAACTAAGAAAAATCTCTGCATCATCAGGCACAGTGTACTGTACACTTAAAGCCTTTATGCTAGTAGGTTTGATTTTAATTTGGATAAATTGTTACAGCTAACTTTGTCATTCAAACATGCTTCTAAGTCTTAAAATTGTTTTAAGTGAGGTTCTGTATGCTTGCTGTGTTGTCTTTATATTTGCACTCTTAAAGCTAATTTAAAACAAATCTGAACTCTAAAGGTCTTTAATGTTACCCAGTTTTCTGAACTGCGTCCATTCCTCATGAAACAGACACAATTGGACAATGTATTGGCACAATCTTAGGCAGGTTTAAAGCCATGTTACACATCTACTCTGTTTAGATTTTTGCACGGATTGAGAAGCATCTTATCTTCCAACACATTCCTTGGTTGCATCTCCAAACTCAATTCAGCATTATTAACTCTTGTTTAGAGAAGTGGGAAAGGAAACTTTTCAGAGAACTGGGCAGAGACCAGAAAGCATGTTTGCATTATCTGTTTCCTGCTGAGGAAAACTCATTTCCTTGCTATGTCAGCTTGACCTCAAAGCATGATTTCATTGTGATTTCCTAATGCACAACCTTTAGCACTCCCTGCCTCTTATTTTTGATCACATTTTGATTTTCACACATATATTGTATCAGATTTCATATAAATATATAGGTTTCTGTTTGTTTGTAGGATGACATTTTAAGAACTCTCCTTTTAGAAAGGGGATACAGAGTGAAACTAATATAAACACTTGATTGAGCTTATTTTCTTGAAACTTGTAAATCCAAACACCACTTTGGAGAAAATAAATCTGATTTGGTGAATTCTTTTAAACTGAGCTGCCTTTGTTTACTAAGAAGCTGTGTGTTAACATTTCACTGATACACAACATACCACAGGCAACAAGTGTGAAAAAATCTGAAGAAATTATGACCTATTACACTACGAACTTCAATAAATACTTGATACCACACTTTATTTTTCCACAGACAAGGTGTAACGCTTTACATTTTGTCTTACTTCGCTCAGAACATCAACCAACACAAAGGATGACATTTTCAGTACAATTATGTACAAATAGTTTTTCATAGCATCAGATGGTCTGAGACAGAAAGGTCAAGGCATCCCTTAAATTGTACAAGACTTCTGCTTGAGTTTGTTGTCATATTGGTCCATTCAGGCAACCGAATCTCTTCTGGAGGGCTGGAACACCTCTTGATTAGTGGGAGAAAGGAAGATTGCACAATGTCCTCCGTGATAATGTCTTTCATTATACTGTGAGGAACAAACAATAGTGCATGGTAACAGTCCTGAAGCTGATGTTCATCTTAGGTAGTATTCAATGGCAGCAGAGAAAGCAGCAAAACCTCCACAGCCCAGAACTCCAGCTTTAAGACCAGCTAATGAAGAGAGGAACAGCTTATTCATATTGTCCAAATAATAATAACCATATCAAATTACCACACATCTAAATTCTTTCCGATCTTTAATCCCAATTTGAAATTACCTCTGAATCCAATGGCACCTCCTGTAATACAGCCACTGTATACTGCATTTTTCCAGTCAGATTTTCCACGATGCTAGAAGAGAGAAATAAAACCATTCTTCACACAGAAGATCAGTACTGAAAAAAAATGGTCTTTGAAAAATCTTTACAAAACATCCTACAAGGAATGCATGAGTAGACTGCTCAAATACAGAACCACTAGGTGACGCCATTAATCCATATTAAACTGAGAGATATTAAGCAACATAAGCAAATGCAAGTACATTTTTTTTTTTAATGAATTAGTCAAACATATTTGAAATAGTATACTGCTATAGTATTTCATACAGTCTACATCAGTATATTAAATATGATGGCTAGTTTTATTTAAGTGGATAGATGAAAAAAAATGAAAGTGGAAGTTTGAATATGCAATGCATTGTTGGAAGTAAAACACTAAATAACTGGTTGTTTCTAGACAGTGAATTTGACAGCTTTAATCTGCATGCATAAAACATTAATATCATGTAAAACATTTTACATTTACAAATATAATACAAATGTGTGCTATTTCACATGCAACAACATGTTTACATTCAGCAGTAATATTTTAGAAAATTCTTTCTAGGACTGCCACCATGTGAAAATTAGTGATTATTTAGTCTCAACCTCAGACGTCACCCCCACCGTTGGCTGAACATCTGATACATAAAGCACACAAAACGGTAAACACTTCGGGAGTTTTGAAATCATCATCTGATGTCCAGAAGATGTGCGTGTCGTGTTCTTTAACGGTCCGTCTGGAAACAAAGCTGAAGTTTCACCAAACCCCCCTCATGAAAGAAAAGCCGTCATGTTTATTGTGACAATGAGCGTTTATCAGGAATCAGCTCAACACTGGATTTTCAAAAGTATGTGAAGTTCATGGCATAGACTTTAAAAAAAAAAAAAAAAAAAAAAAAAAAAAAAGATGTCCAAGAGTTTTGTTTGAGGCACTTATTCAAAACGAAAAAAAGATATTTTAACTTGTTTGCCGAATGGATATTGGAAGAGTATTATTTTCCAAGCCTGGCCGACCATTTGCCAGCACTTGGAATGATTCCCTAGTGATCCAATTTTATTAATCGTGTGCCCTCTCACATCAATTATGAAAGATCAGGTAGCTGAGAAGGGGATATCAGCAGCATATTTGGGGTAAACATGAAAGAACAGACGCTGACATCGCAACTGGCCGATTCATGTCAGTCAGACAGCCTCTTGGGCAGTTCTTGGTCAATAAAAGCTGCAATGGTGTCCAAACCTTCTGCTGTCAGTCTGGCTACACGAGACTAGTGTTTATTTGATAGAGAAAAAGGAGATGACAACGGAATGCAATCGGACAGACAAAATAAGACAATGGTACTCACTGATTCTATGAGACACTCCGTGCATGAAAACATTGCACCCACAATAGCAAAGTTTTTAGCATATGACATTCCTCTCTGCCCCATGTCTCTCAGCACCTCCCTTGCTGTGGGGGTCCTTAGGGGGTCTTTGGGATCAATACCAACATTGGAGTCAATTCCGGCTGTGAAGACACCAAAAGCACCTCCCAACACAAACCCTAAAGGAGAGAGAAATGCTGAATTAGAGTTGTTGATTTTGATTCTGAATTAAATATACAGTCAAACCAAAAATTATTCAGACATTTTTGATATATTTTTACTAGTGGGTGCAGGACACTATAGTTCATTTATGTAAGTGAGGATAGCAAAATAAAGTAAACTGTGACATATTATACCCAAAAATTCTTCATACAGTGGACTACCAGTAAAACTGATAAAAATTTGGAACCAAAAATTATTCACACTTTGACCTGACCATGTTTTGCTTATGTTATCTGACATAATTAAGATTATTTTTTTCTGAAACATTTTAACTCTGAGATCTTGTCATTATTTTATTATTTAAACTATAGTAAATAAACTATATTAAAGAATGAAATGTTCAAGGTGTCTGAATAAATTTTGATTTGATTATATATTGATATAGGGAATATCGCTTGTCTCGTCACAAACCTCTCACATATGACTTATCATCCACATATGAATTATTAACATAACTCAACAAATATTGGAATGTATTACATGGCTTTGCATTACTCAGTATTTTAGTATTAATGTACCCCAGAATGCCTAATACTTGAGTCTACAGTGTTCATTGATAAACTGTTGAACTGTCAAACATGACAACACATTTATTTGATCGGGAAACTATGCAACCAGTGTAAAACGTGTAAAATGTCTATCAATGAAATACCTCCGACACATGCTATCAGTGATTTAAACGCGCAGCTCTCCATTCCCCTCTCGATCATCTTCTGCTCCTCTGTTTTCTGAGGACTCGGTAAAGCACCCATAACGGTCGGATTCAAGTCTTTAATCTGTCTTTTGTCACCAATAAGGTGATCCAAAAGAAGACTATACTGTAGTGGGACATTTTCCACAGATGAAACAGTTGCCGATTGACCTGTAGTAACTGAGAGTGATGCATCCGTGCTCTTTGCGGGAGCAGCCATGTTAAAACAAAGCATGTACGGGGACGTTAAACAAGAGCACATTCGTCAATATTCATACAAAACAAAAACAAAAACAAAAAACAGAATAAAAAAAAAAAAAAAAAAAAACCCGACCAAATAACATAAATCACACAGCTTGTTTAGTTCTAAAGTCCTGCAAATACTCATAATGTGTTTTCACGCAACATTTATATAGTAATTTGGTTCTGCAGATTCGACAGAAAGGGAGGTGACCTTTGCATTGGCACTGCAGTCAACCTATCACGACTGTCCTGTGACATTGAGCATGTTTTATCGATAATGCGACTTTTTTGTGTTTTAAATCCTAAAATGATTTTCTTTAAGTCTACATAGATTAGATAATTATTACATATTATATATATTATAATATGTAATATTATATTACATATTAATAATAAACAGATATACATTAATAATAAACAAATATGTGTAAAATGTGTAAATTGTTTCTGAATCTCTCAAACAGCTTAAATTCAAATATAATTGTGCTTGTAAATAATCCAACTACGCCAACTACAATACCCAGCGTGCCCCTCGTTCACTGCACCAAAATGTCGCGCGCCCCATCTGGCGGAGAAGTTGGTTTTGGCGCTCAAGCATCTTCAGTTGGTAGCAGCGGCCAGCGGTGCTCCTCGGCGTCAGGGAACAGGTGAGTAGGTGAATATTTATTCTTGTTTTTCTTGTCTCGGAGATTATATTGTCATTGCAGTGCTTCTGTTTAATTCATTTTATCACTTAAAGAAATCATTTATAGTCGTCATTGGGAAAAACACTGTACTTACCCGCACTTTTATCAACGGATGTTGTTTTCGTGTTGCGCGCGTGAGTGAATGAGCTGCTGTTTTTAATGGTGACCGCTGTCTGTCTGCTGTGCTTTCTCACCTGCCCTTTAGTTTGATAAGGATAGCGATTCAAAGCGCACATATATTGCTTTTATTTTATATTATTTCCGCTTGATGACTTCTCTGGACAGCGATACAGTCAACGTTGAGATACTGCAGTTGTTCTATCATGAGAGCTGTGTGAACTAGAGACATAAGACTCCAGTCACTGCGGAGATGCATTGGCAGGGTTTAGATATCATATTTAATTCATTTGAAAGCGTATTTTTATGATTCTACATGTTTATGAAGGGAACTGACTAGTCTATCTATCTATCTATCTATCTATCTATCTATCTATCTATCTATCTATCTATCTATCTATCTATCTATCTATCTATCTATCTAGTGTGTGTTAGTAATTTTCGGGATTTCGAAGAGTCTCGCGTTAACTGTTAACTTAAACTTTTTAAGCAAAACTTGATATGTATATATGTATAGTTTGTCGATTTTTTTCCGATGTGGGTAATGCCAGGAACAAATAGGCTATTTCCGCCCGTTCAAATGGTCGGAAATGGGAACTATCGAATTTAGGTTTAGAATATTAATAGGATTTACAACAGTTAGTTGTGTTTTGAAGCACCTCTAGTCTTCTCACCATTTTTTCTTGGTTAGAGTATTGTGCAGCGGTAGCAAAGGTTCTTTACTATGGACTAAGTTCGTTTTTACTATGGGCGTCTGTGAGAACTTGCTGTCTGTATTTTAATAGATCCTCAAAGGCTTAAGTGCTCACACACACGCATTATGATATGACCACTAAGCTGCTTTTTACTTCTTGTTTGAAAACATTAAGGAGACTGTAAGGAATCATTGTGGAATTGTAAAGCACCTAGTTCATCATGCTGTCACATGTGCGTCTTGATGGCGTAACTTAGGCCTAATAATGTTGGTTATTTTCTAGCCATATTGATTAGTTTTGTGTTGGTCCTTAAAAGGATCTTTTACCCATATGGAGCACAACCATTTCTTATAGTATATCAGAACTTATGTAAAATGTTAAACAAAATGTAGCCGTAACAATATAAAGTCCATCACTTTTTATGAGACCTTGTGCGTCAGAGTGAATCAGCTTTCATAACTACAGCTTTGCATACAAACTTGCAATTAAACTGAACTACAGATGCCCTTGATAGAGGAAATGTTTAGACTTCTATTGCATCTTAGTAAGTCAATCAGTCCTGGGCATAGTCAGTCCTCCAGTGTGATTACACCGCAATAGAAAAAAACCCAGTGAAAAACAAGTCAAATTTCATTCGAAAACTTTCATACTTCTCCTTTGACCAACCAAAATAGAGCTAAAAACAGCCTAAGTAAAACTTCCCTAAATCACCCAGTGTCTAGCTATTTGTAGGTAATTACAGCCTCAAGTTTTTTTTCTGGGTAAACCATCGAAGGAAATAGCAAGTGTGTCTCTGGCATAGACAGCTAAGCTCTCTAGAACACACTGCCCTAGATAGAGTTCTCTGCATCTCTGAGTCTATACTGCAGCAGTTTGATCAGAATAAAACCCCTGCTGTCTCAAATGATAAGGTTAAATGTCTTTTGCTTTTTTATAATGTGCACTAGAGTGTGTTTGTGAGATGCAGGGTTTGGTGAGGTCATACCAGCAGGTGTTTTGAATAGTCGTAGACTTTGACTGATACTTAAAGTATATCAAAATCAATTGATAATTTAGAGAAGCATTGACATTATACAGCCCAGTTTCCTGGTCATATCATCCTCATTGCTCTAACAAAAGCACACGTTTACAGATGTCAGTATATAAAGTCACTATAAATAGTCTTTGGCCTCTGGAAAATAAGAATGCACTGATCGATCAGCCGCAGATCAGTATCTGCTGATAATCACATTCTATGACTTGATCGGTAGTCACTGAATTTGACTAAATTCCCTATTATTAGCATAATAGGTAATTAAAAACATTTAGGCACTTGTTAGGTAAATATAAATGAGAAGATCTGAATATATGATTTAGTTCTGCTATAAAAAGTTATAAATTAACCATTAGTTCTTATGTTGCCTTTGTGGTTGCTTGAATGTGAGTGTGTAAAGTAAAGTCCTAATTACATTACATTAGGGATGTTGCTTACACAGCAGCTCAGCATCATACATCCCACTACAACACCACACTATGTCACAGCTCTGGTCTAATCAATGAGACTATTAGAAGAGAACTGATTCAGTGGAGTTATTTTAGTAACAGGGATGCTCAGCATGTCTCTACAATGTCAGTTCTTGGCCTGAAAATAGTGGTGACTTAAGTAGGGCTGCAACTAACGATTATTTTGAGATGGGTTATTTTAGAAATGGGTTATTCACTAAAGTGACGTGACGGCTGATGGTTTTGTTGCATTTATTAAGTGTGGTTTACTAGTCTTCTTCACATGAAATAACATTTCTGTTCGTGACTGGTGCTGCAAACTCATTTCAGATGATTACATAATTTTAAACAAGACTACACTTTTAAAACCTTAAAATGATCACATTTCTGTAATTGTTTAACCATTTTGTAATATTTAGTTTGTTAGCTGTGAGACACAAAAGTAGTGATCGAACGATGTTTTTTTTTTTTATAGAACCAATACCAATAATTTGTGTTTATGTGGCTGATAACTGATATGCAGAACCGATATTTATTTACTGTTATACTTCTGTTTTTGACACGATTACAACACCACTGAACTGAACAAACCATTTTATTTATAACAATCACTCCCTCCTTGCGTAGAAAACAAAACAAATCTTATTTATACACCAATAAATAGAGGGGTCTGAAAGTGCAAAAAATAAAAAAGTGCACTGTTACTAAACTGTTTTTGTTGAAAATTAGTAGTCTTTCATGTTAATTTGTAAAAAAGCATCAGCATCATAATTTATAAAAAGCATCAGCAGCAACACTAATGTTAACAATAAGCAAAATAAATGTAGAATGTCTAATGTTTTCAAGGAGTCATCAACTTTGCAGAAATGTAATACTTCATTTTAATACAGTTTTAGTAGATAAGCTGTTTAATAGGCTAAAGAGTGAAGAATAATTCACTGGATAATGTTAAATAACTGAATAATATTCCCTGGAATATTGGAATATATCAAACAAAACATTGTATTTTATTGCATTTCTACACTGGTATATTGTATATATAGAATTATTAGGGGCCAAGCACAGAATGTGCGTAGGCACCTATTGTAATCGTTAGATTTCTTTTTAATTATTATTATTATTCTTCCGCTCTGGGAGTCTATGGCAGCTCATAGAACCGTATGGTAAAAAGTTGTTAAATTTGGCACACTTGGCACCTTTGTCCACAATTCTTTTTTCCTCTGATTCCTTGGCTCAAGACAATTCGAATGCACACTATGCAACTGTCATTTTCCGTCATGAAAATTTCTCGTTGGATCCGGGGCATCATACCGAGTCGAATGATATCCAGTTTTCCCATATCGGCCATTTTGAATTTTGCTCTAAAATGCTGTATTTTACGAACACATTAGCGTATCATTATGAAACTCGGTATGGGTCATCAGGACAATGCCCTGAAGGAGCCTGAGAAGTTTTGGACCAGCACCACCTAGTAGAGAATTTTTTTTTTTTTCATATGCTTATAACTTTTAATGTGATTAACTTATTTTCATATCCTTAGACTCCTGAATCCTTACTAAGTCTAACGATACCAAACATGCTAGGTTCCGACTTACGGTTTGTGCGGCGTGGTGATTTAGCACTTAAAAAACAATTGCGAATATCTTCGAAACCGTTAGTCGGATCAAGACAAAACCAGAATAGGAAACATGAAACCTAAGCTGGTTAACTAAATGTTAATACCCAAATGTCAAAATTTTGATAGGAAATGGCAAAAAAAATCATCCATGGGTCATTTTTTATGATCTCTTACATGTAAATATCTATAACTCCCAAGACGAAATGAGATATTTGACACCAAATTTGACACACACATGTATGGGTCACCCTGAGGACACACAAAAAAATTGGTGGGATTGTGCCTCTTGGTGGCACTATAATGGAACAAAACATTAAATTTCCTTTAACTACAATACAGTATTATGATATAAAATGCTATATTATACGAATGCATTGATGTACCATTACGAAACTCAGGATGTGCTATCGGCACCATGCTCTGAAGGTACACAATAGGTTTTGAGATAGCGCCTCCTTGTGGTCAAGTTTTATAATGACATTTTTACAAAATGCTAATAGCTTTATATAAATGTGGCCTATTGTAATGAGACTGGTCTTATTAGATTCCATGGGTCATGCTGAGAACATTGATGCCAATTTTGCCATAGTCAGCATAACTCTCCACTACTTTGATTTTCTTTAAAATTACCTAGACCATTGGTCCAATTTTCACCAAAATCGAATCGTATCATCTTCAGACCATGCCGGCAAAAACTTATGGATTTCATGTTGACAGACATAATCGTTTTCCTATATGTCAGCAATGAATTAGAGGCATGATACCAAAATGACTGTTGAGTCTGTATCTCTGCAATGCTTTGACATATTGACACCAAACTTTGCAAGTGTCATTGTCACCTCACTTTGACCAGACTACTTTAATTTGGTCACAGCACCACCTATTGGTCGAAAGTGATGAACCAGTAAATCCTCATTTTCTGATCATTTTTCAGCTCTTTTGCCTAAAATGATCTTAATAGATTCTTAATTGCTCACTGTTGCAGTTGGTCTGATGCTCACAGCCATGTTGGCTGGCTTATTGTGCCGTTTTTGTGCTTGGCCCCGTAATTGCTGCTTGCAGCTATATTTACTAATGTTTTTATTTCTTAGAGACAAGCTGCATAAACTAGATACATTTCAGGCATTTATGTAACATCTAATTTGTGCATTAATGGCTGTTATGTTAAATAAAGTTTACTAATTACAGCAAAGCAGGTAAGTATACTTTACCTCTGCACGCCATCGTCTCGTCTCAACTCAGATGCACTGTAATGGCGATCCTGCGTGCAATTCTCAAAACACCCACAAGATGGCGCCGTTTATCGGTAAATCTGATATTACAAAACCGATATCCGATTATGGTAAAATGCTTAAATATCAGGGAAAATATTGGTAAATCGTTCTATCGGTCGAACTCTACACAAAAGATGTTTTCTCCTAAGCAGCGACTGACAATAGAATGATAAGATAAGAAAACGCAACATAAATTCACAAATCACATCAATTTTATTTGTTCGCTGTACTCCAAATCTTTAGAATCAAACTCATCTCCAAATCTTTAGAACTAAATTCAGCCCTTTATCCAGCAATCTTTATCTTCATTCCCAGCAGCGACCATCACGGTCAAAGCCCGTGATCGTTATGAATCAAATTTGAAAGTTGCGCCCTTGAGAAGCGTTTCGACATGGTTTATGGCACTGATATACAATGCTCATTGGCTCTCACCTGCTTCGTCACAGATTGCGACATGCAGAAGATGCCTTCAAGCAGAGAAGCTGTATTCATATTTTTATGAATTAATAACTTAAATTCTGCTCTGTACCCATTAAAAAACTTTTACCGCCGGAGAGGACTGTGACTGCAGCTCATCATCGTTTGAACTACTTTTGGTACCACTTTTGACATTTTCGTATGTAGTTTTAAGAAATGGTTATGGGTTTAGGGATAGGTGTAGGAATAATGGCTCAAAATATAATTTTAATGCTATATTGTTACTAAAATTGTCATTTTCCTACACATTTCTGTCCATTATGTTTTATTCTTTTAATATTCTGTGTAAAATGGGTATGTTTAGGTTTGGGGTGGGGCTTAGGGATCTTACATTTATCTATAAAATGATAAAAGGGAAATTATACATATATCTTTATGACATGAAAGTTTCATAAATATTTTACGTTTTTTCACTGTAAAAACGTAATAATGCTACTTTTAAATGCTGCCAATATGTCCATATTGTACGTTTCAGCACCTATCCAAATGTACCAAAAATGTACGTTTTGTGTCTTTGAAAGTTACGTATTAATACCTACGTACTAACAATAAGACCAGGCTGACTTATCTGTAAATATTTTAAATTTGCAGGAGTATTTCCATTTTGCATAAAGGGTCATTCTGAAGTCACACTTCACAGACTTAACTGAAAGAGAACTAGCTATGTTTCATTTCCATCCACCTATTTTCATGCGCATTTTGGGATATCGCATAAAAGATGTTTGATGCCAAATGCGCAAAAAAATGCGCTCAATTGAGGAATATACAATACATTTTTATACAATAAGAAGACTTGTGCATAAACTACGTTGGAAACAAATTTACTGAATAAATCTCTCAATGTGCAACAAAAAACTCACGTGACTTTGCCTCAACAGTGTATGTGATTGGATAACTGGACTTACCAGTGGGCCAATTTCATTGCACATAACCTCAAAATTTGGTTTAATCATTTTGAAATGCCTGAGACAAAGACTGCCATCAAAATGATTTGGAGGACTGTCTTGACATTTTAATAATTTAAAGTTTTCTGAGTCAGTGTTGGCGGCAAAGATGAAGTTAACGATGCTGACTCTCATCTCTGCAGTATAGTGGATGTGTCCATAGAGAAAAAGGCATGTTAAGATAAACATGTCATGCAGTAACCGCTGTATTAATTTTAACTTCCACACTCTGCATGGACAATTGGATATGCGCCTAATAATAGCACACATTTATCTAGGTTAACATTAAAGCTAGAGCGAGTGGCTAATGTTAGGCTACTACTTGCATGTTTCAAATTAGTCAGTTTTGTTTGTTCTTAGTTTTTGTTTTTGTTTTCATGGACTTTCAATTTGTTTTCATCAGTCATGTGTCTTATGTGTCACATGTGTGTTCTTTGTCTTAGTTTCCTGGCAGTCATCAGTTGTCATAGACACTCATCACACCCGTTCGTTATTATCTCATTATCACTGTGTATTTAAGTTGCTCTGTTTCAGCCTTCAGTTGTCTGTTGTTGTATGTGTTTCTGTTGGGCACACTGTTACACCTTTTCGCCTGCTTTTGGATTAAACCTTGTATATATTTTGAATCTGCCTTCATCTGTCTTCATCTTTGTTTGGTGACAATGTGTAATATACTAGTTATTTGCATCTACATACACTATGCATTATCTAGGGGTGGGCAATCTTTTGAATCTTAAATTTTAAACTTTAAAACACTGCATAGTCTTCACTGTATGAAAATAAATATACATTGATTCTTGTATTAGACTTTAAGACAGAATGCATAGATCTAATATAATGACACACATCCATTTTCTTTCCCAACTGATTGTTCACTTAAAGGGCTAGTTCACCCAAAAATGAAAATTACCCCATGATTTACTCAAGCCATCCTATATGACTTTCTTCTTTCAGACGAATATAATCAGAGTTATATTAAATAATGTCCTGGCTCCTCCAAGCTTTATAATAGCAGTGAATTGAGAATGAGATTTTGAAGCCCAAAAAAGTGCAACCATCCATCATAAAAGGCCGTCTGAAGCGAAGCAAAGCATTTGTGTAAGAAAAATAACCATATTTAAAACTTTAAAATCTAAAATAACTAGCTTCTGACAGACGGCTGTTTTAAAATGTCCCACATAGACTGCATTTTAAGACAGTCATGTTACATGATTTGACTGATTTGTACTTTAGGTTTAGGCTTTTAAGGAGGAGCGAAACCACACCATGTTTAAAGGAAAGGAACAGCATGCGTCACAGTGATCATTTTATCTTGTGATAATGTTTAAAATAAAACATACATTTTCATAATTGTTTGAAGTCAAAATCGAAAGAGAAACTAAAATTTGATTCATCGCACAGCCCTATACTGCTGTTGAATTGTTTTTCAAATGTGTCACCATGCAAAGACATATAACAAGGACACATGATATAATTTGGCCAGCCATCTAGTAGGCAGTCATTGCTGTATTTTTACATTATTATGAGGACATAAAAAAAGGAGATTGTGAATGTCTTCAAGATTGATCATGATAGAAAATCATCAGACCGCCTACCCCTAGCACTATCAATCACTGAATATGTGACCTGGCAACATCATAAACATTCCCTGACATGTTTAGTTGTCAGGGAAACTGTGATGTGTCATGAATTCAAACAAATCAACAATAGATTAGTCTGCCAGGTCTGAAGAGAATACTGACTTGATATATATTCTTTGCTGTGTAAGGCAATATAATTAAAGAAAAAAAAAAAAAAATTGTGTGGCTATCCTAGTGCATTGTTAGTGCAAGAGAACACAAACAGGGTGAACTGATCTGATTCGCTGTGTTTTGTGATTGTGTCACGTCACACCCCATTGTCATGTTCATTGTTACTTGTCACTGGAATCTTCTTCAGTGTCACACCTGGTTAGGACATAGTGTTGGACTTCTCTGAAAACCAGGGAAGCCTGTTTTGACTTTGGAGCAAAAGACTCACTTTATTCATGACCTGTTTACAGGCAGTCATTCAGTCCTCCTCTTCTGATCACATTTTCAACTTCTCTCTTGTTCTGTGGCTGCTGTTTGGTTTGTGGGTGGATTAGTTTAGCAGTACCCAGGAGAACTAAGGGCTGTGACTCTAATTGCAGACATAAAGACAGCAGGGTGATAGGACATGTTCCAATTTATTTGGATGGACACTACATGTGTGAAACCCTAAAAGTTCATCTAAAGGTACGGTATCTGAATCTCTTTCTATCTATGATTTTTCACTCTCAGTCTCAAACATTTCATTAGACTACACTTCCCACATAGCGATCCTGACGTAAACACCACTGATGTTGTCATTGATACTTTGCTGTAGATGGTTTGCATTTTTTCAAGTACACACCCTTTGGTTGCTACCGAGAATGATTGTTGCACCAGCCTCTTATATTTTCTGTGAGTTGGCAGATGGAGGTGTGTTTTCAGTCTATCTAATGTTAGACTCATTCATTCTGTAGGCTCTTCCTTGTTCTGCTTTTAGGAAATAATTATCCTTCCACACTACAGAGGAGTTTGGGATAAAAGGTAATTGACCCTATTAATGAGTTTGTTTTATGAACATGTTTGATGATGGTGATTACTGTATTGTAGTTCAATGAAGCCTGTTGCATTTTGACTTAAAGAAACTTGTGTAGATTTCTGAAGAACAGACAGATGTGTTCTGAAGCCGAATATTTGAAAGTGCAGTCGAAGTGGATTTGGCAGGTCTGCATTCAGACGACAGGAAATGGACTGCATACTTGCTGTGTAAATCTCAGTCAGCCTGGGTAACTGCGTAGAATTTTGTCGCTACATCAGATAGTGAAATGCCACAGCTAATTTCATACATCCAGTCTTGAATTTTGATGTTTCTTGTCCCTTGAGGAAAGCAGACAGTGCTTTTTTTTTATTTTAAACTCAGCATACAATTGTATATCATTGCTGCTTTTGTGTTTAATGCATTATAATTTGGTAAAATACTCCAGAATTCACTTTATTTTTTTAGGTGCTATAACTTAGGTAAGCAGAAATGAGAAATATCAATAGTAGGAAAGACAGCTGGTATGGAGTGGTTTACATTCTAGGCAGAACATTGTAGGACATTACCCTGCAATGACAAACTAGGATAGCTGTGTTTGGCCAGTTTTCATTTTTGATGAATTAGTACAGGGTTATTTGTTCCTTGTGTCATTGTGTGTCATTTGTGTGCCCAAAGTGAAGTTATTGCTTGAATAACACCCTCTAAAAGACATTGCACATCCATAATAGTCTGTCCTCTTTTTATGTTCTGTGATGGTTGTCATTCAGGAAGATTCAGCTCTTAGGAGCCAAAGTTTGTATTGTATTGCTATAGTCTTCTAGAAATAATGTAAAACTAGGGCTGGGCGATATATCGCATGCAATTGTCACGCGCATTTCGTCAGTAAAGCCGGTTCCCTGATTACCGCTAAATCGCCATCACCTGCTTTTAAATGGAGCGGCATTTAATAGACAGAGCCGTAGATCACTGATAAGCTACGCAATATCGCGTTCATTATCGCAGATGAATCGCCTTCGATAATGAACGCGATATTGCGTAGCTTATCAGTGAACTACGGCTCTGTTTATTAAATGCTGCTCCATTTGAAAGCAGGTGATGGCGATTTAGCGGCAATCAGGGAACCGGCTTTACTGACAAAATGCGTTGTGACAATCGCATGCGATGTATCGCCCAGCCCTATGTAAAACATGCAGTAGGGCTGGACGATATGATGATTAATTGAACATTTTACCTTGATTACAATTAACGAATGATTATTTTGTTTTTGTTTTTTGCTGCTGCTTTTTCTTGCCCTCATAGTTTGCTGACAAGATGTGTACTGTAAATTTGCTTAACTATTAAAGGTGGGATATATTTCCTAATGAAAGAGTGCTCTGACATAACAGCTCACTAACATTTCTCACAGCTGACTGGATGGGGTGGAGTCACGTGACTGCACCTGCGATATTTATGTTTTTTTTTATTATTAAATTATATTTATGGGCTTTTTGTGCCTTTATTCAGAGACGACAGTAGAGAGCAGACAGGAAAGCATTGGGCGGAGAGAGGGGGTAGGATCGGCAAAGGACCTCGAAACGGGAATCGATCTCAGGTTGCCGTGAACTAGGACTGCACAATTAATCGAATTTCTAATCAAGATCACGATTTCGTAATCGTTCAAAGGCGCCATTACAAGGAAAAATATCTACTTATATTATTCTGCGTGTTTAAGAGGTGTTATGAGCATGTCACGTTGTGAGAGGCGAATCACGACTACTTCAGAGTGTAAAAGGTCTAACCCAGCATAAAGGAACTACCAGTGACATAGGTGTATGCTGATGGGAAACACCAGGACCCGCCATTTTTAAAAAGCCGTGTACACAGTAGTGTTGTCAAAAATATTGATATTTTGATATGTATCGATACTGAAATATCTGAAATGATACCAATACTCCTTTCTGCAGTATTGATAGACCGATACCAGCTGCTTGCTCTCCTCTCTGACAGCGAGTTGAGATGCACACGCCTCCTCTCATTCAATCATCTCAAGCTCTCAGGTTTGATAGTGTTGGTGTGACCGGGTCTGAATTTCAGCGTGGGATTTCACATAATTCTATTCGCGCTCACACGAAGCGCAAACACATAAAAATCATGGCTTATTAATGGTCAAACACACTCAGAAACAATGTCACAATGCCGTTCTTGGTGAGCACTGACGTAAAACAGTTCAGGAAGAATGTGTCCTTGCGTTTGTCATTAAAGAGACAGCAGGCGAATAAACGTGCCACTCTCTATGTTGTTAATGTTAATCAAACGACAAAAGACAGAGAAAATCACTTACTGCTCTTGACTGATTAACTTCTGTAACTTTAATTGATTAATCTGTATTTAATTTTTACAATGAAGATTATCCAATGTTATTTTACATTTGATTACTTTGTTTCTTTATTCAGTTTCTTACCTGATCACTACTGTTAGACCTAACTGAAAAAAATAAAGCAGTCTATTTAATTTCTATCTTTATTCTATTGTATTTGTTTGTGCTATTGTTAGTAATTTGTTCATTTGTTCTTATTTAATTATGGTCTTTTTTAAATTCAGTTAACCATTTGAAATCAAGCTTCCTTGTGCTGTGTGTAAGATATTGCAAATTACCCTACTGTAAAAACAATATGCATTGTTATTTTCCCCATGGTATTGAAAATGGTATCGGATATCTGTACTTCAAGGTATTGTATTGAAGTTAGAAATTCCAGTATCGTGACAACACCACAGCCTATATATTTAGTCGATGAACTAACTCTACAAACATGGAAAAGGATGATAGATGGACCTCTCAACCTTACGCTAAGGAGAAAAATGTGGATGAATCATGTTTGTGTCACAGACACAGATATTGAAGAGAACTTGTGCAACGCAGAAACTCTTACAAAACAAAAACAAACACACGTTTTTGATCCATAAAGGTATCTCGCTTGTTGTATGTGATCTCACTGTTTGATTCGAACTTATGCGGCACAGAAACTCTTACAAACCAAAAACAAACGCTTGTATGTAGGTCAGATGAGGTTAGTGTTTCAGGAAAAAAAAAACTAGTGTAATTTGTGGAATGTTTACACATCCAGTGCTTTGACACCACACATACAGGAAGCTACACTCCATAGGGACTGCAAATCTCTGCGAAAGATGAACGCTGCTGTGAATACTGCTTGAGCATTTTGATATATGGCTAGGGGTGGAAGTGCTTAAAGTGGAAAAATAAAAGTGCTTAAAGGAGAAAAATGTGGATGAATCGTGTTTGTGTCATAGACACAGATATTGAAGAGAACGTGTGCAACGCAGAAACTCTTACAAAGCAAAAACAAACACACGTTTTTGATCCATTAATGCATTTCTCGCTTGTTGTATGTGATCTCACTGTTTGATTTGAACTTATGCGGTGCAGAAACTCTTACAAACCAAAAACAAACACTTGTCTTTTTATCCATTAATGCATCTCACTTATTGTATCCAATCTCACTGTTTGGAGCGCCTGTCAGAGGAAATCAACGCGTGCTGTCATGAATAATTAAGCGCGTGCTGTCATGAATTAAGCATCACGTCTTTTCATAGGATATATATGAATTAACTGAATTAACTGTCTGAATTAACATTGCTTTATTATATAGTGACCGGCATTTTTTTTATTTTATATAAGATACAGTAAGAACATGAACAAAGAAACAAAGTAAAACAAACTGACAAATACAATAAAACAAAGATACAAATTAAATAAAGTGCTTTAATTTGTTCATGTGTTCAAGTAAGTAATATAGGCCTAGCCTATATGAGAAATCTAAGTAAAGTATAAATTAATAGATGAATGCTTATTAAAGCTAACTATATTCAGATGAAGCGCTGTGAGTGATTTTCTCTTTGCATTTTGTTGTTTGATTAACACTGATGGAATAATTGTCAGAAGGTGACTGCTGTCACTTTGGCTGCATTTACACTGGCACAAAAAATCCGATCTTTTGCTCACATTTGACACAGATCGGAATTAGTTGCTAATTACACACAAATTACCTTTATTTTCTGGTCTATATCCGTTCGGTCAGAATTTGCGCTCCAATACATCCATGACAGCTGTTAACTTATCCATTCTGACAGGCTAATCATGGCCACCCCATGAATAATTTTAATAGCACAGCCATTCAAAACCCGAGGATCTACTATGTGCATTTAAAACTATCAATGACGATCATTTTGGGGCAGGAAGTAATGTAAACAGATATGGGATACCAGTCGCGTCTAAAGTGAATGTAAACACACTGGCCAAAAAATCAGATATGGTCAAAAGATCGGATCTGTGCATTAAGACTTGCAGTGTAAATGCAGCCTTTAAGACAATAGATATTAACACACATCGGATTTTCTCCCAGCTATTCATGTACACTTACGATATAAACTGCGTTTAAGTAGCTAAACACGCTCCAATCTGGTCATTTTAACATATTTTTGTGTGTACTGTCGTTTGTCGTTTGGACGTGCACCTGAAGCCCAAAGTCTAATTTGTTTATCTATCTGTGATCCGTTTTGGAGCGCGCGCCGCACACACAATTCAGCACGAGGAACAGCGTCTATTGCGCAGATTATTGTGTGCTTTCAATGTTTTAAAACATTTCAAACATTTACTGCAATTTAGCAACAGTAAAGACATTTTACAACAATCACTGATTGTGCTGATTCTGACATTAAGTTTGAGTTTAGGGAGGAACGAGCGCGCACAGCTGTGAAGAGAATGAAGGTGGGCTAGACGAAACGCGGCTAGTCTTTAATAGTTTTACCTCAGATATCTTCTTTCTGATCCTTGGAAGCCAAAATCGAAATCAAAAATAAAATTTGCTTAATATCACAGGCCTAAAGTGTAAGTAGACGTTTAGTTGTTTAGTTCTCTCCTCAATCGTCACCATTAAACAGGGCTTTCATGTGAGTGGCTGCGCGCGCTGTAGCTCCTGAGCGCGTAAGCGTGATCTCTCTTCTGGATTGCGAAAGCAAAAATGCATCATAGACAAATGTCCTAATATTATTGCATACAGACACAGCTGACGACTCTGGCGAGATAGAATTCGCAAGATAATGTCTATATAGCAATAATAAATGCACATGTATTTTCTTCACAATTTCTCCAGTACTGATAGCAGAACCGTTAATGTCAGAGCTTATCAATACACCGGTCTTTCAGAATTTAGCCCCGGGGGCCAATTTAATACCGGGTTTCGGTACCTATCCCTAGGCACAAGACACCGATGAGTCATCACTGTACTATACTATGAGAAAACGTCACATCCTGTGATGTTCACACAAAGACTCATTTAAACCCGGAAGTTGGAAATAGTGCAAAAAGGTTTAAAATTAACTAGTTTTTTCCTACATTCAAAACTAACGAATAGTAACATTGATTTCTATGATGTTCAGCACACAAAACTGTAAATAAACAACATGGGAAAATTACCTTGGTTAGAGGTTCTGAATTTTGGTTTCGATTACTTTTCGATTAATTGTCCAGCCCTAGCATGTAGGGCCATCCGTTTTATTTTTTTCCCAAATTCCGTTTAAATTTTTCTGGATTCCTTTTTTTCCGTTTTATTTATTTTTGACTCCATTTTAATGGTTAAATTAAATTTTAGTAATCAAAAGCATGTCTAATTAATTGAAATAATGAATCTTGTCCAATTTACCAACAATTTAATAAAAGTTTAACAAAAAAAATACATTTTTTTAGGGCCCTATGATAAACATTTTATTCTTTCCCCTCAAATTCTATTTTTACCAAATTCTGTTTTCTGGATTCCATTTGAATGGTTTAATTCCAATTTTAATAATCAAAAAGCATGTCTAATTAATTGAATTCTTAAAAACAACAATATTTATTTATTAAATGTATTTATTTATTAATATATTTTTATGATTTTTTTTTTTTTTTTTCAGAAGTTCTGTTGTGAATTTAAATTTTTCTGGCAATCAAATGAACACAAACCATTTAATTTATCTTTTAATCTTGAAATTAAACTTTTTTTCGTCAAACAATGTGCTGCACAACAGAGCTTTACTGTTAAAATTAAAACATGGAAGAAACATTTAAATTATTGTTTAAAAATATATTTTAATAATTTATTGTTAAATTAATTTATCTAAATTCTACTGTACAACAGTAATATGTTTCTGTCAAGTTAAATCGAACTTTTATTTTGACGGTTTGCCAGTCATCAAAAATTTGACAAATTCCATGACATTCCGCATTATATAGTAAATTCCGTTTTTATGAATGGATTCTGCGATTCCGTCCGCGATTCCATGATCACGGAAATTATTTAGCTCTAAGCATGCAGTAACATGCGGTGAATCAACAAATAGGGCATGTGATACAAGAGGTATTTGGTCACTTAGGTCACACTTACTGTATGAATTTTACTGTGTTTTGTTCTGCGGTACAATATATCAAACCAAGGCTGCGTTCCACTCCAGTTTTAGACATGCACTCGCGAACTTCCCTAAACACTTCCCCTCGGGGGAATCCCTGCCGCCATTTTGAAGTGCATTCCACTTCGTGAAGTGGACGAGGGAAGTTTACATGGACAGACCCTCGCTCCCTCGATTTTAACCGAGGGAGCGAGTCTACTTCACATGTACACTTCAGGCAGCTCCATAACCCACAATGCAACACGATTATGACGTCAGCGCATATTGTGTTTAATTTACCCTACCACAAACAATTATATGATATATTAATTATTTTTTAAACATTTAAAACACACATATATACATATAGAATGCTGTATTAAACAAATTTGTAAGGGGAAAAAATAAATAATAAATCAGCTCCATTGCGGATTCCAAGTGATCAAGGGCTTTTTTTTTTTTTTTTTTTTTTTATACATTTATTTAAACTTCAAACCATACAAAACAAAAAGACATACCACATAACAAACGACTATCTCACATTACACCTTCTTACAAAAAAACTATGAAGGAAAAATCCTCCCTAACCAAAATGTATTAAGCACCAGTTATTTAAACAAAATAGTTATACCTTATCAGCCATAATGTGTTTAAATTAATAAGTACATAAAACAATAACAACTTAACCAAGGAATTAAAAAGTAAATAAACTTAAGAACAATACAAATTCCCTAACATAGGGGTTTATATCAACTGATATTCTAATATAATTGAGAAAAAGTTAATAGCAGGGACTGTATCAATTTTCTTTAAGGCTTTAAAAAATAAAGAAAAGTCATTTTTAAATGCATTCACATTTGGAAGAGATTTTGTGAAACGACATTTGTGGATATAGAATTTAACAAATAGTATTATATTATTTATCAAATATTCCACTTTTTTATTCTTCATTAAAAGTCCATATTTGATCCCATTCCAGGAAAAAAGATCTATTTGAATAGACTTATAAATCAGCCAGTTATGTATTTCCTTCCACAAATTATGTACAATCACACACTCAAAAAAAAGATGTTCTGTTGATTCCGACAATGATTTACAAAAATAACAATTCTCTGTTTCAAATTTGAATATTTTTTGAATAAATTCTTGTGAAGGATAAATTTCTGATCAAGGGCTTAGGACGTTCCAGTTCAGCCCATTGCAAAGGTTCCGCCAGAAGTGGGCACTCGTGCAACGTAAGCAATGACGTACATCCGAGTCAACGAGACCGAGTGAAGTTAGCGAGGGAAGGGCATTTAAAAACCGAACTGGAACGCAGCCCAAGTGCCATCTCCAAGCAAATGATGCTAGAAAAGGGGTTTCCAGTCCTGTTCCTGGCGGGCCACTGTCCTGCAGAGTTTGACTACAATCATAATTAAACAAGTTAATCAAGATCTTCAGGATTACTAGACCCATCCAGGAACCTGTGTTGAGGCAGGTTGAAGCTATACTCTGCAGGACTTTAAGACTCTAGATGCAGGATTGGACATCCCCAGACCTTTTCTCACAATTAACTAGTCATTTTTTTAATGAAATTAAATCAGCTGATTGCAAGATTAGTGGATGCATTAAGTCCTAGTTCACACAAGTGTCCTATTGCATTAATTGGCAAGGTGATCCACTAACCTTTGACATGCAGAAAATGTCCAAATATGTTTTATCTTAATTTGGTATTTTCATACATTTTAAGCATGATTTAAGTATCCAAATACATTTTAAACACAAAGCAGCATTCATTGAAATGTTAATGATTGATATGCATGTGAATCCTTTAGAATTCAGTCTGTGTGTAGGTCAGATGAGGTTAGTGTTTCAGAAAAAAAAAAGAAAAAAAACCTGGTGTAATTTGTGGAGTGTTTACACATCCAGTGCTTTGACACCACACATACAGGAAGCTACACTCCATGGACTGCAAATCTCTGAGAAAGATGAATGCTGTTGTGAATACTGCTTGAGCATTTTGATATATGGCTAGGGGTGGCAGTGCTTAAAGTGGAAAAATAAAAGTGCTGGTACTCCCGATGCTCAGTTCAAAACAAGTTACTGGAGAAGGAATAAAATCGATACACGAATAAAAATGGAAAAGCAGCGCAGAAAATTCTGTGTGAACAGCTTGGTTATGGTTTTGACGTAACCACGTTCTTCTCTGCATTGAGCTTCTCTGTTTCTGCAGTGTTTTGCATCTAGCGGGTTCAACTGGATAGGCTAACAAAAATATCAAAACACAACAACGACATCATTGCATCTCATGCACCACTGCCTGACGCACACCTAAAATTCAAATGCACCGTTTTTGCATTCGATTGTGGATTTTTATTTTAAATTCAACTAATATTACAAATTAAAATTTTAATTTGACAGCCCTTCTATGCTCTCATCCTTTTTGATAATAATTGTCATTTTCACTCCACTGTCTCTTAGGGATTAAATGTATTATTCATAGAATAGTAAACATACTCTGTTAATAAGTCATGTTTTATATGCCACTATAATAAGGAAAAGTTGGTAGTGATTACCCTTGAGCATTCTGTCCAGTTATGACAAAAGAACCTATTATCCCCCCTTTTTGTCTTGTGCCTTGTTTGTGATATTCAGCTGAATGTTTTATTAATAAACCTTTGTCCCTTCATTATTTTGAACTTTCTGAGCCTGAAATTCAGCATGTGTATTGCACACAATTATAATAATTTCCTGCAAGTTACATATTCATATTGTAAGAAATTCCAGCACAAATATATTTGGTAGGGCTTGGTTGACAGGGCTTGGGTTTCTCAATTTTACTTGATTTTCATTTTGATGAACCAATATCGGTTTTTAAATCTGAAGAATCAATCTTTTGGTCTGTGCTGTGAATCAATGATCTCTTCATCTTCATCTCTTTATACTACTACAGCGTGAAATAAACATGAATAAGAAGGTATGTTGAAAGAAAGATACAGTACAACTTACTGAAATGTAAGTGTTTCAAACGAGGAAAGAGAAACAGCTTGTAAACAATGGCACGTAACGTAACAACCGAAAATCAATTCAATGTCCATAATTACAGCGACTGTAACTTCTTGAACAAGAACATGTGAACATTAGGGATGCAACGGTTCAGATTACTCACGGTTCGGTTTGTATCATGGTTTTAGGCTCACGGTTTCGGTACGGTTCGGTATGTGCTATGTTCAGGTAAAAAAAAAATACTACTGTCAAATAAAACTAAAGAAAATAAGAACAAATAATCAAACAGCACAAATAAATACAGTAAAGCAAAGATACAAATAAATAAAGCCTTTCAGGTTTTTCATGTATCCAGTTTTCAGGTAGAATTTGAATAAAGTGGCTAATCAAATGTAAAACAACATTGCATGTAATCTTCACTGTATAAATGAAATAAAGATCAATCATTATTAATTATTAAGTTACTATTCAGTCAAGTGCAATGAGTGATTTCCTTGTCTTTTGTTGTTTGATTAACATTAAAAAAATACATTCAGACAGCAGGAATGCAAGGGCTGCTGTCTTTTTAAGACATAATACACAGATCAGTACACTGATACTGAACACATGCGTTCTTTCTCGAGTGTTTAAGTTCACTTAAGACATAACCAACTATGCTTGCTAGGATACTCGCCAAGCCCGGCATGTAGACATAATTTTGTGTGAATTTGTCCATTCAAGAACAAGACTTGAAAGAGACCTCAATATTTGCATGCTGTACACGCGCTTCCGCATGCTCGCTTCGGATGAGAGCACAAATCTTCTCACAGAGCTTGCGCAAGTTCTCTTTCGCGCCTTGCACTTGATGTTTAAATTGGCAAGGCTTAAATGAGTCTAGTTTAAACGCAGATAGCAACATGTACTGTTCAGGTCTCAGCTGCGCTTGTGCGCTATCAACACCCAGGTGATGATGGCTGTAGGAACCGTGGACGAACCAGACAAATGAATCATTCAGATGATTCTTTCAAAACATAATTCTAATTCAGAATCAAGGTTCCAGCTCGTCTACAGAGAAAACCAACGTTAATTACTTTTATAACCCCCATGCCTCCTGACAGCAGGAGAAGTGACAAACCAAATGGTCATCCAAGAAGATAGAGTCTTTAATCACCAGATCGAAAAGGGAAACAATGCAGGCCCTTTTGGTTTCTCTAAGGGACCTAAAACTTTACAGAAAAACCAATGAAGTCTGTTCTGCAACTAAAATTGCATCAAAATTGTTCCAAACAATTTTAAATGGACTTATCAAACATCTTTTAACTACATACATTTTACATCATGTGTCCACAAATACTACCTGTAACCAGTTTTGCTTTAGAACGCTCACAATTCATGTAAATGTGATAACTCTTGAATGACTGACTGAAAGTATGCCTTATTTGGACTTGATTTAATTATTTTCCTCTTTCCTAAATCCTGGCTTGAATGAAATCTGCTTAAAATGTATCATATTCCATTTAATAGAAATTGTGGTTAAAATGGTACTCTCTGCTAAAGCAGAGAGGGAAGTAACACCTATTCATGATTGGGGACAGAGAAAAGCCCTTTTGAAACAGGGCGATATCTGATTGGCCAAAACTCCTGAGGTGTGACAAACACCTAAGTTTAAATAGTCATATCGCAAGATAGTGAACTGGTCAAGTCAAGACTAGACAAGACAAACAGAAGAAAGAACCAGTCAGCAAAGACCAGGGTAAGCAGAACAATGCGTAACCATGGAGTAACAAGAAGAACAGACAAGCAGCTTATTCAAGCCATCCAACTTTCACTCACTTTTCTTTTCTTTTACTAAATTTTCTTTTCCGCTGAAAGTCTCATGTTTCTAAGTTTTGCCGCAAAGTTCAACCAACGTCTTCTGCCGCTTCAGCTTTAAAGGTCCCGTTTTTCGTGGTTTTTTGAAGCTTTGATTGTGTTTATAGTGTGCAATATAACATGTGTTCATGTTTCGCGTGTAAAAAAACACAGTATTTTTCACATAATTTACTTATCTGTATACCGCTGTTTCCACTGTCATAAAAACGGGCTGATGACTTCCTTGTTCTATGAAGTCCCTCCTTCAGAAATACGTAACGAGTTCTGATTGTGCCAGCGGTTCCTGTGTTGCATCTTGCCCAGAAAGGTCACGCCTCTTACCATAACGTGGAGATGCATGCACTCAGTGTTATTGTAAACATGTCTTTAATTTTCCCCTTTTAATTTGAGCCGCAATCAGACCCGGTGATTGGACTGCGGGATGAAAATAACAGCGTTTCGACGACATGGCAACAAACACACTCTACAAACGCAACTCTTGTGTATTCCTGTGGGCGGAGGTTAGTCAAAAAACTGTTTTAGTGACGTCATTAAAGAAGGAAGTAGAGGGATGTAGTCCAAACTGGCCGTTCGATGTAGGCGACTTCTGTTATATAAAATATCTCGCTTGGCATTGAACTTTGAGCTTTAAAATTGTACAGATTTTATTTATACTCTAACAACATTACACACTAACTAAAGTTTGAAACATGGGATCACGAAGAACGGGACCTTTAACTCCAGCCACGACAAATACCCCCTTTCCACCAGCACGAACCAGGTGCTAGTGCAGAGCTAATGCTAGTGCCAGTTCGGAGTTGGTTCAACTGACGAGCCTTCTAAGAACTGGTTTGCCTTTCCACAGGTTAGAGAGCCAGCACAGAGCCAGGTCTTACGTCACTGTACGTCTCATATTTCACAGCAAATCTAGCGCTGCAGCGCCAAACACAAACACACCAGGCTCATTTGAGATGCATCGGCTTCTCGCATAGTGATCGGCGCATGACATCAAAGCTCCGCGAGAACGATCCTAAAGCACAAGAAGTCATATGCTCTATAAACGCTCCCGTGGACCCGCGGCACTCTGATGTCACCCGCCGAATCAGTCCACGCTGCTCCGGTGCATCTCGAACAAGCCTTCTATCAACAATCGCGGATGTTTCACTACTGTTGATGCTCATGGCTTTGCGAACCTACATCAGCATCCAAACACGGCTCGCCGTAATTTGTATATAGACGGAGATTACAATCGAGCTGCTACTAGCTTGATTAGCTGCTATTTCAAAATGGCGGTCACAAGTTTCTTGTTGGTCACGGTAACCCCGCTCCTAGCCCCTGACGCAAGTGGCTCTTACTTCTAGCCCAGCAATGTTTTGGTGCTACTTATGAACCACTTTTCCTGGTTCGGAGCTGGTGCTTTGTGTGTCGAAAGACAAAGAACTGATTTGAAACTAGGCTCTGGCTCCGAACCAGCACTCAAACTGCCTTGGTGGAAAAGGGGTAAAAGAGACTTCCTTTCATTTTTCCAGCAAGCTCAAACCTGGTTTTGACCTAACCACTATCTGGACCTGAAGAGACAAATCATCGACTTGGAACCCTTCTCTGCACGCCGACGAGGGAAATCTATAATATTTGTCTATATTATATATTGTTTTTTGCTTTTTTTGCACTTTGTCTATCTTGTATATTTGTATAATATTCTTTTATTCTTTTTATTATCTGTGTCTTGTCTTGTTGCTGTCACTCTGTTGCACTGTGGAGCTTCTGTCACTAAAACAAATTCCTAGTATGTGTAATGATTAGTGATCGACCGATATCTGTTTACCGATATTTTTCCCGATATTTAAGCATTTTTCCATAATCGGGTATCAGTTTTGTAATATCGGATTCGCCGATTTACGGCGACATCTTGTGGCCGTTTTGAGATTTCCGCCATTGCAGCCCGGGCGTCTGAGGAGATCAGTCAACAACAACTCAGTGCACAGGTAAAGTATATGTTCTACTTGGTTTGCTTTAATTAATCAACTTTATTTAACATAACAGACATGCACAAATGAGATCTGAGACATAAATTCCTGATATAGTTAATTTATGCAGCTTGTTTCTAAACAATTGAGACGAACTCATTGAGTCACGTAGTGTAATTCGTCATGTCCTGCCCCAATAAAGACATAACTTTACATGAATTAAATAAAACAGACATGAATGAGTGCATGTTGAAAATAAAAGCGCTGAATTTAATTCTCTATCTGTTGTATTTGCTCACCATTAGTCTAGAAGAAAAAGTTCGTTCATATTGCTTAGCAACTGACGGATGATCAGGAGGCTTAAGCACGGCCACTGTACTGAATGAAACTTTTGACAAGATTATCTTGTTTAAACACCCTAGATTATATTATCATTTACTACATAACAATTATTTCGCTAATACACATATAAATATAGCCTACCGCTTTGTGGAAATTAATTATTTATTATCTCCATGCGCGATCGCGGTTGATTAAGTTATAGTCAAACAGCACTTTGTCAGTTGGCATCCACCAATATGTTATAATCATTTTTGTGCTTTATTTTTTTACCTCAAAGCTTTTATTTTAAAACAAAGACACTTAGTAACAGTGCACTTTAATTTTTTTTGACTCAGACCCCTCTATTTATTTGTGTATAAATATAAAAGTTTTTTTTTTTTGTATGCAAGGAGGGAGTGATTGTTATAAATAAAATGGTTTGTTCAGCTCATTTGTGTTGTAATAATTGTCAAAAACAGAAGTATAACAGTAAATAAATATCGGTTCTGCATATCGGTTATCAGGTACATAAACATGCAAATAATCGGTATCGGTTATAAAAAATCAATATCGGTCGATCACTAGTAATGATACCTGGCAATAAAGCTCTTTCTGATTCTGATTCTGATTCTGAAATTCACATTTAAAGTCGACTCAAGCAAGTACCTCAGATTAAAACTGAACTGGTGCATTTAAATGAATGATCCATGGTTCGTTCAGGTCAGATCTTCTTAAGTGCATAATTTTGCTAGGTAGTGTTGTCAAATGTACCGGTACTTCGGTACCAAGTCGGTACTGAAATTTTGAAAATGTGACGATACCAGCATTTCTGTAGTACCGGTAGTACCGAGAATCCGGGGAAATTTGGTACCCACTGATAGGGCTGTGCCAGTATTTACTTGAATATGACACGAGTGAAGCACAAAGCTTTGTTTACAGAAGAAATAATAGGTTAGCAATTAAATGTGACATCGCAGCCATGGAAACATTTTGGTTAATGCCGAATAAGAGAGGTGCGTGAGTCCATACATTTAAGCTTCGTATTCTGTTTTCCGAATCGCGATCTGGTCACCTGATTAGCTGAGAATTTAACAATATTCCATTTGTTATTCCACTGAACATGGAATCTGTTTCTTTTCCCAAATCTTCACTTACGCAGGGGATTATAACGTTTCTTTTGTTCGCATTTAGGCCTATTATAGGCTATTCGCATTATTTACTGTGGTAAAGTAGAAAAAACACCGTAGGACAGAAACCTTTTTTGCTTGCACGTCAGTTTCTATTTAACAGAGTTTGTGCTTGTTATTAGACTTTATAAGGCGCGTCAAGTTTATTTGTATAGCGCTTTTCACACACCAGTGATTTTTACTTTCGTTTTCTCTGGCAGTGCTAAATCAAACATAGCCTGAATGTCTTGCCCCTGCGGAGGATAAAACACGCTCTTCAGACCTTTTACAACAAGTGTCAGTTGTTTGTAAAATCAGGAGATAACGAAGATATTATTAAAGAGAAATGGTTTCTTTCCTGCTCGTGTCCCACATCCCTCTCAAAGCGCAAAGTGGCTATATCAAAGTAATAACGGGACTTTGGCTATATATGACGCGTCTTTGTGTGGAAATAAAAAACAAATGCTTTTTGAAATAATATTTAACTTTCTTATTATTTAGGTTACCATTATTTACCGATATTTATTTCATAGTTTTACAGGCTGTAGTGTGTTTCTCTCACGGAATAGCTAAAATAAACACGCACGTCTGTTACCCCTGTTGAAAAAACGAGCATATGCTGGTAAAGTAGGTTTTGAAGCTGGTATGCTGGTTTGAGCATTTAATTATTTATTTATTTTTTTTGTATTTCAAAATTTATTTCTTTGAGGTAGCCTATTTATACACACTAGGGGTGTGACGAGACCAGTATCTCACGAGACGAGACGAGACTCGAGATTGAGTTCACGAGACGAGACAAGATGGCGAAATACATGACTAGAAAAAATATTCTGCAGGTGTATTTGAAATGTTTTAACTAATCATTTTGTAATGAATGTCATTTCAGTTCTACTTTCTGAGACTGAATTATCATATGCAGTAAAAGACAACAATACTCAAGTACTGTAAAAGGTTTTGCCACTAACTCAACTGACTGACTTCTCTCCTGTATGATTTCAGTCTCTTCAGATCTTGCTGTACATGATTTATGAGCTTCTACAGCTTTTGACCTCCTAACTGAACTCCTCTCCACAAACTGATCACAGAAATAAAAACAGTATAAATAAAAATGGTAACACTTTACAATAAGGTCTCATTTATTAACATTAATGTATTAACCAACATCAACTAACAACGAGCAATATATTTGCTACAGTATTTATTAATCTTTGTTTGTTAGTTGATAAAAATAGTCATTCATTGTTAGTTCATGATAGTTCACAGTGCATTAACTAATGTTAACAAATGAAACCTTATTGTTTGTACTAGTAAATAATAAGAAGAGAAAACTGTTATTCATTTTTATGGTAACACTTTACAATAAGTGCAACCATAATCGCACTCTCTCAATATTAAAAGATCAAATAAGACCAATTTTTTCTTTGATACAGAGCTAGGAGATGGTTACAACTACACTGCCCAGCCTAAAATAGCTTTCATATTGAGAGATATCTGTATTCATCAGGGAGCCGCTTTCAAATGCGGGGAATTGAAATCACGTTTGAATGCGCGCGCGCGTTTACTTTCACTTTCAACGGTCGCGCGTAACTCTGTAAATATGGAGCGGCGGCGACCGTTATCCAATTGAATTAAATGTTTTTTTATTTAAATACAAAGCAAAACGACAGTGGAGGCATAATGTAAATGTAGCGGTGGCATATTCTTTACTAATCATCCTAACACTCTGTCATGGCAACATGACGAGACTACTTTTCGCCTCGACGAGAAATCTCGTCACAGTTTAGTCTCGCGAGATCTCGTGGCACGAGATCTCGTCACACCCCTAATACACACACAAACACACACACTCCAAATCATATTTAATGTTTTTAAAATAGGCTATATAAAATAGTAAAATAGTTCCAATAGATTTTACTGTTGTACCGAAATTGGTACCGAGAACCGTAAAATTTTCTTGGTATCGGTACCGACTACTGGAATTTTGGTACTGTGACAACACTATTGCTAGGAATTCTGTTCATCAAATCACTCTCTCTCTCTTAAAACTCTCTCTCATTTCCTTTCTTACTGCAACGCATATGAATGAATGTGTGTGTGTTGGTGTTAGATTAGTTTGTGTTAGAATAAATAAAGTCTCTTGTAGATTTTTAAAAGAAAGTGTCTTGTATTTTGTGCTTCTAAAATTTAATGTCTTAAACTGTCGATCTTAAAGTTACCGTGCTCTAATCAGTGTTTTCACAATTGTTGGATATTCATATCCGCCACAAGAGCTTATTATGGCTCGAGCAAATGAACGCTGGACGACTCAGTTGCTCGGTTGTAAACTAAACAACTCTTTATAATTCCCTATAAATTATTTAATTTGAGCTAATTTTACTTCCTAGGGTGTGGGTCCCTACATGGCATAAATGACTGTTCAATGCGAGTGCCGTATGCTCACATGATCAAAGTTAAGGGGAAGCCAGAATGCGTATCCATCAACAGAAACATACATTAGCCTAACTCTGTCTGTCTATTTTATTTATTTTCTGCAAACCATATTATAGTTGCCTATGCGTCATCCGATATGATATGAACCGCGGTGCGAGTGCGTGCTGAACCGAGTGCGCAGAACGGTACGGTTCGATTTATTTTATTTTTTTTTTACAGAGAACCGTTTCACCCCTAGTGGACATCAAAACATGCAAACTCAGAGAGAGGGTTTAAACTTTTAATTTGAAATCATGATGAACAACAGTTCACATGATATTTAAAATTGCCATGTTGCTGGGTTAAAATGAACCCAAAATGGGTTAGATATTAAAATCGCACACAGATTTACTAGAGTAACAACACCGTAGGACTGGACGATTATGACCTAAAATCAAAACCTCGATTAATTGAGCGTTTTACCTCGATTACGATTAATGAACGATTATTTTGTTTGTTTGCTTTTGTTTTTTTGCCCTCATAGTTCACTTACAAGGTTTATACTGTAAATATGCTTGACTATTAAAGATGGGATTTTTTTTCCTATTGAAAGTCATCTGACATCATAGCTCACTTTCACCAGTTATTATATCTATAATATTTTATCTATAATTTGTAACATTTCTTGTAAATCAGATACAAATAAATTAGCACAGTACCAGTAAATAATGAGAGCGATTGTATGTGTGAATTAGTCATACCGTCTCTCTATTAATTGTGAAGCTGTGGGTTGTAAATGATTACTTCAAAAGTAGAAAAATATATGCTATAATAACTTTTGAGTTTCTAAGCTACTTTAGTAATAAATCATAGGACAGAGGACAGCGCTGACAACTAGTTTCTGTGTTCCTCTGTGCGCGCCATCTTCACAGCTACTGTTTGTATGTGTGTTCATGCCACAATGCAGCTGCGCAAGCACGGTAGCATGATATAATAATACACATCCGATTGTCTAATCGCTTGAATGTCCAAACTGGCAAACCGTAAAACACATAACGTTACAACTGACAAAGTTTAGTGAAGACGCAAAGCTCACTGCTCCCACTCCATCAATATTGACTCGGCGTTCAACTCTGTGTTGATTCCATGCCGCAGACTGGACAAGGCGGAGTCACATGGCTACACACGCTGTAGTGTGTTTTTAAGGGGGAAGTATTAACAGGATTAAAAAAACGAAATAACCGACATGGGAAAATTACGTAGGTTAGAGGTTCTGAATTTCTGTTTTGATTACTTTTCGATTAATCGTCCAGTCCTACAACACAGGCAACGGTAATAATTGTCACGGTCACTAGGTCTGTCACTTCTGCACTACATCTACAATCATCCTCCCTGGCTCCCACCTGCACGCACTTCACAATCAGCTGCACCTGCCAGCAATCACCCTCGTCAGCTACTCTATAGCTGTGTCTCATTTCGAAGGTTGCATCCTCCAGAGGTCGCATTCGAAGGTTTCATACGTCATTGAGGCTGTATCGTTTCAGAAAAGTAAGTAGGACTCTCCGAACGCGACCTTGGAATGCGTCCTTCTTTCACAGGAATTCGGAGGATGCATGAGGTGTATCCTTTGCTGCTGTAGAGAGCCCACAATTCTTTGCATCGCTGTTAACAACCATCATTTATTTGAAAAAAATAAAAAATAAATGGCAGCGTCATCAAATGTACATACAAGCGAAGATGTGTTTAAATGTAAGTAGTTTCATGCTTGTTTTTGTTTTAAACTTTGTTCTTCCTAATATCCTCCTCTTTTGTCTCTGTAACAGATATGTTGTACATAAGCCAGCTCCTCAAGCATTAACCAAAATAAAACAAGTAAATACATTTTATTTTCAAATTACATACAAATTAATAATTTTCATTCATTTGCTGAGAGCGCAGCGAGGCTGCCATGAACACGTTGGCATAGCAACGATATACTTCCAGTTTCCTTTCCTGCCCGTGTGTCCTACGAAGGATGTCTTGTTTAATTTTGGCTAAGGACACTCCATATACCGCATCCTTAACCGGATTCGTCCTCTTGAGGATGCAGCCTTTGAAATTAAATGAAATGAGACACAGCTAATGGGTGCTAAATGGAAGGCTGCAGGCTTGTAGGCTTGAGACCTCCTCAGCATTAAATGCTAGAATGAGACGGTCTAGTGCACATTGCTACGTCACTTAACTTAACTTTTGAAAAATACTTTATTACAAATCTTTATATTATCTGGCTTTCTATTTATGCAATACAATGAATAACGGCCATCTGCAGTCTCCCATTGGCTTACATTAGTTTAGAGTTAAGTGAGTAATTTACACCAAAACAAAAGGTAACATCTATGGTTTCATGTCCGAAAACATTATTTTTGTCTTACATTTCATAATAAATTCAGACAAGCTCAATACCGTCTCATTTTCTGTCCGATTATTTTTGTGAATTGGAATGTGTACAAAGGATTGTGGGTGATTGAAGGCCACGAAGGATACATCCCATACATCCTTCAAATTAAGCTGAATGAAGGACGTGAAACGAAGGCTGCCTTTCAAGGATCCTTCCGATTAAGATGCCTTCAGCGATGTTTGATGACGTGGCAGCCGAGATATGCAGCCTTCGTAGGATGCAGCCTTCCGTTTGAGAAGCACCCAATATAAGCACTCACCTCTTCTCCCCTCATTTGTCCAGTCTCGTTTATACGTTTGTACGTTTCTACAAAGTGGACTACTCTCCTGTTCTCCAGTGTGCATCTCATTCTCCAGTGTGAATCCCCAATGTGTATCTCCAGTGTGTATCTCCAACTGATTGTATCTCAGTGTATATCTCCAGCGTGGACCTCCAGTGTCTGATCTCCAGTGTGAATCCCCAGCGTATATCTCCAACAGGTATATCCAGCCTGCACCTTAATTGTTCATTCACCTGATTCACTATGTTTGCTCATTGCTGTTAATAAACTATTCTTCTAAACATCATCATCTTGTCCGAGTCCACGTTTTGTGACAACAATCAAAATTTCAGTATTAATGAGCAAGAACAAAAAGCAGCTTGCAGGTAAATGAAATTGCTTTTTAAATGTTAAAAACATTTAAACGGTTTTTGTTTAAGGACAAATTTGACCATATTTCGCCTAATTTTTTCTCACGGCAATGAACACACTAATAGCACTACGGCCAAAACCAAGAAACACACTGACTGAAAGCCTTTAATAAACATTGGAAGTTGGGAACAAACTATGTATTAGAGGGAATCAACAGGATTTTACCCTCTCCTTTTAAAGCATTTATAAGCACACGTCACCGCTCGGGTGATTCGGATGTTAAGAAAACAATCCTCCACTTTTGAAAGAAAACGTTTCTCGCAGCAGATAATTTAACAGTTCTTTCTCCTCTCCACTTTGATTAGTTTCCTTCTGTTTTCCACATATATTCCTGTCATAAGTGCAGCAGTGTGTGTTGCCAAAATCCGAGCTGGTGATTGGCTGGTGTTCGGCTGGGAAACTGTGAACCTCAGACCGCCGCTCCACATTTATTATAGCCAAAAGATATTGTGACAGCTGGGTTGTCGTAGTAATGCCACCACTGGGTTGTAGATGGGTGTGGAAGATGGGAGTATTGTTTCAACTGTCATTGAGATTGGCCCAGCCCCTAACCCAACAGCTGGGTAATAAAAACTACCCGACCAGGGAAAAAATAACCCAAAAAAAGTACAACAGGCTCAATCCAGCGTTTGAATAGAAAAAAGTATAGAGAGCATATATAAAGAGAGAGTGCTGAATAAAGTTAATGTCATTATGAATGATAGGATGCATTCCTTATCCCAGTGGTTCCCAAACTGGAGTACGAGGTGACAAAAGGGGGTATGTGAACAAAATGCTGAGTTCATTTAATTCTACAATAAAATAGAGCATGTATTTCTAACTGCCAAAATGACGTAAATCCAGTACATTTAATCAAATTACCTCATCATTTGCAGTCAAAAATGACTGTTTCCACACAAGCAGCATGCATATGATAGATTGCATGCCAAATCTGAATCATGCTAAATTACTGTCGTTCTCGACAGTGCACCTTTGTAAAAGTGGGGATTTTGCACTTACTTGCATGAAGAACAAATATAGACACAGATAATGAATTAATTTCGATTTAAGACTCAAACTTTCTCCGGTACAAAAACATACCTTGTGTGAGTTCTTGTATTTAATGATGATAACGAGCAAGAATGCAATTCTTCTCAAATATCCACATGACTGCAAATGTGACATTATTATACAACAGGTCGAAAAACAAAACGTACATTTTAAACTCAGTACTGCCAGTATTTACTCTATTTTGCAATGAAATAATAAGCTACTTGCTTCGTTACTGAATGAATGACTCGATGACTCACTCATAAAAACAGTGACTTGCTGCCACCTACTGGCGGTTTTAGTTTAATATTTAAAAGTTTTACTTAGTTTTAACATCATTGCATATTTCTTTATTGAACATTTTTATTTAAAACATTTATTTTATAAAGTTATTCATAAAGGTAAAAAAAATTCATTGGAAAATCAATTTAGGGGGCAAATATTGTCCCTTAATGGTAAAGGTGTGACTGCAGTCGAAGTGGAAGGATGGTAATGCCTTCAGGGGGTACTCCATGCTAAAAAGTTTGGGAACCACTGCCTTATCCTATGCTTTTGAACTATTGCCATCTGGTTGGTGTTATTGTGTTCCCTGATGCATGAAAAGCAATTAAAGCAATTCAATTTTTTAATTCTTCTTCTAGCAGTAATTATTGATCAGCTGGTCAGGTTATTTTAAATTAGACTTGTCTATATATATATAATATATATATATATATATATATATATATATATATATATATATATATATATATATATATATATATATATATATATATATATATATATATATGGGACACCTGCCTTTACATACACATTAACTTTAATGACATCCCATTCTTAATCCGTAGGGTTTAAAAGTTGGCCCAACCTTTGCAGCTATTACAGCTTCAACTCTTCTGGGAAGGCTTTCCACAAGGTTTAGGAGTGTGTTTATGGGAATTTTTGACCATTCTTCTAGAAGCGCATTTGTGAGGTCAGGCACTGATGTTGGACGAGAAGGCCTGGCTCGCAGTCTCCACTCTAATTCATCCCAAAGTTGACCTCGGGTTGTGGTCAGGACTCTGTGCAGGCCAGTCATGTTCGTCCACACCAAACGCGCTCATCCATGTCTTTATGGACCTTGCTTTGTGCACTGGTGCGCAGTCATGTTGGAACAGGAAGGGGCCATCCCCAAACTGTTCCCTCAAAGTTGGGAGTATGAAATTGTCCAAAATGTCTTGGTATGCTGAAGCATTAAGAGTTCCTTTCACTGGAACTAAGGGGTCAAGCCCAAGCCCTGAAAAACAACCCCACACCATAATCCCCTCCTCCACCAAACTTTACACTTGGCACAATGCAGTCAGGCAAGTACCGTTCTCCTGACAACCGCCAAAGCCAGACTTGTCCATCGGATTGCCAGAGAAGACAGAGAAGTGTGATTCGTCACTCCGGAGAACAGGTCTCCACTCTTCTAGAGTCCAGTGGCGGTGTGCTTTACACCACTGAATCCGAAACTTTGCATTGCACTTGGTGATGTAAGGCTTGGATGCAGCTGCTCGACCATGGAAACCCATTCCATGAAGCTTTCTTCGCACTGTTCTTGAGCTAATCTGAAGGCCACACAAAGTTTGGAGGTCTGTAGCTATTGACTCTGCAGAAAGTTAGCGACTTCTGCGCACTGTGCACCTCAGCATGCGTTGACCCTGCTCTCTGGTTTTATGTGGCCTACCACTTTGTGGCTGAGTTGCTGTTGTTCCCAATTGCTTCCACTTTGTTATGATACCACTAACAGCTGACCGTGGAATATTTAGTAGTGAGAAAATTTCACGAATGGACTTATTGCACTGGTGGAAACCTATCACGGTACCACGCTTGAATTCACTGAGCTCCTGAGAGCAACCCATTCTTTCACAAATGTTTGTAGAAGCAGTCTGCATTCCTAGGTGCTTGATTTTATACACCTGTGGCCATGGAAGTGATTGGAACACCTTAATTCAATGATTTGAAGGGGTGTCCCAATACTTTTGGCAATATAGTGTATAGAGGGTATGCACGTGACATCACCGTCGACCGTTACGACTGTGGTCACGTCCGCTAAGTGGCAAAAGACTGAGTGGCAGCACTGGTTTTCAGCGTGAATGTTGCGAAAAACACACAAAACACTTCCAAAATGGGAAAGAGCTTTGTGTTTGACTGTACAAATAGGTTTGGCACAAAACCTGAGGTATACATTTAAAAACTGCAGAAAGCAAAAGAAAAAAAGCAAATGGATCACTGCAATTCACAGAAACAGCTGGACTCCAGCAGAGAAACATTTTTTGCGGTAAAATCATACTGTATATATTGTATTGTTAAATATTATGTTGACAACTCATCAATTAAATATTTTCCATCTTATATTCTGCATAATTGGTTGTTTTTAATAAATAACACTGACAAAAACTATACTATAAAACTATATATGTTTTAAGGATGGACAATATGACGATATAACATTGATATAAGTGATCATGCGGATTTAAACCTACCTATATTGTAGTTATATAAAATATTCACAGGCAGATTTGCTTTATGTATTTCCCGCCGTCGAAATCAGGCACATATAAATGTCAGGAAACACGACTCCTGGCTGCATGTCAATATCCGTGGGTTAAGTTTATTTGACAAGTTATAAGAAACACATTCAATTCCAACCTTTAGTGTAATTCGTTAGTTTTACTCGTGTTTTCGCAGTTTCCCTTATTAAATCCAGTCATGCAGCAGGTACTTTTGCCACTCAGTCCAGCTGAGGGAGCCCGTTTTCGGCAGGAAAGTGACGTTGATGCATACACTATATATATATATATATATATATATATATATATATATATATATATATATATATATATATATATATATATATATATATATAATATATATATATATATATATATATATATATATATATATATATATATATATATATATATAAAAAAAAAATATATATATATATATATATATATATATATATATATATATATATATATATATATATATATATATATGCTAACTGTGATTGTTAAATGTCTGTGTGAGTATGCTGCAAACTTACTTTCCCTACGGGGATAAATAAACTGATTGTCTGACTGACAAAATAACATAGCCTTTTTTAGTGTCCCCGTGGCTTTAAAGGTCCCGTTCTTCATGATCCCATGTTTCAAACTTTAGTTAGTGTGTAATGTTGTTGTTAGAGTATAAATAAAATCTGTAAAATTTTAAAGCTCAAAGTTCAATGCCAAGCGAGATATTTTATTTAACAGAAGTCGCCTACATCGAACGGCCAGTTTGGACTACATCCCTCTACTTCCTTCTTTAATGACGTCACTAAAACTGTTTTTTGACTAACCTCCGCCCACAGGAATACACAAGAGTTGCGTTTGTAGAGTGTGTTTGTCGCCATGTCGTCGAAACGCTGTTATTTTCATCCCGCAGTCCAATCACCGGGTCTGATTCCGGCTCAAATTGATAGGGTAAAATTAAAGACATGTTTACAATAACACTGAGCGCATGCATCTCCACGTTATGGTAAGAGGCGTGACCTTTCCTGGCAAGATGCGCTAAACTGCTGTCGAATCACAACACAGGAACCGCTGGCACAATCAGAACTCGTTACGTATTTCTGAAGGAGGGACTTCATAGAACAAGGAAGTCATCAGCCCGTTTTTATGACAGTGGAAACAGCGGTATACAGATAAGTAAATTATGTGAAAAATACTGTGTTTTTTTACATTTGAAACATGAACACGTTATATTGCACACTATAAACGCAATCAAAGCTTAAAAAAAAAACACGAAAAACTGGACCTTTAAAATAAATCCATTTTGCAAAATGTATGTGCATATAAACGGCTATATGGCAAGAAAGGTGGCTTCAGTAAAAGTGTTGTGGTTATTATTAGAAGCTTTGCATCATCGTTATAGCACAAAATTCTAATCACCATATCACCATATTTTTTTTTTTTGCCTTAAGAAGAAGAGGTATTGCTGTTATTTATATATTAATCAATGAGTTTTTATTCCTGATAATTAATTGGGGAGAGTGTCCAAAAGCCCATGCTAGATCAGAGGGGATTGTGGGATAGTTATCTTACAGTAGGGGAGAAGTAATTGGATGAAAATTATAACTTACTGTCCTGCTTTGCGATTCCAAGCTTATGAGTTGGCACTTTAAAGGCCAGCATGCACATTTATTGTTCCCATGTGCTCTACAGATGTTACTTCACTGACGTGGACACACACAAATAATCCTCTGTTGGTAGGTAGTAGGTTGTATTTGTGCATCTGGAGCAGAGGTCAATCACTGATGAATGATACAGACCATAGAGTCACCATGAAAGCACTTTGAATGTCAGATGTCATCACATAAAATATTTGTTTTAAACAAACAAGTTTTTTTAAAAAAATGACTGTCTGAATTCACTTTTTTCTTTCTTTCTTTCTTTCTTTCTTTCTTTCTTTCTTTCTTTCTTTCTTTCTTTTTTACCTTATTTTACAACGTGGAATTAAGCTATTTTCTGACTATTCTGATTCATTAGCTTTAGGCTATTGATCAACCTATATATTCCCAAGGCCGATATATCAGTTGATATATTTTTTTTAATTATCAGCATCGGCTGATATGTTTTTTTCTGTTTGGCTGTTGGTGTTATAAGCAGGGCTGTTATTTTGCTTATAGAACACCATGCAGCACCTGAGCATCCAAGCTCTGATTCTCCATCTTCATTAGTTTACTGTTTCTGTTCAACAGTTCTGTCTAATAAATGATTATACATAGCTATTAAACAAAAAAGTAAACATATACAAATATGTTTTATGGCATATTCTTTTCTATTATTAGTAATACAACAGCAAATGCTATAATACTTTCTCATCTACCGTCTACATTCAGCAAATAAGCATTTATATAATTTAAGCAAGTATTTGAATATCCAAAAAATATTTAATTTCACATACCTTACAAACTTTGGCAAATCCAGCTGTGAGATTTTGTGAAGTGTACATTTGTAGCCTGTATGCAAACGCATGTTACTCTGTGTGTAACAGTTAGTCTGTGCAAATCGTGTTCAGCTGTCACTGGAGATGCACAAACCACAAACTTTTTAAATTTGTGAAATATAAAAGGACTACAGAATCATCCATTGCCATCTAAATTAGAAATCAGTTTATTTTACAGATTTATTTTTAACTAATTCAAATTATTTATTATTATACTTCATTTCTAGTAAATATTAGTAAATATGTGACCCGCTCTGGTGAAATGAGTCGGAAGTCGCAACGTTCTATTTTAAGATATGGGCCGATAATGTGGAAAAACAATGAAAAAATTGATTTTTTTTTTTTTTTTTTTTTTTTTTTTTAAGCTAATTTCAAAGAACAGACTTTCAAAAATAATCTCCCAAAGGTTCGTAGTCCAGATAATTGAGTAAAGGTATTTAAATGGCTATTAAATTTGACATGGAACTCCTCTCGTCACTTATGAGCATTTCCCGGTATCCCCTGAAACGTCTCTGCTCTCCAAATATGGTGTTACACGTTGTATAGAACCAATCAAAAAGCTTAGAAATGTAAACACACTGACATAAACGCTGATTTTTATCAATGGGAAGCCCCGTTTCGACTGACAGGCACGCGATCGGTCCAGCCATCCTCCTGTCAGACTAGCGCGCGCTCTGTGTAAACAAGCTAGCAGATCTCCTCAATGTCTAGTTGTGAATCATTTAGCGGTGATCGAGATGTCGAGTTAGCCAAAATACGTGCCTTTTGCTGTAAAGGGTGTAAACTCAACGATGGAGAGCCGTGTTTTTTGTCATTTGATGAAGATTTCGTTTACGAGATACGTCTGTCTATGGCCTCTCTCTCTCTCTCACTCACACATACGTACACACACACACACGTACACACACACACACACTCACTCACTCACTCACTCACTCACTCTCTCTCTCTCTCTCTCTCTCTCTCTCTCTCTCTCTCTCTCAAGCAAAAATGTAGCACCTCTGTTCAATCTTTCTGATTTTTGTAAATCTTTGTAAAAGTGCCTTATAAAATATTAATTCAAATAAATACTTTAAAATAATTAGAGCTTCAGCCAGGTTTAATAGCATTTATATATATAAAAATGTCTTTGGTCAAATTAAGCTGTAAAATAAATAGTTTATCCCTTTAAATGCAATTGATTTTGAAAGATATCAACAAAAAAACGGGCAAAAAACTTTAAAAGCGATTTTCTCAGGTTTTCAATTGGAAAAAGAGGGCAGACGACCATAATTCAAATGGGTACATCTTTAAAACCATTCAAGGTATGACTATGACTAGGATATCATTTTAAAGCTTATTGTCTCAACTTTCCATTGATACCAAAATCTCAATTTTGAAATTTGGGTCACTGACTCATTTTGCTAGATCAGGTCATATGTCAAATAAATATAAACTTAATTTCAGCAAGTGCTATGCATGTGTTTTTACTATCTTTAAATTAAACAGTGATATGTATACGTATGCTTTATTTCGGTCATAGAGAATATCTTAGAGAGCAGCCACCCTGCTCTGTAAGATATTGGCATCAGCCATCAACAAAATCAATATAGGTCAGCCACTATTCTAAATAACAAGGAAAATAACGATATGCAGTAAAAGGTAATTTGTGTTTATGATAGAGCTGCACAAAATAAAGTGGTATTACAACATCTGTGGTATTACTTTATCTGAAAAAGCTTGAATGATCGGTATCAAGATCAGTATCAGCCGATCATGATGATAAGAAAATGGTAGTCACACTGGCTGCAAAAATCCTGAACATCCCTAGGGGTGTGCATTTTGACAGTTTGAATACTAATCAGATAAATCAATAAATGTGTTAAAATCCACAATATAACATTTTTTGGCACATATGAATACATCTGACTTTGAATAGTGTGAAATCAGGTCATACAATTGTGTTTTCATGATAAATATTTGCTGTTTCTGCTCAGGTATTGCCCTTCTCTGTGGGCCACATTTAAATTAAGTTTACACTTATGTTAAATAGTTTAAAGGTGCTAAAGAGGATTTTTTTGTCGACTGAGAATCCAAAGACTGTTACTGAGTTTTTGAAATGAGCGCATGCGTAAGAACAGCCCCCCAAAAACGCCTCCCAAAACTCGTGCACGAGTATTGGAACACGAGTGTTTACCACCGGCATTCGCTGTGTTGTGTTAGTGGATTCATTATGTCGGACTCACCGCAGGTAACTCATAATCTGCAGTTGTTATTCCTGTCTCCTGACAAAAACATTGCATGCAGCGCCTGTGGAGTGTGGAAAGTCACTTGAGAGTACTCTCATAAGTAACGTCATGGCAGTGATTGACAAGCCAGAGTGCCAGTCCGCGCACGTCTCTCACAAGGAACGTCACAGCAGTGATTGACAAGCCAGAGGGCCATCGCGTAAACGGTTGGCTGATGTTTTTAAGGCCCTACCTCGTGCACAGATGATTTATATTAATATTATTACTTTCAGTGCACCTAATAAATAGTCTTTTATCAGTTAGTAAAGACAGTTTCAAGTAATATTGCAAAAATGTATAAAACAAAACATCCTCTTTAGCACCTTTAATAGTTTATGCGTGTCTGAAAGTAAAAATCACTATCCTTACTAAGTGGACTCATGGGGTGACAGGAGCCTGCATACAAACGGCAGAGTTACACATGTGTAACTGGCAGTTCTTTGAGCTTGTCTGCTGTCTACATCAGTTGTTAGGCTGGATCACAGCCAGTGGCTCAGAAAATCAAGGCACATCTGTTGTTTGTCAAATCTTACACTACTACTAAAATGTTTCCCCTTTCTCAGACAGAGTTGGTAGAGTTTGAAGTAGAATGTAGGCCTTCAGTTAAAGATTGGTCTAAATAAAAGGGACTGAAACCAGTTGTTCATATGAGATACAGCTGTTGTCCAGACTTGCAGAGTAGGTCTAGTGGTTAACTGGTTATGTCAAATCAGCAGTAAGTCTGGAAAGTACTCTGGTTTTGTTAGCAGCAGACAGTGAAGTGAAACTGGGTTGAGGGGATGTTAAAATCGGATGTATTTATTCCATACTGATATTCATGTGATATTTATGAGTGGAGAATCGGATGTAGTCATCAACACAGTAGTGACTGAATGCAACCCTCCTCTGTTGCTGATGTTTTTCCTGTAGAGGATTCAGCAGAGTCTTAGGCCAAATACTGTGCACTATACAGTAAGTATGAACTTCAGTTATGATGATGACAAATACACACTTTTATGTGTAAAGGGCATTCACACCAAGGAAGATAACGATAACTAAGTTTTAATGATCATCCTAATTCTATGAGAATAGCAGTCCACACCACAACTTACGATAGCGACTCAGAGGGACGATATCATTGGAATCACTTTCAGAACTTTTTCAGACAAGCACAGTTACCCACTTTGTAAACCTTCCAGAAATATATATACAGTAGTATACCATTTGCACACTTTTGACATACTTTTTTTAATACTATGATTTGAGATGGAATCATTTTATTCTTGCATCTGATTTAGGGCAGAAGGTATGTGGATTGGGACACAACCAGAATCTCCATGTGTTTCAGAAGACTAGTCATGTCATAGAGTAATACATAAATAGAGACCCTTGTCTGTTCATTGTGTAGGTGCCTTGTTGTCTTGGGTCATTTAAAAGACATGAATAGTTGGCCCTACTATACATGCCTCCGTCTTCTGTTGTAGACTGCTGTCCGCACTGTTGCATGCTAATATTGTAAAGGGAGCTATTGTATACCAGCATGTAGGTGTTGGCCTCACTGTTCATTGGCTAATAGACATTGAATGCGGATGGTTGATATTTACTCTGGGATTGGTTAGTTTACCCTTGATTTATTTTTCTTTGATGCTGTTGTTTTGCAGCATCTGAATGAAAAGGAGACACAACAGGATTCCTTTGATGAAGGAATTCAAGAAGTGATTTAAAACATGGATGAGTAAATAAAACCATGTTGCTATTGGCATGTTAGTGTCATTATTCATTGCTTGATCATTTGTACTTTGAGCATTTTAATTAGACATGGTTATGGAAAGATTTAACATTAGTTGTACAGTGTGCTTTCAATAGCAAACCAAAACAATACAGCACTTGAAAAATGCTCTGGACCTTTTCCTGCCAGTCCAGCCCTTTCACAAACTAAAAATTCACCATTAAAACATTGAAGTAGGGCTGCATGATAATGACAAAAATCATAATTTATTACTGATTGCATTGCATCGATATGCACAACTAACAAGTCTCTGCATTGGGGCTGTACGATTTCATGAAAAAAAAAAAAAAATATCAATTTGTGATTTCCGATTAAAAATTGTTAAAGTGGTTAAAGTGTTCAATAGTAGCAAAAAAACATGTAAATAAATGACAAAATGGCAGTAGACATACAGTAAATCAGATGTTTTAATCTATACTTTTCATGATTGAAGTTGCCAGTTATTTATTGCTTTAACTGTTCCTACATTTCTTTTGACCCAGATTCTGAATTTCCTACATCTCTATAAGTGCGGTCAAATTTAGAAAAGATTCAAAAAGATTCTGTGAGCTACAGCCCACAGATTGCACTTTCTGTCTCTATTTCTCTTCCCATCACAGAACAGGTGGCAGTATCAGAAAGACTGTCTGTATTGGCTGTAGGCCTTACCCACTCCTCTGCATTATTAACACTGTTACACTACGTTCTGTTGCTTTATTGTGTGGCTGCTCATTGCATCTATTTACAGTTATTAGTTGTATGTGGTTACAGAAGGAACTAACTTCTTAAATGAGCTTGGTCTTACATTAAATAGCATTTACCCTACATAACAATAAAGGGACTAATATTTCATTTTCACAAGCATCAGTTTGTGAGAGTAAAAACATACTGTCTATACTGTTCAGCATAATTGAAGGATTTACAGTAGGATGCTGGTCGATTAAAGGTGATAAAGAGGATCTTTTCGTCGACTGAGAAATCAAAGACTGTTACTGAGTTTTTGAAATGAGCGCATGCGTAAGAACAACCCCCCTTCCTTTCGAGGGAACGCCTCCCAAAATTTGTGCACGAGTATTGGAACACGAGTGTTTACCACCGGCATTCGCTGTATCATGTTAGTGGATTCATTATGTCGGACTCACCGCAGGTAACTCATAATCTGCAGTTGTTACTCCTGTCTCCGGACAAAAACATTGCATGCGGCGCCTGTGGAGCGTGGAAAGTTACTGAAGCGCGCAGCCGTGCTCGTCTCTCACAAGGAACGTCATGGCAGTGATTGACAAGCCAGAGGGCCAATCCGCGCACGTCTCTCAAAAGGAATGTCACGGCAGTGATTGACAAGCCAGAGGGCCAGTCGTTTACGCGATGATCGTGTAAACGATTGGCTGATGTTTTTAAGGCCCTACCTCGTGCACAGATGATGTATATTAATATTATTCCTTTCAGTGCACCTAATAAATAGTCTTTTATCAGTTAGTAAAGACAGTTTCAAGTAATATTGCAAAAATGTATAAAACAAAACATCCTCTTTAGCACCTTTAAGCAAGGTCATCATTGGGGCTGGGCAAATAAATAGATTTTTCGATTAACCCTTTATAACTTACGGGAGCACCCATGCTCCCATTTGCGTGTTTCTGTGTAAGAGCCAATAGAAACTGAAAACAAATAATTAATACAATAATTCCTTTTGCATACAAAGATCAAGCCTCCAACATGCTATTGTTGGATTGTTTTCACACTTTAATGAGTCTGCACAAATTGCATAATATGCATTTACAACAAAAACAGGACACAGGCGCTAACTGAAAATAAATATATAGATCTCACATGGCTTTTTTGCTCATAAATTCATGAAACATGCACTGATTGTAGAAATGTGGATGCAGTGTTATCCAATGTTCCGGAACCGTCCATGATTGTTTTCCAATGTGGAATAACACAAAATAGATATCATTTAAAAGTGTAGAAACTCAGCTTTTTAATGAATCTAACCATTTTGATCACCTGAGAAGTCCCTATAAACCAGAGTTTATAACATCATACCACTCAGATAGTCATGTGTCATATGTCTTTTTCTCATAACTTCCTGAAACACGCACAGATAATAGAAAATGGCACAGCATTATAAGCAGATTCTTCCAACATTATATCTATTGCTCACGAGAACACACAGCATGCATTCTACTGCTAAACCAGTCGGCAAGGTAGCCAAGGACCCTTAGGTCACTAATGTTAAGCTGGTCGGCAAGGTTGCATCAGCAGCCAATGAGCTTGCTGCTGAAACATTCAAATATTTGGCATTGTTTGCTGTTAGCAGTCTGCAGTGCGCTTTCAGAACTCTCTTCCTTTCCCAGCTCCACCTGTATAGATTTGCTACAGGGGTTAATTCATGTATGTTACATGTGCAGCAGCAGCAGCATGTCTTACATGCTCACAGCAATGTCTGTGAATGTATTGGAAGTAGCAAGTCTCAGTACTTTCTCTGCAGCTGCAGCAGCGTAGCAGATCTATTCCGCCAAGACCAAATACATTAACATCATATTCATTACCATGCCATAGGGTTGTCACGATACCATAAAAATGTCTTACGATACTATACCAGCTGAAGTATCACGATACCAAGTAGTATCGCGATACCATGCAGTATACAAAATGAACCAAACTTTCATAAATACATGAAAACAGACCAGATTTTTCTCTGAATACTTCATTAATGAGAATGAATAACAGGCTTTTATTACCAATCAAATGAATCATTGTAAACAAAATTCATCTTAGCACTGCACAGAAGCTGTATGAACTGACATTACGATGTAGCATTTATGCATTTACACTTCAATTACAATTGCATGAATAATGTTATGATATTAATGTTTCAAATATAAAAATCTGAATATAGAAATAAAAATGTTGGTGGGAAAAAAAATGATAGAATAGACCTACTTTTAGATGGTAAAAAATTATAGAATAGGCCTACTTTTAGATGGGAGACTAAAGTCGCCAGTAGGTGGCAGCAAGTGTTAATGATTAAGTCAATGAATCATTCAACCGATTCTTTCAAAACGGCTGATTCATTCAGGAACGAAGCAAATTACTGTCTTAATGAATGGATTAGTGAGTCAGTGACTCACCCAATTTGTTCAAAAACAGATTCATTTAGAAACTAAACAAAAACAGCGCTCTTGCTCGTGTCACGAACTATCAGGAGCATTTTTGCCAGCCTATCTTGAAATATCTAACCCTGACTGGAGAGCAGTATGTATATTAAAACATATAATACATTTATAATTATAAAATCACGATTGATATGATTGATAAGAACCGAGTGCAAACCCGCTATAGTTTATTGATGAATGGAATTGCATTTGTCTGAATCGTGTTCGCAAAGATGTTTCTAGAAACAAACGATTTAATCTTTTCCAGAAGTGGTCAAATGAGCAACGGAAAAACTGTGAGAATTCATTCTTATATAAAGATTTTATGACGTTAATTAAGTGAATTTCAGACCCTCCAGATAAAATGCACTGCGAATAACAACGTGCAAGTGCAACTTTATCTCATTGCAAAATTAACTGAAGCATCAGGAAACAATAAGGCGCTAATCCTACAGAGCATTTACTACACAGGGCACAGCAGACAGTCAACGGCAGTCTCTTGTAATGTTTTTGCAGGCACGCATGTTCAATTGAAGTGTACCTGCCGCACATACAACATTCCTTACAGTACTGACGATACTACCGTTTAAAAAATACAATGGCATCGCCAGTATTTTGAAGCTTTAGTATCGCGATACTACCGTAGTACCGGTACACCGTGCAACCCTATCATGACAATCTCAAATATCACACCAATATCCCGGGAGTTGTCATAACAGAATAAGGATTAATCTTTATTTAATTTATACAGTGAAGATTATATGCAGTGTTATTTTACATTTGATTACTGTATTCAATTTCTGTACTTGAAAACTACCCTTAGGTCTACCGGGAAAAACCTGAAAAGCACAGATTTTTTTCAATTGAAACTTTGTTATATTGTATTTATTTATTTGTGATATTGCTTGTAGTTTGATTATTTGTTCTTTCTTATTAATGACGGTTTACTTGGCTTTAATAATCTTTGAAGTTTATATTAGTAAGATAGTAGTTTTAGCTGTGGTATTGAAATTGCAATCAATAATTGTTAAATTTCACTGGTATCTAAAATTTTGGTGTCATAACCATATTGGGCACCGATGGTGTGAGGACCCTACTGGAATTGCTCCGTTTCTTATTATTATTCTTCCACTTCTGACAAATGAATCGCTTTATTGAAGGCCTAAACATGCTCAAAAACTCATGAAACTTTGCACACGCATCAGAAGTGGTGAAAATGTACGTCTGTTACAGGTTTCAGAATTAGGTGTGGCAAAATGGCTCGATAGCACCACCTACAAAATTTCAATGAAGTGCCCCTCGCGCTACACTCTAAAAAATGCTGGATTAAAAAAAACTCAAGTTGGGTTGAAAATGGACAAACCCAGCAATTGGGTTGTTTTAACCCAGCGGTAGGGTTAATTGTTTGCCCAACCTGCTGGGTAGTTTTAACTCAACTATTGTTTAAAAATTACTGTACTGCTTAATTAAAATTAACCCAAAGTATGTTGGAAATGAACATTTATTAATGTTCAATGAATAATTATTAAACAATAAACATTTATTAAATTGCTTATTAATACATTTATATTAATAAACTATTAAACTATTAAAGTTATATTAATAAAATATTAAAGCTTATTAATAAACATTCACCTTTTGTCTATTATTGTTGCCTCTAATTGCATCTGGTTTTTAATTTCCCAACTATTTTGGGTTTATTTTAAGCTAGCCATATAGCAATTTTTAAACAATAGTTGGTTTAAATAAAACTACCCAGCAGGTTGGGCAAACATTTAACCCAACCGCTGGGTTAAAACAACCCAATCGCTGGGTTTGTCCATTTTCAACCCAACTTGGGTTGTTTTTAACCCAGCATTTTTTAGAGTGTATGTTTCACGTACAGGTATGAAATTTGGTACACACATATAACAGCCCAATCCCTACAAAAAAGTCTAAAAGTATTAAAACTTTACATGTTTGATAGTACTCCTGGCCTGAAGACATCTACATGGCAATATTCAGTTATGGTCACAGCACCACCTGCTGGCAGCAGGAAGTGTGGCACTTTGAAATGACTTTGCCATAATTCTCCGGTATTTACTCGCTTACATGCATTTTGCCCACTGATCACTGTTTTCACAGTCCAGCGGGTGGTGGTGAGCCCGGGTGCGAGGGCCCTTTCATCGCTGCTTGCAGCTTTAATTTAGAGTTTATATTGTCTTTGCAGCTGATATATATGATTGCAAGGGAATTTATTCTATTTAAAGTCTTGCTTGTGAGAATATTATCCAGAGTTGGCTCACCCACAGTGAACCCAGCGAAATGTTTTTCCTAATTTGCACCTGAGTATGGCTCAAGCTTGGCTGATCAGAGAAATTGTTTCCCCACTACCTCCCAAGTTCCTTGCTTTCTGTCCACCTCATGCAGTCTGTTAAAAAAATTGCCACAATATCATGCTGTGGCCTGTCTGAAACTTTAAAAGCTAGGTTTGTTTTCCTTTCATGATCCTGGGCTACAAGTATGCATGATCTGGCCTTAATCACGTTTGAAATCTCTGTCTTGGGTGTAAAACAGAATTTAGCGGCTCATAAAGCCCTCTTTAAATGTCTAGCTCATTAGCAAAGTCTCAAAAGATAGATGCTGAGACGTGGACACACAGACGTGGTTCCATTTTACTGAAGACCGCAAACTGCTGCCATTTTACTTTGGGGAAAAAAAAAAAAAAAAAAAAAAATATATATATATATATATATATATATATATAAAATAACAAAGATGGTATTGCTACCTTATGAGTGGCCAACCACAAAAAAACTAAACACAATGTGTATAAATTGCTCAAAGTTAGGAAAGCCTCTGTCACAGCACTATTATACTCACGACACTCACAGATTCCAAACGCTCACACAGAGGAGCTCCTTTAGATTGTCCAAACTTTAGGCCAGGATGTTCCTAAAACAACTGTGCTCACATTTCCGTCCTTCCACTCTAGTCATGTTGTAGATCTCACAACAAAAAGCAGCAAGAACTTTATTCACAGTGGTTCAAAAGATGACACAAGCTACGGTTGGTTTAATAAAACTGTCAATTGTCTTAATATCTGTGTAGCTTTATTAGTCTCTGTCACTGCATTTCTAATAACACATTATAAAGGTAATAAAGGTGGAGTGAATTAATTTTTGAACCACGTACTGTAGATAACAGCACCACACATAATCACATACTGTAAATAATGATTGTTTCCAAACATGTTGGTCAAACACCCCAAAAGCCTTATCTTGCACTGTTTAGATAGTTGGTTGCATTGGCTGAACCAATGTTGCAATATTGGGTTGCTCAGACAAACATTTGAAATTCTGTGTATGGTGCCACTTGAGCAGTGGTTCTCAATCTTGTCCAACACAATTTTTATAGTTATAATTTTCTGTTATAATTATGACAAAGCTCCTTGTTTTTATAAAAAGAAAAAAATAAATAAACTGGGAAACAGAAACAATACTTGTATTGGAAAGAAAATTCATACATTTTTAAAAAAAGAATAGGATTTCTTGTTTTTGTGTAGTTCTTTTAGAATTTACATTTTTTAATAATATAATATTAATAGTATTAATAATATGATATCAATTTTAATAATCCAGCAGCCCTCTTGGAAGTTTGCTAAAGGCCCTAGTGGGTCCCAGTCCCTCTCCACTGCACTAGAGTCTCAAATTACACACTGCACATGCCATATTATAGATAGAAAACACATCTGACATCAGATCACATAATATAGTTTAAATTGAAATTGTCCAGTTGTGATTTACAGCCATCTTTCTACTCCTGTAAAGGGTCTTTTTCAGCAGGAGGTTACAGCACAACATGATTGTGGGTACTGACAGTAGTCACTTACTCGTGGGGAATAACAATAGCGTCATAGATGCTGAAAGCTGCTTACTGTGATTTAGCTGCGACTCTGGGAATGGTTTGATACCCTTGTGATCACAGTATTAATAGACTTCAGTCTGCAAGTAAATTCTGTGCCATTCTCTACTGCACTGGCTAATGTTAGACTAAGAGATACAACTTTTACATTTATTAGTAAATGTTGAAATGAACAATGAACCTTCTACAGCATTTATGATTAACCTTAGTTAATGTTACAAATAAACTCTTATTGTAAAGTGTTACAATTTCATATAAATATGAAAAAATATGAAAAAAGAAACATCTTTAAAGGTGCCCTAGAACCAGTTTTTACAAGATGTAAATATAAGTCTAAGTAAGTCTAAGGTGTCCCCTGAATGTGTCTGTGAAGTTTCAGCTCAAAATACCCCATAGATTTTTTGTAATTAATTTTTTTAACTGCCTATTTTGGGACATCATTAACTATGCACCGATTCAGCACGCGGCCTCTTTAAATCGTGCGCTCGTTTTATAACATTTATAAAGACAATTCACAAATATCACTAAAAATATCATGTAATCATGGATCATGTCAGTTATTATCGCTCCAGTTGCCATTTTTCGCTATTGTTCTTGCTTGCTTACCTAGTCTGATGATTCAGCTGTGCACAGATCCAGACGTTAATACTGGCTGCCCTTGTCTAATGCCTTGAACATGGGCTGGCATATGCAAATATTGGGAGCGTACATATTAATGATCCCAACTGTTACGTAACAGTCGGTGTTATGTTGAGATTCGCCTGTTTTTCGGAGGTCTTTTAAACAAATGAGATTTACATAAGAAGGAGGAAGCAATGGATTTTGAAACTCAATGTATGTCTTTTCCATGTACTGAACTCTTGTTATTCAACTATGCCAAGGTAAATTCAGTTTTTGATTCTAGGTCACCTTTAAATATCTACACAAAGGCCATAGCATTGAAATGAGATAAAATGTATATTATGTATTCTCTCCCATTTTATTTGCTTCTATTAGAATCTAATCAGAATAACAAAATATGTGTTACAGTGACGATAAAATAACTGCGTTTCTGATTTGTTTGCTACGGGCCACCTCGCAAAGAGAGCACCCCAAGCCATGTCCCTGCGTTTCACCTCGCTGCCCCACTACGGGTACGTCTACGGCCCCCTTGGTCCTGCTGTTATGGTCTCTGCGAACCTGGCTAGTGCTCCCCAGTCCGTCTCGCTGGCTCATTCGGACCATCAGGCTCGGCTATGCAAATCAATTCGCCCAGCGTCCCCCCAAGTTCGGGGCATCCACTTCACTTCAGTGGAAGCTGTCAATGCCCATGTCTTGCGTGCGGAGATCGCGGTCCTACTGGCGAAGGACACAATAGATCTGGTCCCTCCAGCCGATATAAGGTCAGGGTTTTACAGCCCCTATTTCATTGTACCCAAGAAAAGCGGTGGGTTACGACCAATCTTGGATCTGTGAGTTTTGAATCGGAGCCTCCGCAAGCAATTTTTCAAAATGCTCACACAGAAACGCATTTTCAAGTGCATCCCTCCCCAAGATTGGTTTGCAGCACTCGACCTGAAGGATGCATACATTCATGTCTCGATTCTCCCTCAGCACAGGCCGTTTCTGCACTTTGCGTTCGAGGGTTGGGCATATCAGTACATGGTCCTGCCCTTTGGTCTGGCCCTGTCTCCCCGCGTCTTCATGAAAGTCGTGGAGGGAGCCCTTGTTCCCATGAGAGAACAGGGTGTTGGCATCCTCAACTCTCTCAACAACTGGCTCAGTCTCGGGATCAGTTGTGCGAACACAGGGACCTGGTGCTCAGTCACCTCAACCATTTGGGCCTTCAGGTCAACTGGGAAAAGAGCAAACTCTCCCCTGTGCAGAGGATCTCTTCTCGGTATGGAGTTGGATTCGGTTGATCAGACAGCACGCCTCACAGAGCTCAGTCGGTGTTGAACTGCTTGAGTACGTTCAAAGGCAGGACAGCGGTCCCACTGAAATTCTTTCAGATGCTTCTGGGGCATATGGCAGCCACAGTGGTAGTATCTAACAAGCGTTCAGTGACACCTGACACGTTCGCTAGATTCTATAGCCTTTGTGTCGAGCCGGTCTCCTCCAGTGTTCTCACCTCAACCGGTCAGAGGCACAGAGAGGTCCCGGTTTGGTGTCAACTTGCTTAATGCGCTTATTGCTCCAGAGAGTCCCTGCAAGGCAGACCCTGTTGAGTCCTCCAATTACTCTTCGGCAGCCTGACGTGGTGGTGCATCTGGCGCCAGGCCTATATTCCGTTGCATCCTTGAGAACCGGATTTAGGCTAGGTTCCATATGAGAGACCCTACAGGGATCCCATATTTGTATTCCACGGTTGCTCCTAAACAAAGCCTGTGTCTTTCAATTTGGGTGAACCCACCTCTTATCAGGTTGGAGTCACCCCAGTACTTCCATATGTAGTGCAGCCCTACAGGGTTAGTCCATATCCGTATGTCCTGTCCCCACGGTCGTTGTACCCCACTGTGCCGGCTGACGTGCTCGGCTCCTCAGCGAAAACCTAAAACCTATTGTTCCAGCAATCGGTTATCGTGCCAATTAAATGGCAAAACTAATAATTCGGTCAACCTCTAGATACTGGTACTGGTGCTTTAATGGGAGGACTTACATATTTGTGGGTGGGTGTGTGTAAAGAGCTTATGTTTGAGAGAGCAGAGGCCAATTACTTGCACAAACAGCTTTCATTTAAAGTTCCTTGTTTTTAGTTTCATGTCTTTACATGAAAATTTAAGGAACTAAGCTGGATTGTTTTGCCACCTTTTCATGTCCCCTTTTGTTGAAATGCTGTTGATTTATTTTAAGACTCTAGCTGAGGCCAGAAAAATGTTGAGAGGATGTGATGAAGCCGCCTGATATTTAGCTTCTACATCCTCTCAAACCGACTCTGCCTAAACATGACTGGTCTCTCAGCGATAACATGCAGTACACACTACCGAGGACAAACTGAACCTCAAACCAGAAGGATTTGTCTGCCTCACCCTTATTTCAAATGCATTGACAAAATAAATGTTTATGCTTTCTCTTGTTTATGTAGTTTTCTTTTGTGAAAAAATAGCGTGCTATTATTTATTTTGTTGAAAAGGAAGGATGTAGTCCTTTTTAAAATTACCAGTGACTAGTAAAAAACAAAAAACAAAAAAAAACCTTTAGCTCTTTGTATTGTGGCTCGAGTCCATGCGTCATTAACAGCTGAAACTGAGAACTCTTTGAGTCATTATGAGCTTCCTCTCTCTCTTCCTTTGTAGCTCACTAACAGGAAGATGGTTATACTGCATCATCCTCAAATTGTAAGTAGGAGAAATTAATCTGTGATTATAAAAACACTGTTTCACTCACCCTACATTTAGCATTTAGCATGCTGTTCAGAAAGAAATGTTGCTTCATTCTTCTGCCTGACTTTTCAAGAGATTTGGCGGATTATAATTCCTGGAAATATTTGTTAGCATTGCTATTCATGTCAATGCCAAATGCTTGGCTGAAAGTACCTGACTACTTTTGAATGCCTATAATTAGGGGTGTTAAATATGTATAATATCATATCACAATATAATTTTGTAATTGTTTTAATGATGTGCGAGCTGACAATGGCTGCATTTACACTGCAAGTTTTAATGCACAGATCTGATCTTTTGATCATATCATGACTGGTATCCAATATCTGTGTTTACATTAATTCCCACCCAAAATGATTGTCATTGATAGCTTTACATGCACATGGTAGACCCTTGGGTTTTTAATGGCCATGCTATTAAAATTTATATATTTCACATTAGTTAGCCTAGACTGGGTAAACCCAGCCTGATCTGCCGGCGATTTGATTTCCTCCGGCAACTCAGTCTGGAAACCTGTACATTAATTTCTACTGCATCTGTTACACTTTTGTGGGAACCAATCACAGACTGGCTTATCCACCTTGCTCGCTATTGGCGGGTATAACACGATGACGATAGAGAAGCGATGGCAAGCACGACCGTCAATCCAATTCCTTTTAACCTCTCGATGATGCTGAATGACTTCTTTAGTTTAGCAAACAAATCGCTCAAGTGGGTGTAAATACCACTCACTTTCATGTTTTTTTTTGTTTGTTTGTTTGTTTTTTGCACAACCTGCAAAAATTGCTCAATGCCATTGCTGCTTCTGCAAACCGCTGATCAATGCTACAAACCAATACAAACTAAAGGTGCGTTCCATTCGACCACAAGTGGACTGCGAAGCGGACTTCACAGGGTATTTCGCCATCTTAAGTGAGATTCCATTCCGAAGGGAGCGAACGTTCAGTTCGAAGGGCACTGCGAACGGCATAGGGAATAAGGGAACATCGATACATCACTTCACAGGAAGTAGAGAGGTCAAATCACCCAACTGTCATTGCGCACCGCGTCACCAGTCAGAACTACGATGGAGCAGAGCTGTTGAAAGAGTTTTTTAATGGCTCTCCGATGGAGTAATTTACATTTGAATTTTGAGTATTCATAAATTTTGTTATTATTATATGAACGAAAGTATGAATGGTTATGGCGATGAGTGTATTTGCATATTTTATTGTATGAAGAGGCATGACAAAGTAAAAGTGTTGAAAAGCAGCTGAGGTTCTGTCATTTTTTATTTTACTTTATTTACCTCAGAAGTATTTACTATGTGGCTGCGCGTGGAAAGCGCACAAGATGAGACCCAGACGGTGGATTAAGAATACATTTATACAGTTATTAACCAAAATGAGAATTTATTTTCATATGGCATGAGAGGCTACAGCTTCAAATCTGTTAAGAGTCCATTTTAAATTTGAAAGTAAATTATAATATCTATTTATTTGTTATGTGATAATCTGTTCGACACCGTCGTTGACTTTCTTTGATGACATTTGTAGTGTGTTCCAAATGAGTGATTATTGTCAGCGAAGTTCACTTCAACGGATATATAACGTATGCGTTATATATCGTTGATCACGCCTCTTGTGCAGTAGAAAATACATATAGACTCTCCAGACCAATGTTCAATTTTAAATTGAGCTTGGTCTGGTGATAGCCAGACAATGGTTAGCCATGATTACAAGTTAACAGCTGTAAGTGTCGTGGATGTTTTGCAGCGCGAAATCTGACTGAACGGATATAGATAGCCCTGAAAATAAAGGTAATTTGCGTTTGTTATTTTATCTACGGTCGTTTGATCTAGAATTCTGAAGTGAAATAAAGTAGCAGGTAAGATTTCATTTTTTTGAATGAATTTGAATATGAACTTTAAGAAGCTCAGTCCCAGATACTTTGGTCTCTTAACCATCCTAGAACAGGTCAACCTGGTCACCTGCCTTGTGTTTCTCCTGCCGTTGGTTCAATAAACTTAACATCTCAATTCCTGTGCCTCTCGTTTCTGTGTCTGTGCTAATTCCTGACAGCAAGTCGCATGATTTTATTTGTGATTTTTGTTACTTGCTTCAGAATAGCTATAGTCAGTTTCAGTGCTTTCAATTAGTGCTTAGTTAGTCATTTAGTGTTTCTGTCTCTGTCTTAGAGTATTTTGTGTAAAAGGAATTCAATGAGGCAATGAGAAAAGTGTAGGTATTATTTGATGTCTTTCTCTAAGCACACAAAATCTGACACAGATTTCATGAATCAATGTTTTTGTATACAAGCTAGGGCTGTGCCAATAAACGATATCATATCGAATCGCAATAAAATATATGTCGATAACGATGATAAGCTCTAGGCATTTTATTCATATTCAGTGAACAGGTGCGCATGCCAGAAGGGAGCGCGAGTGCATGGAAATATTAACGCGAAGGGCTTTGCATCATCAGTGCAGACCACAATCAGACCACCGCTCATTTGTACGCAACGTCAATGATATCATGTCACTCTATGGGTAAATTAACCTGGTCGGGAGGGACTCGGAGTGTGCGCTCGGAGAAGACAACTCACTCAAAAGTATACAAGAAGAAGGGATGAGGTGACGTCTGTAGGGACAGAGGGACAAGTTCTAAATCAACGCTAAATTATGGTGAGGCAAAAGGTCTAAGCCACCGGAGGCCGATTTAAGTAACGTAAATAAATAAAAAGGAAGAGGAGAAAACATGCAAAAGATAAAGGCATGTATGCAGCTTACTCATATCGTAATAATAGTAGGCAAATAATAAAATATGGCCTATCACTTATGTTGCTTGCTATGCTATTACACATTGGCCAACGATATTCATTTTTCTGTTTAACTAGCTTAACCAGAGAGTAAAATGTGATTTTGTAACATGTAACTTTTTTTTTTAAACAAATGTAATAGCCTACTTTAATATTTTACTGTAAAGTTGTGCAATTTTTTAGGATTTATGGTATTTTGTTTTATTTATTTGCCCCAATTTGTAATAATTTAAGTATATACATTTATATAAAATAGCAAAATTTTATGTTAAATTCACTTTAATAAAGATCTACATTTCATTCATAGTGATAGACCTGAAAAATGTGCCTGGGTTTAGTGGACGATTACTGCCATCTACTGGAAAGCAAACACTTAATTAAATTAAAATTAAAATAACATGAATTTTTAACTACAGCCACTAAATGGCTAGAGAATTAATCAATGGGTCACATTATAAAATCATTATTATAACTATAAAAATAACTTTATATCAAATTTTAGCATTTTTTTTTTTACTATCATTTGTACTATCATGGGTATTTGAAGATATTTTTGAAAAATACAATTATTTACAAGGTGGTAAAGAAGAGTGCACTATTGCAGACTTATATACTGAGGTTTTAATTACATTATTTTAATATAGTCAGTCGTGAATTAAAGTGGGCCGGTCTAAGGCATGAAACTGCAGGGCTGAAAATGAGACCCAATCCGGCCCTGAATGGTTTCAATAATTTTAATATTTTCTAACAAAGGAGCTCTGTTTACATAGACTTAGCTAACGTTAGCTACAGCTTGATGAATTGAGTCATTGAACACAGCAGGAGAGAACGCAACGTTAGCCAGCTAGCTAAAGCTCTGGTGGAAAATTATTAGCTATCGCTACCGTTTTTGAGGAGGTAGATTTTGAGGTGAGGGGACTGACAAGGCAGAAGGTAAAGTGGTCCACCGTTCTATCAATAAACAGACCTGCCAACCTGTACGCAATTTGCGTAGCGGATACGCATTTTGACTTCAAAGTACGCTGGTACGATTTGTCACTCTAAACTACGCAAAAACCTGGTGACGCCTCTGTGCACACACAGTCCTCAAATCAAGCAACAGCAAAAGAAGAAGAGTTCGACCAATCATAGCGCTAGGTTCTTCCCCCAAATAGCAAGTGGGGATAATTGACAGATGCGTAAAGCCTATCATTAAAAAGAGACTGAAAATCGACACCAATAAAGATTCCCTCGATCCCCCTTCATAATACTTAGTAAGGAGGCCATAATAATTTCTGATTTCTGATTGAATAATTTCCCATGGCTTAAAGTCCCTGTAAAGTCAATTCTGAGAATTCTTTCTAAACGCTTTATAAATGTTACAAATGTATTGCTGAAACACATTACAAAGTCTGTGAATTGTGTATTGCTTAATTGTGAAGTTAGAGCGTTAAACAGTTTTTCACCAAGTCTCTGCTCAGGTTTTTTTGGGCAGAGCTATAACGGGGGTCTGATGACGCACATCGTCCCCCGAGCATAGCCCCTCCCCTAACACTATATAACTGTCGATGACGCCCCGAGCGTGGCGCCGCCTCTAACTCTACAGCGGTTCAGTTGCTCAATCTCGAGTGTCATTACAGTCCACATTTAGCTAGTAATGCCTTCGTCACACAAATGCATATTACATGGTTGTTATAATATACAATATGCTCGGTCTCCTTATTTAAATTTCCTAAAACGATGATATGAAGGATTCTAAAGTCATCGTTCTACACCGGATCGTTTTACAAACTTTCATCAGACAGCTGGGATTCACAGATTATCTGCTGTTTTTGGTGAATGTGACTGAACAGACCTCGGCTCCCCCTCCCGCCTCGGCCTTCTTACCATCCCGACGATAACCGATGATATATGGGGCCAAACAGAGTCTCTCCCGTCCCGGCCTTCATCCTCCCGTCTCGCGGCACCGTCATTTGTCGACTCGACAACATTCCGGCAGTACGTGCCCAATGAGTGTAAGTTGTCGTGTGTGCTTATGTTATAATTAGTAGGTAGTCCACAGTAACTCTACTAAAAAGTGCAACCCTCTAACGTGATTCTTTTGTTTATATGCATCAGTATGTTTGACTCATTAGACAAATAAGTTGAGATGGCAGCTCTCGCGAGTGGGTGTGGTTTCAGCGCCGACAGCGGACACGCCCCCAGCGTTTGAGAGCAGAGAGCGCTGCCTATTTTTTTTGAGATTTTGATAACTTATTTCATTTACTTGCAGATTTTTTTAATCATTCAAATTTGGCTGGGTGGTTAATAACACATTTTTCTGTGGTGTGACAAACTCAGAACACATACTTTAAAATGACTTTACAGGGACTTTAAGTTAAGTTTCTCCAGCTCTCCCCAGATTGATGCTTTAAAATATGGAATATTTAATATTTAAATTTTTCTTCTGGGTCATTTTATATGGGACAATATAATGAGACCGACATGTTTTTCATATATAAACTAAAGGTTATCCTCAGATAACTGTACACGTTCTGTGCCAGTGTAACGGTCTGTTTGCAAACTATTAGAGCGAAGTGCGCTAACCTTTATTGTGCTGAAACAGCAAGGATAAATGTTAAATTCTCTTGAGTTTCTAAAGTTGAAATTTTGGCTGCAATACAAAGAGATGCAAATATACAAGTCTTAACTAATGCACCATTTTGACCTGAAGAAATTGCTGTGAGACTTGCAATGGCAGTCTGTTAGGTGGCTCGTTATGAATTGTTTTTGTTGCTGTGGACCTGCAACCTATTGAGATGTGAATTATCATGGTTTAACCCTCTGGAGTCTGAGGCTGATTTGGGGCCCTGGAGAAGTTTTGACATGACCTGACATTTGTGCTTTTTTCAGTTGTTCATAAACATATTAATGGAAAAAGTGTCATCACACTGTATTCAGCACAAACTAGGCTATCATAATATGTGAGCAACATGTATGTACATGTTTGTATATTTGAAGGAATAAAGTTTGTGTTATTGAAAAAAGTAAAAACTTAAGTCACTGAAATAAGACCAAAAAACTAATATTATATATGTATTCACAAGACTTCTGGGTATTGGAGGTTGTAGACTAGAATTTTTGCTATATGTAAAAGTTATCCTGCCTACTTGTTCATATAAGACAATATAGATATTTAATTTTTTTAAGACACTTTTTGTCAAGAAACATAGTATGCGTGGAGGTGTGAATCTTCATGAATAATGCTGTGATTCACACCTGAAAAGACAAAGACCTGCATAATGACCTGCATAATGACCCGCATAATGAGCTCTTTCAGTCAGGTAGGCTATGTGAAAAAACCCTCTGTGAACCCTCTGTCTCAAGCTCATCATGGTGTATATCAAACATACAGAAAAAAACAGCAATACTGTGAAATATTATTACAATTTAAAATAATGGTTTTCTACTTGAATATACTTTAAAATATAATGTATTTCTGTGATGCAAAGCGTCTGAACATTTTCAGTTGTTCATAAACATATTAATCGAAAAAGTGTCATTACATTGTATTCAGCACAAACTAGGCTACCATAATATGTGAGGAACATGTATGTACACGTTTGTGTTTTGAAGGAATAACATTTATGCGTGGTTATTGAAAAAACAAAAAACTTAAGTCACTGAAATAAAGCCAAAAATATATATATTAAAGGTCCCGTTCTTCGTGATCCCATGTTTCAAACTTTAGTTAGTGTGTAATGTTGTTGTTAGAGTATAAATAAAATCTGTAAAATTTTAAAGCTCAAAGTTCAATGCCAAGCGAGATATTTTATTTAACAGAAGTCGCCTACATCGAACGGCCAGTTTGGACTACATCCCTCTACTTCCTTCTTTAATGACGTCACTAAAACAGTTTTTTGACTAACCTCCGCCCACAGGAATACACAAGAGTTGTGTTTGTAGAGTGTGTTTGTCGCCATGTCGTCGAAACGCTGTTATTTTCATCCCGCAGTCCAATCACCGGGTCTGATTCCGGCTCAAATTGATAGGGTCAAATTAAAGACATGTTTACAATAACACTGAGCGCGTGCATCTCCATGTTATGGTAAAAGGCGTGACCTTTCCGGGCAAGATGTGCTAAACTGCTGTCGAATCACAACACAGGAACCGCTGGCACAATCAGAACTCGTTACGTATTTCTGAAGGAGGGACTTCATAGAACAAGGAAGTCATCAGCCCGTTTTTATGACAGTGGAAACAGCGGTATACAGATAAGTAAATTATGTGAAAAATACTGTGTTTTTTTACACGCGAAACATGAACACATGTTATATTGCACACTATAAACACAATCAAAGCTTCAAAAAACCACGAAAAACGGGACCTTTAAATCTGTGTTCACAAGACTTCTGGGTGTTGGAGGTTATAGACTAGAGTTTTTGATTCAAAATGATGTAAAAATTATCCTGCCTACTCCTTCATATAAAACAATAGAGAGCTTTAGTTTTTGTAAGACACTTTTTGTCAAGAAACACAGTATGCGTGGAGGCGTGAATCATCATGAATAATGCTGTAATTCACACCTGAGAAGACAAAATAATTGCATGAAAGACCTGTAATGACTAGGGATGGGTATCGTTAAGGTTTTAATGGTATTACTACTCTTACCGATACTGCTTATCTGATACTGCTTATCGACAAAAAACAAAAAGTAAAAAAAAAAAAAAAAAATGTGTGTGTGTGTGTGTGTGTATATATATATATATATATATATATATATATATATAATATAAAACTAGCATGCGGGGGGGATGAGCAAAAGAGTATCTTAGAAAGACTTGCCCCCCCCCGTATAGTTGACGGGCATGCAAGGTTATTAAATTATTTTTCTTATTATCATGTTACTTTTATTAATAAATTCATATTGCAATTCATTTGCCCCGCGATATCAAAGCGCATCACCGCATAACCGACGCGCTGCGAGGACAATAAAATATTAGTTAGCTTACTCCTCATTTAAAGAACAACTCGTTTAACACGACATATTGCTCGACTCACGAAACATACTATTTTTTTCTCACTATGGGCCACAAGAGAAATATTAAGATAATAAATTAGATTCATCTCTCATCGTCTCTGTTAGTGCAGCGTCAGATGCCAAAAGCTCAGTCCGTTTTTACTTTCAGTTTCTGTAGTGAATATGTCTAATTAACTGGAGTTTGAGACTTATTCACCCGCATAACTCTCAAAGTTTGCACATTGTTTGTGTGATATCAGCTGGCTCGTCTTCATGGCTTAAAATGGAAATATTTTCAATATTGCGACGTGGCATTTTTCTTTATCATCAGTTGCTCACAAAATGATGGACACTGATTCACATATCGTCCACGTAATTTTTCCCTGATAATAAAATTAAGTGAATTATTAAATAAATGAGTAAACAAACAACAAGCAAACTTAAACTTGTTTGCTTCAAACAAGTACAAAAAAACGTTTTGTACTTGCAAAAAAAAAAAAAAAAAAATTCTGAATTAACTTTGTAGCTACAAGTAACTACAAGTAACAAGTAGCTAAACACGCTCAAATCCGGTCATTTTAACATACTATTGTGTGTAGTTGATCGTTTGGACGTGCACCTGAAAGCCGACGTGTAATTTGTTTTGTCTTTTTGCGATCCGTTTTAAAGCGCATACCGCAATTCAGCCTGAGGAACAGCGTCTTTTGAGCGGATTATTGTGCTTTCAACGTTTTAAACGATGATAATGATTATCAAACCTTTACTGCAATTTAGCAACAGTAAAGACTGCATTTTACAACAATCACCGATTGTGCTGATTCTGACGTTAAGTTTGGGTTTAGGGAGGAACGAACGCGCACAGCTGTGAAGAGAATGAAGGTGTGCTAGATGAAACGCGGCTATTTTTTAATAGTTTTACCTCAGATATGTTCTTTCTGATTCTTGGAAGCCAAAATTTAAATCAAAAATAAAATTAGCTTAATATTAAAGCACAGGCCTAAAGTGTAAGCAGACGTTTAGTTGTTTAGTTCTCTCCTCCATCGTCACCATTAAACAAGGCTTTCATGTGAGCGGCTGCGCACGCTGTAGCTCCTCAGCATGAGCGCGATCTCTCTTCTGGATTGCGAAAGCAAAATTGCATCATAGACAAATGTCCTAATATTATTGCATACAGACACAGCTGGCGACTCTGGCGAGATGGAATTTGCAAGATAATGTCTATATAGCAATAATAAAAGCATAATTTCTCCAGTACTGATAGCAAAACCGTTAACGTCAGAGCTTATCGATACACCGGTCTTTCAAAATTTAGCCCCGGGGTCAATTTAATACCGGGTTTCGGTACCCATCCCTAGTAATGACCTGCATATTAATGAGGCCTTTCAGTCAGGTAGGCTGTGAAAAAACCCTCTGTGATCATGTCTCAAGCTCATCAGGGTGTATATCAAACATACAGAAAAAACATGGTAATGGTATAATGGTATAATGGACATGCCCTGACATTTGTGCTTTTTTCAGTTGTTCATAAACAAATAAATGACAAAAGTGTCATTACACTGTATTCAGCACAAACTAGGCTACAATAATATGTGAGGAACATGTATGTACATGTTTGTGTTTTTGAAGGAATAATGTTTATGCGTGGTTACTGAAAAAACAAAAAACTTAAGTCACTGAAATAAGGCCAAAAAAAGTATAGTAAATCTGTGTTCACAATACTTTAGGGTATTGGAGGTTGTAAACTAAAGGTTTTGCTTCAAAATTATGTAAAAATTATGCTGCCTACTCCTTCATATAAAACAATATATTGATTTAGTTTTTGTAAGACACTTTTTGCCAAGAAACACAGTATGCGGGGAGGCGTGAATCACCACTGAAAAATGGGCCATTCTCACCTGAGAAGACAAAAGAATTGGATAGTAATGAGCTGAAATTACTTGCATATTAATGAGGCATTTCAGTCAGGTAGGCTGTGAAAAAAACCTTCTGTGATGTCTCAAGCTCATCATGATATATGAAACATACAGAAAAATATTACTACAATATAAAGTAATGGTTTTATATTATACTTTAAAATATAATGTATTTCTGTGATGCAAAGAGTCTGAATATAGGCTTTTAGGTATGAATATAGGCTTTTAAGCATGCACATTTGGAGAAATATTGGATTCTCATATGCTTATGTCAATTTTCTAAACAGAGGAGTTATTTAATATTCATTGTCATTACTATGAGCGCTGGTGTTTTCAATTCATCCTTGAAGTCGGAGGGCGCTCTCTGTGCATTTTTAGTCCACAAATTCATCTAAAAGAAGAAGAGGCTATTCCATGAATGGAGTTTCCAATTCATACTGCAGCCGGAGAGCACTAAAGAAACAAAAACTCATCTAAAATTCATCTATAGAAGAAAAGAAAACAGGAACTAACTGCATGTCTTCTAGAGCTCCCTAACCATGACTTTTACATCCAGATAAACACTTTTCAAGACAATAAATACACGATTGAGACGATGAATGCATGTATTGCCTCTGAATTTGCGTCTGAATAGCGCTGGCTCTGTGGGCGTGGCCGCATTAGCAGATAATGAGCTGAATCACGGACTTCTGACATGGCTCTCTTTTCATACAGATTACATAAACACAGAAGGTTTGTTTTTTGACTTACATGATTTAAAACCTGACATCTTAACGTTTTTTTTAGACATAAGTTTAATTTTTCTGTGATTAGTATTCACTAAGTTACAGTTCATTTTCTGAGAACTATCAGATTGGACTTCGTTCAGAGGGAGAGGAGAAATCACGCATCATGTTTTCTTTATTTTACAAAAAGCACAACATTGTGTTTTTACTCTGAGTGTACACAAATAAAAGAAGATATTCTATAGTTTCAATTGATATATTACTTATGTCTCTATGACAAAAAATGACGGAGTATTTTAAGTCTGTTTTGCTGCAATGTGAAAAAAAACCTGCAAAACACGCCGGCGCGTTTTCAGACCTCAGAGTGTTAAGAAATCCTCAATGGCGAAATACATGACTAGAAAAAATATTCTGCAGGTGTATTTGAAATGTTTTAACTTATCATCTTAATGAATGTCATTTCAGTTCTACTTTCTGAGTATGAATTATCATATGCAGTAAAAGAAAACAATACTCAAGTACTGTAAAAGGTTTTGCCACTAACTCAACTGACTGGCTTCTCTCCTGTATGATTTCAGTCTCTTCCGACCTCGCTGTACATGATATATGAGCTTCTACAACTTTTGACCTCCTAACTGAACTCCTTTCCACAAACTGATCATAGAAATAAAAACAGTATAAATAAAAATGGTAACACTTTACAATAAGGTCTCATTTATTAACATTAATTAACCAACATAAACTAACAATGAGCATATGTGCTATAGTATTTATTAATCTTTATGATAGTTAATAAAAATAGTCATTCATTGTTAGTTCATGATAGTTCACAGTGCATTACTAATGTTAACAAATGAAACCTTAATGTTTGTGCTTAACTCCCTGAGGTCTGAAAATGCGCCAGCGCGTTTTGCAGGATTTTTTTCACATTGCAGCAAAACAGACTTAAAATACTCCGTCTTTTTTTGTCATAGAGACATAAGTAATATATCAATTGAAACTATAGAATATCTTCTTTTATTTGTATACACTCAGAGTAAAAACAAAATGTTGTGCTTTTTGCAAAATAAAGAAAACTAAAATGATGCATGATCTCTCGTCTCCCTCTGAACAAAGTCCAATCTGATAGTTCTCATAAAATGAACTGTAACTTAGTGAATACTAATGACAAAAAAATTAGACTTATGTCAAAAGAAACGTTGAAATGTCAGGTTTTAAATCGTGCAAGTCAAATCGAAAACAAAAATTCTGTGTTTATGTAATCTGTGTGAAAAGAGACACATGTCAGAAGTCCGTGTTTCAGCTCATTATCCGCTAATGCGGCCACGCCCACGGAGCCAACGCTATTCAGAGGCAAATTATGAGTCAATACAGGCATACATCATCTCAATCATGTATTTATTGTCTTGAAAAGTGTTTATCTGTATGTAAAAGCCATGGTTAACGACCTCTGGAAGACATGCCGTTAGTTCCTGATATGTCCTCTTCTTCTTTAGAATAATTTGTCGACTAAATGTGCACAGAGCGCCCTCCGGCTGCAAGTATGAATTGAAAACACCATTCCTGAAATGTCCTCTTCTTCTTTAGAATAATTTGTGGACTCAAGGTGTACAGAGCGCCCTTCGACTGCAAGAATGAATTGAAAACACCAGCGCTCATAGTGATGACAATGAATATAGAATAAACTCTGTATAGAATAAAATCTGTATAGAAAGTTGACATAAACATATGAGAATCCATCAATATTTCTCCAAATGTGCATGCTTTTAAACTAAAAACCTATAGTCAGACTTTTTGCATCACAGAAATACATTATATTTTAAAGAATATAATAGAATACCATTATTTTAAATTGAGCTGAGACATGATTACAGAGGTTTTTTTTCACAGCCTACCTGAAGGCCTCATTATTATGCAGCACCATTAGAGGTTCTTTATGCGATTATTTTGTCTTCTCAGGTGTAAATGACACATTATTCATGATGATTCACACCTCCACGCATACTGTGTTTCTTGACAAAAAGTGTCTTACAAAAACTAAATCAATATATTGTTTTATATGAACAAGTAGGCATTATAATTTTTACATAATTTTGAAGCAAAAACTCTAGCCTACAACCTCCAATACCCAGAAGTCTTGTAAACACAGATTTAATATATATTTTTGGCCTTATTTCAGTGACTTAATTATTATTTTTTTTTTTTCAATAACCACGCATAAACGTTATTCCTTCAAAAACACAAACATGTACATACATGTTCCTCACATATTATGGTAGCTTAGTTTGTGCTGAATACAGTGTAATGACACTTTTTCCATTAATATATTTACAACTGAAAAAAGCCAGGGCATGTCAAAACTTATCCAGGCGCCAAATCAGCCTCAGACTCCAGAGGGTTAATAAGATTAAGAGAAAACTGTTTTTCATTTTTATGGTAACACTTTACAATAAGTTCAACCATAATCACACTCTCTCAATATTCAAAGTGCAAATAAGACCAAATTTTTCTTTGATACAGAGCTAAGAGATGGTTACAACTACACTGCCCAGCCTAAAATAGCTTACATATTGAGAGATATTTGCATTCATTAGGGAGCCGCTTTCAAAATGCAGAGTATTGAAAATGCACACTCGTGTTTACTTTCATTTTTACGATCGCGCGTAACTCTGTCAATATGGAGCGGCGGTGGCGGCGACCGTTATCCAACTGAATTAAATGTTTTTCATTTAAATACAAAGCAATAGGACAGTGGAGGTGTAATGTAAAGGTAGCGGTGGCATATTCTTTCCTAATCATCCTCCTAACACTCTGTCATGGCAATATCACGAGACTACTTTTCGCCTCGACGAGAAATCACGTCACATTTTAGTCTCGCGAGATCTCGTGACACGAGATCTCGTCACACCCCTAGTCATCACTATGAACGCTGGATACTGTGTTTTCAGTTCATACTTGCAGCTGGAGGGCGCTCTGTAGACATTTAGTCCACAAATTAATCTAAAGAAGAACAGGATATTCCAGGAACTAACGGCATGTCTTCCATGGCTTTAACATACAGATAAACACTTTTCAATATACAGAGCCGTAGTTCGCGGACAAGCTACGCAATATCGCGTTCATAATCGCAGATGAATCGGCTTCAATTATGAACGCGATATTGCGTAGCTTGTCCGCGAACTACGGCTCTGTATATTAAGTGCCGCTCCATTTGAAAGCAGGTGATGGACATTTACCGCTAATCACAGAACCGGCTTTACTGATGAGACACGCATGACAATCTCATGCGATTAATCGTGCAGCCCTACTGGATACTGTGTTTTCAATTCGTACTTGCAGCCAGAGGGCGTTCTGTGCACATTTAGTCCACAAATGCCTCAGTGAAGAACAGGCATACCATGTGACATTCCAGGAACTAACAGAGGCTTCCAGAGATCGCTAACCATGGCTATAACATTTAGATAAACACTTTTCAAGATAACAAATACACGATTTCAACGATGTTGTGACACTGTCACATAAAATACATGTTTTACCGCTCTATTTATTACAAAGATTTTATGTATGATAGAGTTTTAATTGGTTTACATGTTTTTTTTTTTTTATTCCTCTTGACATTTTAAGTGTGTATGTCTTTAACAAATGAATGTTTGGCAGGAAAACATCTGTATAAAGAGAGCAGCATGGCAAACAAACAGGGACTCACTAACAGTAATCCTGGTTTGTGGAGTTTCCATTTTGCAGACTTATCTCTCCAGTCAAAAATCTTTGGATTATCACTGCCGTGGACATTTGTATATACACTGGTGGACGCTCACATTGGGACTTTTATCAGCACACTAGGATTCTTGGACTGTTTTAGACTGTATGCTTTTAACAGACTGAGTTTTCCTGGTTTTATTGTGTTGTTTTAAAGTTTCATGTGAATATTGCAAATACACAATTCTTATTTAAACGTATCACTGTTTTATGTCTCATTCTTTTAACCACTAACAAACTCGCACAGTAAAATCTGACCCCATTTTAAATCTTGTTACTTAACTGATTTGGCTGATCGTTATGTATTGACTCAGAATTTGCTTCTGAATAGCACTCGCTCCGTGGGCGTGGCCGAATTAGTGGATAATGAGTTGACTCACGGATGTCTGACGTGTCCCTTTTCATTCAGAATACATAAACAGAGAATATTTGTTTTCGATTTGACTTACACGATTTTAAACCTGACATTTCTTCAGACATAAATCTCATTTTTGTGTCATTAGTATTCACTAAGTTACAGTTCATTTTATGAGAACTATCAGATTGGACTTTGTTCAGAGGGAGACGAGAGATCACGCATCAAGTTAGTTTCCTTTATTTTGCAAAAAGCACAACATTTTGTTTTTACTCTGAGTGTACACAAATAAAAGAAGACATTCTATAGTTCCAATTGATATATTATTTCTGTCTCTATGACAAAAAATGACGGAGTATTTTAAGTCTGTTTTGCTGCAATGTGAAAAAAATCCTGCAAAACGCGCTGACGCATTTCCCGATTCCAGAGAGTTAACACTTACACTCAAATTTCAGCATTTATAAATGTATGCATTTTAAACAATGACTTAACATTTGCAATCCATAGGTCCATATCACGGTATACTTGTGTGCTCTCTGTTTGCTGTATGATCTTTAGATGGGCCTGTTGGGTACTTGTGTTGTAATGACTGTTCTTTCAGACAGTCTTCATACTGTGCTGTAATCAGATAAACATTCACAGGCTTCCTCTAATTACACCTACCCACCCTACATTTACTGACTTCTTACCAATAGCAGTCAGTGTGTAGTTTCAATGGCATTTGAATTGGAGTAGTTGAATTACTTTTAGAATAGTTTTCCACTGCTTTTGGGGTCAATCTATCTCAAGTGGTCCAATGGACTTAAAACTAACACAGTGTCTATGTGCAAATTTAGTTGCATAGCATCTAGGGATGTAACGATTTATCAGAGTACGATATTTCGCGATGCAAAAATGTTACGATATGTATCGTAGAGTGATGGCGATACTTTTACGATATGACGGTAGTCTAATCTTATTGGTTGAGCTGCCGACGTGACCTACTCTGCAACATGGAGGTGGCAGTTAGAGACGGGTTGTCACCGCATATTAAGGGTGTGTCTCAATCAGCTCTCTAGTTCAGTTTTTCGCGCACACATCGAATCTTGCAAGCAGGTTTAAACGTTTCTCGCGTCAGTCTCTTGCTTGGTCGCGTGAGAAAAGTCGTGACTTTCTTTCACCGCAGTGCCACAGCAACAGCTGTGCTCACAGAAAAGCAAAAGATGCTTGCGATGCTTTGCTTTAAGAAGTTCCGCGGCGCCGTTCACATATTGCGTCTTTTCCACGTGCAAGTCAGTTATTTCAAATGTAGCCACGCGGCAGACGCGCTCATAATGGGAGCAACGCGGTCACGACGCGCATGCGGTGCGTTTTTCCAGGCGCATCGAGATGAACAATCGTAGCTGTACAGCTGTCTCATCTCCATGAATATATCTCATAGTAAAGCTAATGCAAGGGCTATAAATCATTTATCCTTTGCTGAAATTTCCTGATCCTCTTAGAGAGCGCAGTTCATGCATAGCAACGACCGACGCCACAGGAGCGCAAGCGCTTTGGAAATAAGGAGAAGCGGTGCGGCCGCGCCTTCCACGCATTTTTAGACGCGATATGTGAACGGCCCATATTCATAATTCATGTTCATGTTAGATTTAACATTATTTTTCAGTGACAGACAGACCTATTCAGCTGTTGATTTGAATACAGAAGGTTTTTATTAAACCTTGAAATGTGATCTTGTATGTACAACAAGGGAAATTATTGAAATTTGTTAATGTTTTTTGAATAAATGTTGTTTGAATTTCAGTTTCATTTTGTTCAAAATATCGTGATACGTATCGTATCGTGAACTCCGTATCGGGATACGTACCGTATCGTGACCTGAGCGTATCGTTACACCCCTAATAGCATCGCAACAGCTTTAGGTTCCAAATCCATTTGTTCTATTGTCGGAATTAGCGCATGGAGTGTGCCACATCCACTTTAGACAATGTGTAAGGAACAAGAATGTGCAAAATGATCAAATATGTTCATGTACCTTGTAATGTGCTCAGTTTTTGCTCTAAGGAGCTAGGATGTTGCTTAGCTGAGATATTGAAATTTCTGCAAACACCTTTAAAACCAGAATTTTTTTTTACCAAAAAAGTCGCGCCCGCTTTGTTAAACCAAGCACAATAAAAATAAAACACTAGTGGTTTCCACTCAAAAAAAAAAAGAAGAAAAAAAAGGAGAAATTAAATGTGGTCAAGTAAACAAGTTGACAATTTTTGGACCACCTGAGATAAACTGCCCATTGGTGAACCACTTCCTTACAGGGGCCATAGTCTAAACTTTGTTTTAAATTCCTTCAATTTCACTTTTATTATATTAGTCTGTCATAGTTTTATTGGTACAAAGGCAAATGCATTAGCACATGCCAAAAATTGGAACTAAAATGGTCTTGAATTGATTTGATATTAAATTTTAACATTTTTACATTTTCTTGCATCTTTCACATAAAAAAAAAAAACAACAACAAAAAAATGATTTCAGTGTAAGCATTTATCCTCTGTGGCACTGCATGGTATGTCTACTTCAGTTTCAATTAAGCCCTCTAAAGGCTGGAATACACTACATTACTTTTTGCCCAGATTTTTTTTTAACCTATTTCCAGTCTGAAGGAGTCATCACTAGTAACAAGTGTATGATGCCTAGTGTTTTAAGATCTTTTCAGATTTTATAAAGTCGAATTGTGTATTCCAGCCTAGGATCAGGGATCAGACACCTATATTATTAATCATAGATCACCATCATTACACCCTGCTAGAGCTGCACAATTCTAGATAAATTGAGAATCACATTTTTTTTTTTTTTTTTTTTGGTTTAAAATGGAGATCACAATTCTTCCATGATTCTGAATAGACAACTAAACAAAATGACATGTTATTTACTAGGTTCTGACATTGTAATTGCTGCAGTCTGTTAAAAAATATTTAATTCATTTAATTAATTTTTTAAAAATGACTGATTCAATGACTCGCTCATAAAGACTTAACTTTGGTTACTGGATGTATCAGCGTTTTTGAGCTCTATACCCTGCATTGCAAAAAATAGTTTTACATATTATAGTTGAATATTAGGCAACGTATGGCTGTTTGTGAATGGAAAGACAAGAACAGAGAGAGTGAAAAGCAAAGAGTAGGAGGATGTTTTTTTTGTTGTTTTTTTTTGGTGAACTGAGCAAGTCTTTCTCACTGATTTTTGATGTTCATATATTTATCATTCCACATCTCTTGGGATGTTGTTAATGGTTGAACCTATGTACATTTGCATGCCACCATTATTCAAGTCAATGAGAGCAACACACAAGGGTATATGCTCAGCTCTCTGCAGGAAACATTAGCTCCCTCACCCTCTTCCCTTCTCTGGTTTGAAGAGCACTTATGCCTCTTTCAGTCAATGGCCACCTGTCCATTCCTCTCACATTACCTCTGCTTTGTTCACTAATATGTCACTAATATATCACTTTGTCACCCAGTCTCTGTTTTAAAGATCTCTTAAGGTGAAACCTACCCTTTGCATTGAGGGTGTTGGGTCTCTGATAGGGGCTTTTGATTAATAGATCACTTAAAAGGACATGCTTAGTCACAGGAAGCTTCTTGGGATTCTTCTCTGGGTTGTCTCTCATTTTCTCTCTTCCCTATCTCTGTTCCTCTAAATTGCCCTGCTTTCACTTGCATTAAGATTATATCTCTTGAATGATCCTGCATGTTCCTGGACGGGTTTTTCCTTTTTCCAGATTTTGTTGCTGCTTTTTTTTTTGTGCATTTAAAGTTTTGAAAACGATTTAATGAGCACTATGCTGGCTGAGGCCTAAAACTAAATCAACCCCATGATCTGACCCAACTGGTACTATGAACTTTTAATACCAAACTTGAATTTTTCTTCAGTGAGCAAGTAGTCTCACAGACTTGTTTAATTTAATGTTAAGATAAAAACTAAATTATTTTAATGTTTTATAATAACTTCCAACAAATCCAAATCTGTGCAAACTTAAAAAGTTATAACCTACATGAAAAATCTGTATCAAGTTCTAAAGTTTGCCAGGTTTCATCTGGCTTGGGTCAGGTAGCAGACCTCCAGCTTAGCGTAGAATGTGCATGTTGTAATGACAGGTGTTCTGATTCTGCTGAATTTTGTAGGTGCAGTTTCTAGTTATGATGAAGAATGTAGCACTTATGTTGTGTTTGTTTCCAGCAATCCCATTGGAACTAAACTATTTCCTGTACTTTAATCTGAACTCAACCATCTAACTCTAGTGTTTCCCTCAGGATATTTTTTTTCTATATGAGGATAGATTGACTTGTACCTGGTCTTTAAAGTGGATTTTTTTTAGGTGAGATATAGTGTCTCAGTCTACATTACATTTACACTGGTAAACGCCAAACAATTAGAATATTACTAATAATTATAATTATACTTTCTTCACTTTAAAGAGTTAGCCTCAAGCATTTATTTTAGCAGAAAACTCCAGTTTCTATGAAAACAGGTTTACAGACAAGTCTAGTGAAATGCTGTTATCAACTGTCAGCAAAAATGCAGGAAATGTGAAAATGATGCATAACTGGTGTCTATTGTGTTCCAAAATGCATATTAAACTCACAGCACATGCAAAGATGGAGTTTGCTGCATTCACTGTGAACCGAGCTGCTCCAAGACGCTGAAAACATTGAATCGCAAGTTGATCATGTGAGCAAAATGTGTTCTTCGCTTTGAAACACGCAGTGCAACAGTTAAATTGCAGCCTTTTGTGATTTGATAAAGGCATTAAGCCATTTCGTCTCAATTTTTGTTCATTTGACTGACAGTTGCTATGCCAAAGCAATGCTACGAAATGCAACATAGAGACCTTTTATATTATTATTAGAGGTTTTAAAATATTTTCGGTTCATTAGAAAATTATGGCAGGACAGATTAGACTGTGGTGGGAGTCTAGGTAATTTATGGGAAACTCTGACCCTCTTAATTTTGTTGCTTTGTCCACAGAACAAGTAGCGAGAGTCGTGAACTGAGAAGACCATGTTGAAAGGGGGCACCGTCAAGGCGGCACTGCCCAGAATGGGTGCTCCAGAACGTGCAAAACTGTCTACAAATAGCTCTCAAGGCTCTTACTCCAGCAACATTGGGATGAAGACCTCGAGATCATCCAGCACCATCGCCTCTGATCTGCGACTTAGCAAGGTGAGCTCTAATATATAATTTGACAGTGGAATGGATGAGAAGTGGGAGTCATGGGACCCTGATACAGCACAGGTTCTTGAGTAAAAAAAAAAAAAAAAAGGCAAAACACTAAGTAACCTGCAAGATGTGATGCCACACATAAAGATGTGTTTCTAACATGTACAATACACAGGACCAATTAAAAATTACATTTGACACAAGATCTTTACCTGTGTATGCTATTACCTGTGTATTTTATTCCCCGTAGTATGTATTATTTTGGTTGTCACTACTATTAGGACTGGGCTGTATGTATAGCTAAAATATTTTTAATATTTATTATTAATGTTATATTTATAAAATTATATTCCTAATATTTTATATATATATCTCAATATTTAGCAGCACTGCAAACTTGTCACCTTTTAGCTAAATTCACAGAAACCAAAATAATGTTTAAAAATAATGTAAATAATTTATGTTATTCATACTGATCCAAAGAGGTTTGTTTAAGACAGCTGGTGATATGTTGCTATCGCTCTTGCTAGTCAAAACTGGTAAAAAAGATCACCATCTCAATTCAAACACCTATGCAATCTTATTCCTAAATGACAACGATTCGGCTATGTCTATTAAACCTTTGATAAGTATGATCAGAATGGAACATTCAAATCTGTCTTTGCGCTGCCACTGTGCCAGAGCGAGCAGGTGTCATGTATAGGTATGAAACAACTTCTCAAACAGTCTTTTCTTTTCATTTCTGCATTACAATTATTCAAATTATCACAGAAGTACTGGGATAAAAGTTTAGAGTTCAGATATAAACACTGATGTCTAAGGCAGTGATCAGAATAGAGTAAATCAACATTTGAAAGCAACTTGATGCTTCAAATAAAGATTGTATCTATTACATCATTACACCAGTAGGTGGCGACAAGTGACCGTTAATAAAGTATATTTATCATTGAATTATTCATTCAAGAGTAGTTTAAAAAATGTTGATTCATCCAGTAATGAGCCAGTTGGAGTTTTTATGAGTAAGTCATTGAATCATTTATTCAAACCAATTTTTTTAATAATAAATATTAGTTAAATAGTTTTAATTAGACTGCAGCAATTAACATTTTGCAGAACCTCTAGTAAATTACATCTTATATTGTTTATTGGCTTATTCAGAATTGTGGGAGAATCATGATTTCTATTTGGACAAACAAATGTGATTCTTAATTTATCTAGAATTGAGCAGCTCTAGTGTACAGGTTCATTTTCATAGAGAAAAACTGTTCATTTAAATGCATAAGTCTAGCCTGACTTCGTCATACTCATATTCTAGGCAGAATGTGAGTCTGATACTGCTCCATTGCACTTGAATTATGGGGCGTGTCTTAACCGAACCAGTAAAAAAAAAAAGCTCTGCACTCAATTGGATAGACCTACAACCAATCAGAGCAACGCAGTAAGTGACGTATGTTGAACTTGTACTTAAACTTTTGCCGAATCCCGTTGGAAGGATGGCAAACACATCTTTCCCATCGACAAATGCCTTTATTGCGGTTCTTTGTTCGTCTTTTAAAATTAATGCGCTGTCGATTTCTTTTATTATAGACGTGATAGCGGAATCTAAACATCTTACTTCTCCAGCTGCAGTCATCGTTGGTGAAAACCAATTCAACCCAAGCGCTCTTTGATGACGTGGGTGGTTACGTAACCGCAGATAGCCTGTCCATCATCGATTAAAGCCCGCCCTGGCAATTTGATTGGCTCGGCCTTCTGGGAGCCGAGCATAATTACTCCACAATGGATCGAGTCCAGACCGAACTTCCCGTCCAAAAAATGTTGTGGGCCGGGTTCAGGCTGGCACCCAGGCTAGCATAAGTCAGCTTAAAGATACTTTTATCAAATTTTATAAGTACACAAGCATAACAAGCATGACTGAAAGACACAAAACTACCATTTTCCTTTCACAAAGTATTGCCTTGTAATTTTGAATACAAAACTACGATGACCGGGAGGGGACATGTTTCGGTTCACTTAATTTTGTTGTGACCATGACATTAATTAGTGGGAACGCCATATTAACTCGTGACGCGATGTAAAGTCGTGTTCTCAAGATCCTATCTTGAGGGAATGATATATTTTTCTTGTGGCCATGACTTCTTTGTTGAGGGAACAGCGTATTTCTCATTCCCACGAGTTAAATGCATAAACAACCTGTGCGACTATAGCAACCTGGAAATATTAGAAATGATAGGCCTATAATAATATTTATTTTTAATTAAGAATGACTAAATGAGAAATGGTTATAATAATATATTATAGCCTTTTATATTGCGCGCAATGTTGCCATAGACAGCATTTGAATGAAGTTTGTTTTTATTGATAAATGATAAAAGAATATGTAAAACCATAAAATAATATAGGCCTACAAGAAAACATTTTTATCCATCCTATCTCATAGCCTATTAAATCTATTCACTGATCGTGTCTTTATTTATTTATTTATTTATTTATTTATTATGCCTATTAAAACTAAATAAAATCTATATGTTACAATAAGCATTTCTGCATGACTAATATTTATTATTTATTACTTTATATAGCCTAAAGGGCTACACACAAATAGGCTTTTTTTGTAGCTTAAATATTCTTTTAACATATAGCCTTTAATAATAACAAATTATTCGAACTTCATTTGAATGCTGTCACTGGCACGAGGGGATACAAATGAAAACAGGCTAATAGTCTACAGAAATACAGTCATAAATTCAAAACTTTATTGGCGTGATCGGGCATTTACAGTATTTACACAACATAATGTTATACTTTAAGTAACATAATGTACAGAAAGTTAAAGAGATATGGGAAATTAAGGGGAAAATAAAGCAAATACGTAACAATGAATAAAAAATGCAACCAATAATAATAATATAAAAAAAATTAAATAAAACAATCAGTGAATGGATTTAAAAGACTGTTGTATTGGATAGATAAAAATGTACACAATATTTATTTAACACGCAATACAATATGCAATATGTTAATATACTCATTTCTTAATTCTGTGCTTTTTCTTAATTAAAAAAAAATATCATAGGCCTATCCATTTCTGATAATTCCAGGTTGCTATGGTCACACAGGTTGTTTATGCATTTAACTCATGGCCATGAGAATATGTCGATCCCTCAACATAAAGTTGTGGCCTCGAGAAAAATATATCATTCCCTCATCGTAGGGATGACTTTACATCAGGTTCTCACGAGTTAATGGCTGCATACGAAAACTGGAAAATGTTGCCTTTGGAGGACACATTTCAAGGTAGGAAGGTATCAAGGCCCGTCCAAATCCATTGTTAGCTTCACTTCCTGTTTCATAAGATCCCTTCATCTCATCGATTTTTGAAGGCAGCATAGATGTATCCTTCGCTGCCTTTGATATCCCACAATCCTGTCTGTGCCTTCCATTCTGTAACAGTTGAGCTAGAAAAATAAAGATGGCATCCGAAAGTTGCGTTTGCTGGTCAGTTTGTTTGTAAATGTGTGTTTTTGACCAACGTTTTTCACTTTTGATGTCATTTCTAGCGAGAAATAACTGTAGTAAATAAATATTTGTTTAGGTTTCACAAAAGCTAGTGCCATTTTGCTGTAGATAATTAAACTGTTATGCTGCCTCAGAAGTCTATCTGAAATCCGTTTCGTGAGGTGCCTTCAACAAATGCTACCTGATAAGGCAGCGAGGCAACAAGTCAGCTGTCTAGGTTTTCGGATGCAGCCAATATGTTGTGACCATGAACATGTCCCTTCCCGGTCACAGTACAAAACATATTTTGTGAAAAATTTGATTCTCAGCTGTTTTCACTGCCACTATTAATATTCTTGTGTGTAGATAAAAAGGGCGAGCAGTGATGATGCTTTGGCTAAACCTGTTCTGGGTTCAGTGGCTGCAATGTCCCGCATGAAGAAGACCATCACCACAGGAGCCATCTCTGAGCTTACAGACAACAGACCACGCAGCGCTTCAAGTAGGATTTTACAACCTATAGACATAAATCTCATGCAGTCGTACTTATTTCCTAAATAGTGTGCGGTTTAAACAGAGATGATTTTGTTACTTTTTGAATTATTTAATAATTATGTTTATTTAATCTCTTAATTTATCTCATAAATGGTAAGTAACGTGTGGATGGAATACTATATATTTCAAATGTTCATGTTTCACTATATTGATATTTATCAGGGTTTCTGCGGGTCTTAAAAACTTTTAAAAAGTCTTAATATGTCCTTTTAATCAGAGCAGAAGGTCTTAAATTCCTAAAATCATGGCATTAAACATTGCATGCATTTCAAAAAAAGAATATCTTCCTCAGTATTTTTGTACTGTTTTCCAATACAAATATCTAAACATCTTTGAATCAAGATACATTAACTTGAAATGCAATTGTAAAAAAAAAAAAAAATGAGCAAAATTAATTGAGTTTATGCTCATAACAAGAACAAATATCTGTCAATGAGTTATCAAAACTTCCCTTTGAATTAAGCTGATTTTTCTGAGCCCACTGGCAGATATTTGTTCTTGTTTTAATCATAAACTCACTTCATTTTCATCAATTTCACAGAAAACAAGACTTCATACTTTCTGATATTTTTTTATCTCCAGTAAATGTATCTTGATTTAAGATACAAAATAATGTTTTTTTAAATAAATGAATTAAAAAGTAAATGTACTCTGAAGTGCTAATACAAATTATTGTGTTTCTTCCTAGATATTTACATTCAGAGAATATATTGATGTATTCTGTTCCCTTCAGTTTAGTCAAATTTTCTTTATTTGGTCTTAAATTTATGATCAAATCCTGCAGAAATATCCCTTCAAGGTCCCTTTTAGAATAAAATCACTGCCCAGCTCTTGTGAGTGCAGATGATCACCTCTAGAGGTCACTAGGAGACCGTTCTCTGTTATTAAATCTCTATTGTACGCAGATGATGGCAGTTCAATATTTAACAATGTACAGTATTTGTGTAAAAGATAACTCCTTGGACTTGAACTATACTAAAGAAATACGACAGATTTGTTTTCCCAGCAGAAATGAACAGAATCCAAAGCTGATATGGAAAACAACATGACTTAGATTTCCAGTATTAGATGATGAAAACAGAACCACCAAAAGTGATCTGATTTGGTTCTGATTAAATTGTCTTTGAGAAATTAGATATGAGGGATTGTGTCTTTGTAGAGTGCATGTATCTGTGTTCTCTATTGACCTCAGATGGGGTAGATGCCATGTTTAATGTATTCGCAAATGAAAACAAGGGATAGACTGTTTTATGCCTTGTACTATTTTGTACTTGTGTTTATTTGTTGGAGTAGATTGATGGAGTCTGATATCAATAATTCCTCTTTCGTCAACATTCCCACACACAGAAGAAAGATACAAGCTGGAATAGACATTGTGTTGAACAGGAATGCTGCCTGGCCACATGACCTCTGTGGGATTGGCCATATGTTAAAATACCGGTATCAGGGTGTAGCAGAATTCTTTGTACTTCATATAATGCTCTGCTGGCTGTTTTATCTGTAGGTGAAGGAGGTGCTATAGTGCTCAATTATTGAGATGGATGATGACATGAAAAATAGAATAAACAGAAAAATATCATGGTCAGATACTAGACAAGAGGACAGTGGAAAATATGGGAGATTTTTGTTCATTCTTGAAGAGATAGTTCACTTATAACTCATAATTTACATCATTCTCATGTCGTTGTAAACCTGTAAGCTGTTATTTTTTATGCAGAATAAAAAACAAAGATTTTTTTTTTTTTTATAAATAAAAAAATAAAATAAAAGAATTAACAAACCCCCCAAAAAAGAAAAAAAAAAGTCCACCCTAAACCTAACCCTCAAGTAGCTTTTAAGCAGATTGTATGAAAACATATAAATGAGATCATACAAATTCATCACTGATTTGCCAAAATGTAAAATTGTTACAAACTGCCATGATATATAATTTGAGACAGTAACAATGACAACTCACATCACCTTAGCCAGCCATAGCAGGGCATCATTAATATTTAAATGAAGCTTTCCTTTGCTGTTAGGTCTCAAAAATGCAATGAAGTGAGAGCCATTTGGTTTCTCATCTATAAATAACATCTATGTCAGCGTTAGTGGACAACCTGCCCATTGTACCTAAGGTCACATGTCCTTCTGTGCCGTCTTTTAATTAACACTCACATTTCCAATTTATAACACTTCACAGCTCTGTGATGCTGTATCAGTTACCATATAGAGACTGCTTATGTGAGCAGTTAGGCTGGCTGTAATAGCGCTTATGTCAATGTCAGACGTATTAAGTTTATGACTCAGTGTTGAGGATTTAGCGTATGTGTGAATAGTGCATTGTCACTCTGTTCCACACCGCCATCTTACAGGAGTTGAGACTCACAGACTGGTTCAGCTGAAGCTGATGGTTAATTAGACAGAGCTGCCATGTTAATCTCTCCCTTGATAGGCCATGTGTTGCCATTCTGCATACTAAATTCTGCAAAAAAAAAAAAAAAGTTTAAAAGTTTAGGGAAAGAATTCCCCCCCCCCCCCCCACTTTTTTTTTGAAAGAAATTAATATTTTCAACAAGGACGCATTAAAATGGTCAGAAGAGACAGTAAAGACATTTATGATGTTATAAAAGTTGTAACATTAGATTTATAGTCAGACAATCCTGAAATTTTTTTTTTTATCATGGTTTCCACAAATATACTAAGTGGCTAACTATAATAAGACGGAATGTTACCAGATCAGCATGTTAGAATAATTTCTGAAGGATCATGTGACACTGAAGACTGGAATGATGATGCTGAAAATTCAACTTTGCCATCGCAGGAATAAATTACATTTTAAAATATAATAAATTAGGCTATGTTCATGCTGTCAATTTTTGGGATTGACAACAGCATTTACTTACAGGTGTCAAATGTCTCGAAATGTCCTATTCACACAGCAACTTACAGTAGTGTCTCTGTCTGTATGAATGTGCAGGAGTCAAGCCTATATTCTCTTACCAGTAACCATAGCGTCAGTGCCCAAAGTAATACCAAAGATGGTGTCATCCATCGCGTTTATGAGACCTGAATATGGATGTGAGTTTGGTTATAGAATGCGGTCATTACTTCTGTAAATAACTAAACTGTGTGTGAACGTAACCGTATTAAGGAATCAAATACAGGACTGATGACCGTATTCTACTGCTTTGTGAATGTGGCTATAGAAGGACTTTGAAGATTGTTGTGTGACAGGGTTAAGACATACCCCCCCCCCCCCCCCCTCACTGTAATTTAAACAAGTACAAAGACATTTTTAGGCTATGGCTATGCATTCAGCAGTATGTATGCCTTAAGTGTTTGCTTCAAAACTGAAGTATACTTTGGGGTTTATACCAACAGGAATACCTGAATGGGACATGACATTAGTATCTGCAATGTACTGTTCACAAACTCCTATACTAGTAGTCCTACCTATAAAATGATTTATATATTACAGTTCAAATAATACACATTTTGCATGTAAAATTAATATACAGTATGTCCTTTAAAAAAAAATTAGCTGCACATTCCTGTTTGTAAACCCTCCTGGAATGCCTTGCCCCATTGAATTCAATTGTAAAATGTTTTTGTTTGTTTTTACAAACTGAGGGATGAACCAAAAATTTATTTTAGAGGTAATAGAAAATCTGATGCTCAGCTTGTATTAAACCTGAACATTCCTTTAATGTTTAACAGTGCTAACTCTGCACTCATGTACGGTCAGTGACATGAGACAGTAAGAGGTCTGAGTGGACACAGATCCGCTCAGCTGTAGTTTAAAGAGGTTTTGTGAGCTACATGAGTGCAGATTAGAACTGGGCTTATTTAACAAGGGTGGAGAGACTTTTATAACCGCAATAAAATTCAGGATTAAGACCAATAAGAAATAATATAATAATTCTTATAATAATTTACACTCTCTTTAATTACTTTACTAATTCACACACCCTTAAAAGAACTATCCAAAAGTGTGATGATGAACCTGGACAATGCCATCATCACTAGAGTACTTTTTTGTGTTTGCATTGATTGTATGAAAGGTTTGTTATCTGATGCATGTGGATGCATGTATTGAGAGACACCAACAGCAATTGTTCAAATATGGTGAATATATTTTCTAAAGCGGGGAGAGATGTGTGAATGCTATGATGTGTTAAATGTTTCTTTCATGCTTTATTTGTTGTGCTTGTTGGTATTATGATGATTGAATGTAAGAAATTAATTGTTGAATATGTATTTATGTGACATTGTTATGCAATGAAGTTTGGTGAGAAGTGTTACAGGGAAGGGTTCCACCCCGTGACAATGGTTTGTCCCACTAGTGTTTGGCGGGAAACTGGTCTATTTAATCCATTGTCTGAGTATGTTTGGGGCATTCTGTGTATGATGCAAGCGTTTGCATCTGTTTGTCTGAGGTGAGAAATACAGTTTTATATTGTGGATGTGCCACTGGGCATTGTTTAGGCCAGGTTTTGCTGCTCACAGCATTTTTTTTCTTTGTGTTTTAGCACAAGTATAAGTTGAATTAATTTTTGCATTAGATTTAGTTTTATTTTCTCTTTTTCTTTTTTTTTTGTACTTTGTTGGTTGCACCTGCTTTTGAAATTGCTTATAAAATAAAGCACGACTGGCATTTGGTAAAACCACTCCTGTGTACTTAGCCTTTCTAACTCCTCCCTGGCCTCTCGACAACACACAACATGACAAAAAGACACTGAGACTTCTGTACTTGAGTAAATGAAAGAAAGAGAGGCACACCAATAAATGGGAAAATAAAAACAAAGGAATAAGTCATTACATGGTTCTCTGGAACACTCGATTCTAATTGGTAAATTAGCAGAATTTTGTGGTCAGATTTTGTGTGTGTATGTTTGTCATGCTAAACTGTACAATTGACTGAATTTTTATATAGCTGATTTCAGTTTTCTAATATCACACCACAGTCTCTTGCTGCTCACACAAAATAACTCAAATCAATATTTTATGCCTGCTTATTTATTGATTTTGTAAGTAGCTGTATAAGAAGCAGGATAATCTGAGTTTATTTTATCACATTAAACCACTGAAAAAAACAACAACAAAAAACAACTGGAAAATAAACTGATATTTTTAGTACTTTGAAGAATTTAAAACAAATACATTTTATGATTTAAAATAATATTGACTATTCTGAACAATTTCTAGGTCAGTATATTTAGTGTTGTTGATCATGTTAATTAAAAAGCATATTTAGCTTCAATCATCTCAAATCATGCTGGACAACATGATCATCAGGTAGCTCATCATAAACTTGTGCCAGGGACAGATTCAGGCAAAGATGGCATAAATATTTTAACACATATGCATTCTACATGAATAAAGAATAAGGGGGAGGGATGGAGCTAAAGAAAATAACACATCTATCTTTTCATGCCTCCTACTGAGATCAGTCTAAATCGGGGGCTCTAATCTCCCGTACTGTGATAATGCAGCAATCTATGAGAGAGTAGCTTTGCACATGTGTGTCCAAATGTAATTGCCCCCTTTCTGCCCAGTGTCCTCCACTACAGAACAGATGAATGAGGTCAGAAAAGTTGATGTGGAAGGAGACAAATAGAACCTCCTCTCCATCATACATACTCTTTATTTCTGGAGATAGAGTAAAGTGAAGGAAAGATAGAGCAAGATAAAAGAGGGAGTTGCTTGCTCTAATTTTCATGCCTCAGTTGGAGGAGGAGCAGATATACAGACAGGCCACGCCCCCAAAACAGAGACTCTACTAATAACATACTGAATACACTCCTGCTGCAGCTGCTGCCCGACGCTAAGAGAGAGACAGAACAAGTGAATGAGAAGAAGATTGAAAGAGTTGCACTGGGACAGACTGACAGTCAGCAGGAATGTTGTCTGGCTGCTGATTCACAGCCAGCAGGGTGAGAGGAGAGGACAAACACCTCTGTTTCATTGTCTTTGTCTCGTATGCACCAGCGGCAGTGAAGTGAGTGTGCACTGTCAGGTGTGTCAGAGCTCTGCTCTAATGGATTAGTGTCTTCTGTGGAGCAGCGTGTAGCAGCCATGGGGAACCAGGAAACCCGGGTGGAGGAGCCGGACACAGGTCTGACTAACATATCACTGTTCTGAAAGAACGGTTGTATTGTCATTCATTTTGGATGGGGTTGTGTGTTTGTTAGTGCGATCAACTCTCTTTGTGTGATTAGCGCTCTAATATGCTTACTCTCTGTCTATTATTATTTCCTACATTTTCTCTTTTTACTCTATATATCTGTTGGTTCTGTCTGTTCTGCATCTTTTCATTCTCAACCTCTTCTTTCTGTCATTGGCACTTTTGTGAGCGTCCAGCTGTAGGGGTGAATGTAAATTGAATGACAAATGGAGCTTTTATGCACACTTGTCTGGATTAGTGTTGTCACGATACTGGAATTTCTAACTACGATACGATACCTTGAAAAATATCGATATTCAATACTATTTTCAATACTGCTGGGAAAACTGCCACATGTACTGCCATATAGATATTTTTATTATCTCATATTTTTTTGATAATTTTGGTAATTTTGTTGCAATAGCTTACACACAGCACAGAGAGGCTTTATTTGAAACTTTAAATTTACAAATAAAAAGACAAGTAGACAGTCAGTAATAAAATAAGGACAAATAAAGTGCAAACAATAGCACAAATACATACAACAATATAAAAAGACAACTGAAAGTTTTTCAGCTGGGTCTAACAGTAGCATTCGAGTAAGAAATACTACAGAAATTAAATAAAGCAATCAAATGTAAAATAACACTGCATAGTCTTCACTGTAAAAAATAAATAAATACAGATTAATGCTAGCAATTAAAGTTACAAAAGTTATTCAGTCAAGAGCAAAGAATGACTTTCTCTTTCTCTTTCATTCTCTGAATAACATGACAAAACGTATGTACAGATCCAATATACTGTTACACAACAATTTTTTCAAGTATTTACATTCCAAAACTGTGTTTAGCTGAATACTCACTAAGATAGGCATTTTGACATAATTTTGTGTGTTTGACCGTTTAAGCGCAAATAAATTTCTCAAACATCACGAGATGTTTGAGAGGCATACCACTTATATAGATCAGTGGGGTGCAGTGATAAACACGCTTTTGGTGTGAGCGCAACACCTGCAGGAATGAGTAAAATTATGCGCAATACCTGCACCCCGTGCTGAACTTCAGGACCTGTAACACCAACACTATTCAACTGGAGCAAAAGAGATGAGTTAGTAAGAGGAGTGTGTCAAAATGTCAAATTGTTGTCGGAGAGAACGAGAACGTGCAGCTGGTATTATTGATGCTGTAGAAAAGCAGTATTGGAATTGTTTGAGATATTTCAGTATTGATACATATCAAAATATTGATATTTTTGACAATAATAGTCCAGATCCCATTGCTCATTCCACTGCTGTGTGTGTATATCTTGACAAGACACACTGACTCATCTCAGAAATAGTGTTTATTGACCACATAGTAATAATGCAAGCATCACTTTTTTCAAACCCCTAACACTTGCGATGACTTTTGATTGCGATCTGGCGGGCAATAAAAATATCATAAATTCACTTTAAAAGAGGGACCCAAGCTATATTTAGAGATCATGATATCATAGAAACTCAAAATTGACAATTCTTATTGTTTTATAGAATGTTATATATATATATATATATATATATATATATATATATATATATATATATATATATATATATATATATATATATATATATATATATATATAACAATTTTTTAAATAGTTTTTCATCAAAAATATTAACGTTCCCTCCCCCTCACAACGACATCTCTTTTATGACGACGTGTATATGTGACTGGGCTATAAGGTTGTTTAATGGCCAGAATTTGAATCCTTTCACCTCAGCAACCTGTCACTCACATGAAACAATCATTCATTTATTTATTAAGGAATTATTACGCAATGCTCACTTTCTACTATCCATTCAGTTGCCAAGCAATAGACATTCTCCCCTATTTTTTTTTTTTTTCTCTCATTCGATAAAAATCTGTATATAAAAATCCTGTTATGCGGTTATCGGTGTGTGTGCTAGAAATATGCTGAGTAACACTGAATGAAAAGAGTCTCAATGCTAAAAAAATTGTCTCTCTACAGTGTGTGCGGTTACATATCCACAATCCACCCTGTGGGATAAACTTTCTATTGCATTTCCATTTCAAAGTTTGCGTCATTTCAACCATCCTTAACAGCAGATGGAAAGCAACAGTTTGCTTTATCTCGCTGTCCTCCTGCACATCCTCAGTCTCTTGGGTCGCTCTTTCTCCATATCACTTTATATATTGGGCTGTTTCTGTTCTTGACTTATTTACTGTGGCTTATGAAAGTTGACATTCAGTTCAATGGCAATGTTATTGTAATCTTCTCCTGTTGTGGTGACTGAATCGTGGGCTTGATACACAAGTGAAAATCATGATTTTTCTGAAAATTGAGTTCTCTGCGGTTGGTCTTCTTTGTAAGGCCACTTAGTACATTTCTTTGTTAGATTTGCTGGAATTTGAAGTCTTGATGTGTGTGTGTGGCTGGTAAATAAGGATGTGTGTTGTCTGGCAGAGAGATTGTGGCTGACTGCCACTTTTACCACTGCAGGAGCCTTATCTACGATGGAAAACGCTGCCAAACTCTGTGTGTTTGTGTGTCTTTATGTATGTGTTTGAGATGAAACAGTAGATTCTTATACTGAACACACACAAACACTCCGGAGCTGAGGTTAGGCTTTATCTACCCCTACAACTTGACACCTTTTGGCAAAAGTAAAGATTGTTTTAAAAAAATATCAGTTGCAGCGCTCTGAATGTTCACATAAAGAGTTTCATTTTGATGCTGATAACATTTCCTTCCACTGTCCAGATGCTGATAATTTTTGATTTATCAAATATAATTTTTAGTAAAGCAGCCGTCACATTGAAAGGAGAATGAGTGAAGATTAATTTATGATGTAGAAGGCTTGGACTGATAAATGAGTCTTTGAAAGAGTCAAGATTAGATAAATCTTGAAAATTGAAAAATAAAAATAAGTGAACATCATTTTAAAACAGATGGAATCCTTTGGCTTCCCTTCTTGTTTTAAAACAGAAAGATTTCCAATATTATGATGAAGGGATACAGCTACGCCACTGCCTGTTGGCATACATCTTTACAAGATGTGAACTTGTGCACTGCGTAATGCGTGTCAACGTTACACTGTGCATGTGCCCCAGAGACTTCTGATTACGATTGAGAAAGTAGTTGGATTCAAGCGTTTACATGGTAATTTTTTGCTGTTGGATCGGATTAGAAAAGGAATAAACCACCCCTTCCAATCCGATCGAAATTTCATTCGGATCGAGCTCAATCGGATCGTTTAAGGTGTTTACATGAACATATTTCAATCCGATTGAGCTGTCAATCCGATTACAAATTGATTATTTGGGTGCATGTAAACGTAGCCAGTGAGCGATGAATCTAATTTATTTTCTTAATATTTCTCTTCTGGCCCATAGTGAGAATTTTTTTTTATTTTTCGTGAATCGAGAAGTATTTTGTGTTAAACAAGTTGTTCTTTAAATGAGAAGTAAGCTAACTAATATTTTATTGTCCTCGCAGCCCGTTAACTCTGAGATCTTGTCATATTTTATTACCATTTTTTTACCATTTTTTTAAACTATAGTGAATAAACTGTATTAATTTATTCAGACAATTTCATTCATTTTCGTTTGACTGTGTGTGTGTGTGTGTGTGTATGTGTGTGTGTGTGTGTGTATATATATATATATATATATATATATATATAATATGTGTGTATATATATATATATATATATATATATATATGTGTGTATATATATATATATATATATATATATATATATATATATATATATATATATATATATATATATATATATAATATGTGTGTATATATATATATATATATATATTAGGGGTGACCCTGAATAGTCGACGATTCGAATCTTCGATAGGAGGAGCCTGATTCGACTACCAATCTCACAGTCGAATCGTCGCAGAGGTGTTATGAGACGAGATATGGATGCGCTCAATATCTGATTTTACATAGACATACCGGTTCTTTCCCATTAGGTTAATATACAGCCTATTATGTTAATACCATAAATAAAAATGTGAAAAGAAAGAAGCTTTTAATAAATATTTTTAATGTGCGTGAATAAATCCAACCACCCCTGTGACCGATTTAAGTTTCACTTCCATCATCCGTGACCGGCAGAGGAGCATCTTTGCGGCAGGGATTAAATCTTTAACAATGTCTTGGATAAAGTGTACAGTTGGATGCACTTTGAAATGGTAAAAGATGATCCAAAAAACGTATGATGCAAGTTGTGCCAACAGCTCATGTCCTAGAACTCAACAACGACAAACACTGCGGCGCGCTTCTGCCGGCCAACAAGCTGACTATAGCGCGCTATTTGAAAAGACTCAAACGGACATGGGCAGATCGCGTGAAAGACTGGATTTTTCTCTCTCAATCAGGTAGGGTAGCTACAAGTGATTTCAAACTATTTCAGCCGCTTGTAATTTGATTTTTGAATGTTTAGCTAAAAAGACTGCCAATCCAGTTCAGCGTTTATTGTCTCTGCAGTTAAAAAGACAAAGTTGACAATTCTGGCTATACTTTCGTTATTTTAATAATTTCTTTAATTTGAATTTATTTATTGATCACTCTGGGTTATGTAATTTAATTATTTGTGGCTTATGTTTTGAATATATGTTCCCCTGCACTTCAGGCATTTTGCAGTTTGACTCGATCATATTTCTGTTCTAATTCAATTCTGTAAATTAATGTTTGATAAAAAAAAAAAAATATATATATATATAATTAAATTTTTTGGTGCATCAATTTTGCGCTGTAGAGTTAAAGCTTTCTTGCACAGACAGTTTAGCCGATGTAATTTGTTTTGCCTACATATGAAATGTATATCTGCAGTGTGGCTTTTCTGCAGTTATTTTTATATATATTTAAGGTTTATTGATCCAAAATGTTTTTATTCGTTTTCTTCTATATCTTTGTGTGGTGTTCTGTACATCGTGGCTGTGAATGTTTATCCACGTTGCCTTTCATTTGTTTAAAAAAGATAAAATCATTGTCAGTTTCGTCTATCACTTGACAGGCAGTTTTGGTCGGTTTATTAGAAAGATGTTTCTCTGTGCTGCGTGAAAGAAAATAAAAGTTGTCTTAAGCCGCGCCCGCGGGTAGGCTATAGGCCTTAGGCCTACTTAATTTTCCGTGTCCCGCTCCATCTCGTGGCCCTTTCAAAGTCCGTGCGCACTCTCTAGTGGACTGCTGTTTTTCAAGCTTTCTGTCACTGCAGTGCACAGCAATAGCTGTGCTCACAGAAAAGCAAAAGACGCTTGCGATGCTTTGCTTTAAGAAGTTCTGTGGGGCCGTTCACATATTGCGTCTTTTCCGCGTGCAAGTCAGTTATTTTTTTCAAATGTATCCGCGCGGCAGGCGCGCTCATAATGGGATCAACGCGGTCGCGACGCGCATGCAATTCTCAACTTTTCAGAATGCCGCAAGCGCACCGCAGGTCGTGTGACAAGAATCAACCGATCAGCTATGGCCTTTCCGTAACAAAACATCAAAAGCTCAAAACACGGAACAGCTGATCATAGCTGTACATGGTGATTTTTATATCTTATCTCCATCAATATATCTCGTAGTAAAACTAATGCAAGGGCTAGAAATCATTTATCCTTTGCAGAAACATCCTGATCCTCTTGGAGAGCTCAGTTCATGGTTGCATAGCAACGACCGACGCCACGGGAGCGCAAGCACTTTGGAAAGAAGAAGCGGTGCGGCCGCGCCTTCCACGCGTTTTTAGACGCGATATGTGAACGGCCCCTATTCATAATTCTAAGTTCATGTTAAATTTTACATTTTTTTTTCAGTGACAGACAGCCCTATTCAACTGTTAATTTGAATACAGAAGGTTTTTATTGAAATTTTATTTTTATTTATTTTATTGAAGTTTTATTTATTTATTTTATTGAAATGTGATCTTGTATGTACAACAAGGAAAATTATTGAAATTTGTTCATGTTTTTTGAATAAATCTTGTTTGAATTTCAGTTTCATTTTGTTCAAAATATCGTGATACATATCGTATCGTGAACTCCGTATCGAGATACGTACCGTATCGTGACCTGAGCGTATCCTTACACCCCTGGTCATGGAGTACCCCTACAGGCGGTGTCCAGAAGGACGGTGCTCTCTGTACTTTTGTCAGATTTTATAATCTGGATATCCCGACCTTACAAGCTCGGGTCCTCTCGGTATGATACGGCGGCCTCTGTCGAGCTCCACCATCATGCCACTCTAGAGGGTTAGCTCCCTCCTTGCAAGTGTAACATAAAGGGTTCGACGGCCTTGCCCATCTCACTTGTCCGCTGGTTCCCCTGTGGTGTCTAAGACAAGTCCAGTCGTTCCCTGCCATGGCACGGCGCGGTTGAATTCATTCCCCATACGCAGTACGAGTGAAGTGTCGAAAGGGAAACTAACTTGGTTGCGAACGTAACCTCGGTTCCCTGGGTTACGGAATGAGTACTGCATTCTAGGCCGTGCCACAAGGCTGCTGCTTCAGTGTCGTTGCTTCAGTCGAATGACCTGAAATCCTATGGCGAAATGCTCGCTTATATAGCCATACGCCCCGCCCATTCTGTCGGGCTTTGCCGCGCTGCATCGCCATAAGCTTGCGCAGCTCCGCCGTGCCGTCATTGGTTCAAAAAGTTCTCAAGTTTGAACCAATGGCCGTGCAGTTACATTGCGCTTTTGAAAAAGGCTTCAGCAGCGGGGAAGAAAGGAGACCTTTCCCCATACGCAGTACTCGTTCCGTATCTCAGGGAACTGAGGTTATGTTCGTAACCGAGTACGTTTTTTCTGCTTCAGTTTTTGATGGCATGAGTCTGAACCAATGAAATGTGATTTTCAAACTCATGCTGATGTAAACAAATCGATCTTACTCACGCTTACTGACAGATCCGAAGCGTTCTCATAAAGACGCCTCAGACAGCATGCGATCCCGATATACACATATAAACAGTATTATACTTCAAAATATTGAAGTAAAATATTGAAAAAAAGTTGATTATATATTTTCCTATAGATATTTGGTTTTGACGAGGTGTGTGCCAAATTCTGTGTTATTAACAGGGATTTTAAGGTATGGTTGCTAGGTGATTTTACTTTGCTTACTATCGACTTCAAACAGGTGTAGCTCAGTCATTTTTCCAACTAAATATAGGAGAGCGCGGGGCACAACCTAATGCTTTTTGACTTTCTCAGTTTGTGTAAATCAACTTAGTGTTCAGAGAATTTTTTTGTTCCACATTAATTTCACACATGTCTGGTACATATGTACATATGTGGCTTTGTTTTATTAATACAGTGTATACTTTTTTCTAACGTTCTATACGTTTTATTAATACAGTGTATACTTATTTACCCCGAAAGAAGGAAAGTGAAATGTGACAACATGCCCCATAGGTGGGGCACGTTGTAACATGACTATTTGACAGCTAACAATGTTATGTGATTGATTTAAAAAAAATATATACATGACAAACTAAAATATTTTGTCAATAAAAGACAATAAATATTTTTTTATATAAAATAATAGCATTTTTTTTTTTTTTAGAAATTCAAATTTAAATAATTTTGTAGTTTGACAATGAACACTCTGTAAAACACAGCTATACAGCACTGGTCAAAACAATACACCCAAACAGACGAAGAAATATATTCAGACATTCAGAAAAACACAGAGCTGAACAAAAACACTCCTCTCCCTCCACTCACAGCTCTCACAGAACACGAGACAAATAGACGAGCCAGTACAAATGCTGAACCTTTCTTGAAATAATATTTTCTGGATGTTCAGGTTCTTCCTCTCAGTCTATATTCATCTTTTTTTCCATAGTTTATCAACAGAAATTCATAGAAGTTGATTATGCCAGTTGTATCGTAACTGTATAGAATAGTATAGTTCTAATAGTGGGGCACATTGTAACGCAGTTACAACAAACCCTATCTGCTTAACTACTTAAACCTGGTTAGTGTCTTCTGATAGTTAGTGAAGCATTAAAGAACTACCCAAACTGCTAAACAAGAGATGGGAGATTAAAATAATATCAGATTTGTCTAATTTTAAATAAACACAAAAAAATTTTGATGAAAAATTAGCTTAAATAATACATTTACTTTTGCTATTGTTAAATAAATGTTCAGTGATATCTCCCAAAGATTTCTGAATTTTGGCGCAATTTTTTCTCTATATATTGTCGATATGGCAACTAGTAAATACGAAGTTTCTTCATGCTAGTGTGTGTGGAAGTATTTAAACCATGTGTGTTACAACTAACCCCGTATTAGTTTGTGCCCCACGCTCCCCTCCCTCATTTTGAAGGTTTGTTAATAGAGATTGTGAAAATAACAAAAACTCATTTTTGAAAATTTGCTCATTGCGACTCATTTTGCCAGCATGGGTCACATATATAATGAACTGAACTGAAGACAAGCAAGAGTTTAGTTTTCAGGGACTGTACCCTTGCAGAGCAGAAAGTGCCCATTTCCATAAAACCAAAAAAACTAAAAGTAATAATGACATGAAACAATCTTGATAGTCATGAAATATATGTTTAAAGATGCTCACATAAGATTTTAACGTTCACAGCAAGAGTTTAGTTTTCAGGGACTGTACTCTTTCAGAGCAGTGAAGAGAGAGCATTTCCACAAACACCTTCTGAATTGCCTCAAAAGTATATTTGAGTTCTTTTGGGTATCCAAAATCCAAGATATGAAGAAAGTATAAAACTCTAGCAGTTCACAACGCTTAAGTTACATCCTACGCCTTCCCTGTTCAACTTATGGAATAAGTGTAACAGACGCAACGCCAGTTTACACTTTCATCATAACTTGAATATGGAAGGCAGCTCGTGCGGAAGCTGGATATTTTACTTCATAACTTGTTAAATATGGATATTTTTCTAACACAAACGCATCGCTTCGCTTCATACTCATTGAACCCCATCACTGCCGTTATAAAGCTCGAATGCGTCAGGATATTTATTAATATTTCTGCGAATGTGTTCATCAGAAAGAAGAAAGTCATTCACCTAGGATGGCTTGAGGGTGAGTAAAGCTTGGGCTAATTTTCATTTCAAAGTGAACTAATCCTTTAATAAAAGTTTTGAATTAATGAAACATACTCACCAGACATTTTCTGAACAGTGCAGAAGGATCCACATGTAGAAACAAAGGGAGACCTACCAAAACTGCTTGCTTTCTGTGATTCACAATATTTGAGGTCTGAAAAATAGGTACCAAATAAAAATAATTGCTAAAGACATGTCATGTAGTGTCACGTTGTGTGCTAAAGCACAGTTTACATGCATGCTTCATTTGTAAAATAATAAAACATCTACTAATGAGCCAATGAATTGACTCCTTTAAAAGGAGGCATTTACTAAATTCTTTCAATCTTTGTAGCAATGTGTTATTCTAAATTCATCAGCCCATGTTCACTTGAGAAATACACAATCAGTTTCCTCCTGAAAACAGTGAGACAATGTTATTTTCTGCAAATAAAACAAAAGGGCTCTGATAAATCATACAGTTTAGAGGTTACACATGGTTGTCATTAACATGTTACCTGTTGATCAAGCTTGTTAAGATCATCTTCCATCTCTTTTCCAAAAGCCCCCTGTATTGCTCTGTACAACTTCAGAAGTTGTGGTGTATGTTGGTGTAACTATGATCTGAATGTATCGAGGATGTATCGACTGGTAATGCGTTTCAACTCATTACCTATCTGATGAGAGAAATAACCACTAGAGCTAAATACTTGTTAAGGCTATTAAACCTGAAACCCAAAAACATGGCCACTAAATAAGCTATATGTGTTTGTGGCTATTGCTGACCAAAGCATGTTATGCTGCTAGCTACAGGCAATATATGATATACACCAACAATCTAAAACTTATTTTCAAGAAAGAATACAAAAATAATAAATCATATTGCGCCCCTTGTAAAAGAAGAGTTTTAAGCGCATTACACTGAGTCTTACACCATGTCTACGCTGGACACGATAGTGACACGACAAAAGACAATAACCCATTAAGAACAAGACATTTGTAGCTTCACGCCACATCCACTGATTATGGATTCATATCCATTTCCGTTGAGTCTTTTGCGTGCGATATGTTGACGGTGTTAATCTAACTAGTCCACTTTGTCATGCTTTTTCTGTTATGTAATTAACAACAGTTAAGTCTATATAACAAATCTACACATTATTTCTGTTAACTGGTAAATATAGCCAGGATTGCAAAACATGAAGTTATATTTGTTAGATCACGTCGCAAACAATGCTTAATGATCACACTTATGTTTTACAAACATTTTAACAATCTAATAAATATAATAAAATAAATAAAGATACTTACTTTAAACGATGAAGTTTTAAAAGATTAAGTTTATTGTGATCTCGTGCTGCACGTTTGACTGACGATCAATAGTGCTATCATTCCATGTGAGCTCCAACGTCTGCATGTTACAGCGCGCATGCTCCAACCACTAAACCAACATGTGTGCTTGTAAACTTACATGTGTATATCCAGTCAACAGTTCAAATCAAGTTGGTTAGACAATTTTTGAACCAACTTATTTCCACTTAAGTCAACTTTTTTTAGTTTTATTGTCCAGTTAATAATAGATTGTTAAAACTTTTTGCAAGTTGGATTTTTTACAGTGTAGTAGTTAAAGACACTTAAAATAAAGTGGGTTTGTTCTGTCTAATGATTACATCTATATTGGACCATAATATTTGGATTCATGCAAAACTGTACATCTTTTTTCTTTGAATTTTCAAAGACATCAGATTTTCTTTTATAGAAGACCCCCAACCCCTGGATCCAGTGAGAGAGAAGAGACTCAAAACCTAGTAATCTTCACAGCAGAAATACTCTTTTAAGGTTAGCTTAGGTTACAGTCTCTGAGTCATAGCTGGTGTTTGGCTTCATGTTGTGAGAATGAGGTGGTTCATTGGAAGTGGAATCTCATTTTTTCTTTTTTCAGACATTCCCTTCTGCTACAGCTGAGATATACCAAGGAAGGAAGTCAAAAGCGACTATCCCAAAAATCCATGACATTCCTTTTCCGTTTTTTTTTCTTCTTTTTTTTTCTCATAAACGGAATGTGTCTTTTAAACTTTATTCTATTCATGTGTATCTGTAAGTGGACAGATTGGATGTTTAATTGCAGCAATGTGGGATGTTCCAGCAAAGCAATAGGGTGTTATTTTGCAGTAAGCTGAGCGGAGAATGAACTGGTGCCTGTGCTCAGCAGCTATTCAGATGACCCTCTCATTCAAATATGGCCCAACAGTGAGGCTATTTTCAGATCTGAAATAAAAAGCACCAGCCTGTACCCTGTATGCTGTTTGTCCATCGGGGTGGGTTAGAAAAATAGTGAAAAACTGGAGTAAAAGACAGCAAATGCATGAACAAAAAAGGACTGATGAGAGCTCCAACTAGGTTCATATTGTCCACATGTTTTAGGGTCTGTGTAATACTGAACTTTGATGCCAAGTGTTTTGCTGAGGGGAAAGGAAAGAGAGTGTTTTGATTGTAACACAGCAATAACAGTGCTGGTCATTAGAACAACAGCGCTGTTTGTTTTCTTTGTCCAGCTCATCAGCCTTTAAGTGTGCATTATCTACTTGTCAGCAGGGAGAGTTATTTTTGAGAACAACAGAAGGAAATGGAATTTTGGTCTGGATTTCTGGACTAGAAATGCCCATTCAATACAAAGAGAACAGCTACAGTGTTAATGGTTCATCTGTGTGTGGGAGTAAACATGATACTTGTTTTAAGCACATCTAGTTATTTTAACACTTTTATAAAGATGTTCTTCTTTAAAGATAGTGTTAGGGTTTAAAAGATGGTTTTTCTTCAGGTTTTCCTCTAATGGGGTATCCACACTAAAAAAAAAAAAAAAAAAAATGGTGTAGAAACAATTTTTACTCAGAAATGGCATGTACATTTCACAAACAATTAAGAAATGCAAGTAACACATTGAATGTGAAATTTTGAAGTAGAAAAACTAAAATAGTATTTTCTTGTAAAACACTCCAAAATTCTTTATTTCCAACTTCAATTTGTCTTGTCCAGTAGGTACTGTATTTTCCAGAAAGTCGCATTGGTGTGAAAGTCAGATTTTATTATTACATTCATAATATAAAATACCAGTGCATAACATAACTTATAGTTGTGTTCATATAAACAATATTTATTATTAACGCCAAACCTAGATACATTTATGAAACAAATGTGAATGTGCACAGTGATGTAACTGTATTTTATAGTGGAGCCACCTCTGCCGGCAGCTCAAGCTATTTGAGAAGCCGTGAAAACTTTCTTCTCCAGCTCAGGCCAACAGGCTTTGTGTCAACGATTTGCTTGTTTAGTCTTCTTCATTTCATTTCAAGGGCAGGGCTCAACACTAAGGTTTTTTTCTACTGGCCCCACCAAAATTTTTACTTGCCCTACAACAAAAAATGTATAAAGTAACAGAAAAGAAAATGGTTATTGTTTAACCATTTAAACAATAAAGTTATTGTTTTTGTTGTTTTTGATACATGTAACCTTAATAAATAAGGTTATGACACCAAAAGCTACTAGATTAGCTCACTCAAATTTTAAATATTATTTAAATAAACAAGTAATAAAATAGTAATAAATAATCAAATTACGAGTACTAGCACAAATGAATACAACAGAACAAACATATAAATTAAATAAACAATGCTCTTCAAGATTTTCATGTAGGTTTAAACAGGATTTTCAGGTATAGCAATTGTAATATCTATAACTATATAACTAGATATATAACTATAGATTAAGCTTTATTAATCAGTCAAGAGCAGTTACAGATGCGTAAATAATGTTTTGAAATGCTGAAAATATAAAACGTTAAAATACTGTTATTTGAAATTATTTTAAAAATGAAAAGACACTTTAAACCTGAAATTAAACCCGCCAGTAGGTGGCAGTAAGTCCCTGCTAATGAGCGAGTCATTGAGATTTAACCGGATTCAACCGATTCATTCAAACGGCTAATTCATTCAGGAAGTGTTGCTCAGAGACGCAAAACAATTCTGTGGACTTTGTTTGGAACTATTTTTGTTGGCGAAATAGAGTGAAACAGGCGATTTGGTGTCTAAAATGTAAGTCACTTGATATTAAGTTCTTGTTCATTAAACTGTATAAAATCAATATCACATTTGTAATATTGGTTAACTATATTAAATGATATAAATATAAAAGATATACTGGGGCATTTTTGCCCCTTACTTTGAATTCTGGTGCATTCTAAAGGCATTTTAGTATACTAAATCACGCGTAGTGAAAGTGTACACTAAATATGCACGTGCACTAGTCTAACGTCACGTAGTGTATGCGTGCACTCAATGAGTGTGTTTTTGTTTGGTTTTTGTAAATTGAGGGACAAACTCGATAATATCAGATCATTAAATCAACAATTACGATATTATAAACGATATATATTGCACACCCTACAGCACTGGCCCGATCGGGCAAGTTTACTGTTCCGTCTACTGTCTCGAGCGTCGTTCACACTGGCCCCGGGCCATCGGGTTGTCCTTATTGTCGAGCCCTAAAGGGTCACTTTACCTTTTCACTAGTCTCTTACCAATTTTTCACTTACATCAAATTTGCATTCTGCTGTACGATTGGAGTTTTCCTTTGCATACTGTACATCAGTTAATTTAAACTGAACCTTGTAACTTTTTCTGTTTTTTTTTTTTTTTTCATTTTTCGTACAATGCATTTTGTGTTATGATGAGGAGGTTGCGATGATGGAACTGATTTGTTTATCATACATATTTGTGTGCATGTATGCTCACTCTATTTATGTGCTTGACGTTAATTGCGTTATATATGTCACTTAAGCCGGGGACACACCTAACGATTAGCTGAAACATTCTAAGACTGAACTGAACACACATACCGATTGTTTCCTTCGACTGGAGCCGATTTATATACTCACACATGGAATTTAAACACCGACTGTAATCGCAGTCATAAGTATCAATTTATATTCATAATCGGCCTTACAATCGTTAAGTGTGTGCGCGGCAAGGTTCAGATGATAAAAAACTGAGACTTGGCACAGAAAATATGGTAACCACCTAGCAACCATCCCCAAAAATTTTTGCACAAGCAAACTTAAATGGTTATTTCAAGATAATTCAAAATCCTCTCCCTATGGACAGGTTAATTTAACAGATATTCAGAACTTATTATGTGCAGTATATACAGTGTGTGAGGTAAATTAGTTCCAGTCTTATAAGGTATTCACTGAATGAGCCTCTGTGTCCTGTGTGCAGAGAGGTGTGATTAATGGGGATATTATGCAAAGTGCTTCACCTGTAAAAGGGTGGTGACCTCCTGTTGTGCTCAAGGGCACAGCTCTGCCCTCACTTCAGCAGGTTTTCTTTCTCACGGTTAAAAGTGACACTTCCCTGCTGCAGCCAAATGGATGCAAACAAGGGCTGTCAATCAACTGCAAATTGAAATAAAATCAATTTTGTGCTGATTAATGAATGAAATTAATCTCATATGTCAATATCAGAAATCAGAATCAGAAAGAGCTTTATTGCCAAGTATGTTTGCACACACAAGGAATTTGTTTTGGTGACAGAAGAAGCTTCCAGTACACAGTGACAACAACAGTACACAGATAAAGGTAATTAGGTAGAATAAAAAAATAAAGAATAAAGAGATATATAAGATACACACATGTGTATATATATAAAAATAAACAAAAATAGACAAATTTGTATATACAGGTGTGCATATACAGTATATACAGCAGATTAGAATAGAATTTACATGGAATGGAATAAAAAGAGGTAGGTTATTGTCAAATAAATATAAGTGGTATTGCACTTATTGCTGAGTGGGGAGAACATTTAACTGTTCGTGAGGTAGATTGCCTGGGGGAAGAAACTTTTCTTGTGCCTGGCTGTTCTGGTTCTCAGCACTTTGTAGCGCCAGCCAGAAGGCAGCAGTTCAAAGAGAAAGTGATTTGGATGTGAGTATACATTTCTTGGAGGGTGGGCAGGGAAACGCCAATAATCCTCTCAGAAGTCCGAACCGTCCTCTGTAGTCTTCTGATGTCTGATTTTGTAGCTGAGCCAAACCAGAGAGTTATGGAAGTGCAGAGGCTCAGACTCAGTGACTGCAAAGTAGAACTGCATCAGTAGCTCCTGTGGCTGGTTGAATTTCTTCAGTTGGTGAAGGATGTAGAATCTCTGCTGGGCCTTTTTTGCAATAGAGCAAATATGATTGTCCCACTTCAGGTCCTGAGAGAAGGAACCTGAATGACTCCACAGTGCTGTTAAAATATGAACTGTTTTAAGATTGATAATAATGAGAAATGTTTCTTGAGCATCAAATTCATCATATTGTAGTGATATCTGAATGATCAAATGACAATGAAGACTGGAGTAATGATGCTGAAAATGAATGCTGGAATGAATTCATTTCAATTTGATGAATCCGAACCTAGGTTTTACATGGCCGCTAAATAAAGTGATCAGGTTCGTGTGCGTGTTTATATGTTAAAAGCATCTACATTCTCCTACATTGCTTTTTTCCCTTGTTTTAAAGAGTAGACGTAATATTTTTCTATTTCGGGTGCTAATTTATGAAACTACAAGCACATGAAGCTTTGTGCCATGCTGCTTATATTTATCAAGTAGTAAAAATGCCCCTTCCTGTGCCCAAAACAAGGTGTTTGTGGATGAGAGTCCGAAACAAAGACTGACGGGATATTGTCCTGCTCCACTTCACAGACACGGGCGGAAGAATAATTTTAGAATGACACGACAGTTATGACACTTCTGTAAGGACTTAGCCTATTTATTAGCTCAATTTAATTGTTACAGGGAATAAGAATTGAATCAACTGTAAATGATTCACTGTAAATGATTCAGAATTAATATTTAACACTTCATCAATTATTCGTCCAGCGAAAATTGAGGTTAGAGTATTTTACCAATTCTGGATAAAATATTATTCTGCGGCCAACAGTAACAATATTTTATTATGATTATTGTTATTATTGTAATTATTATATTATAAGCAAGAGGTAACTTGATCTTTTACGTTTAAGGCAGTAATTTGACACACAGCACAAGAAACTCGTATATGTGAAAATCAAAACAAGATTTACTGACTACTTCTAATGATTACAGGAAACTAAGGCTAAACACCCACACACACACACATACATACATGCACACACATTCGCGGAGTTGATGAGTTATGAAAAGTCCCAAGTTCAGTGCTAACTTAACTCATAACCTGAGGAAAATCACAAAAGCAGAGCTTTGGCTTGATTCTTTAGGTTTAAAGGAGTTTCACCAGTTTCCAGCAAGAGAGAGAGAAGTTTGCTTGTACCTGCGTTTGCTGTGACAGCTGAGGTAATCGGGTTGTTCCGTGACTCGTGTACAGCGGAATCCCGTTCTGGATTGGCTGTCTTTCAGGTGACGTCTTCTCGGGAAAGCCCTGTGGGTTGCGCGGAAGCTTTGAAGGATGCTGCTGGCTGGTGTGGTGCGCTGTTCTGAGCGTCTGGGTTGAGCGGCTCTCTTCTTGGGAGACTTTGGTCAGATATTTCACAGAGGGTTGCGGAGTCTGGATGTGACGGCTGTCAAATGATCAGCGGCGCAGCTCGTGGTTGAAGTCGGGTGTTAGATGGAAAATCAGCCCCAGTCAATCAGTTATCAATGACCCATGCGACTTTTCCGCCGTGGTCAAAGTAGCGGTGCTTCGGCTAACGGGCTTCAACGACTGTGCTTCAGTCCAGCTTCTGACCGATTTCGAGCGATTTCTGACCGACTTCTAACTGATTTCTGACTTCCAGCACTAGCTTGTTTGGACAGCATAGTTTTAAAGGAGCGATCCTCCAATGAGACGTTGCTACGGAGATTAGACACGCCTCGTCTATTGTCTATTGATCACATCGCGTGATATGTGGAACATTCTCCTGTTTTATTAACAACTTTATAATGTTTCTTAATATTTTCCTGATACTGAATTTCAATGTTTCATTCACACAGAATTACAGAGAATTATAAATTCTGCATTTAGAACTCAAACATGACACACTTCTTCCACACATATTACTAGACTGACCTAATTAAAAACAGTGATTACAAGAGAAAGAAAATGCATACGGGAATACAAACATATAATGCATTGACTCCAACATGTTAGTAATCCCATCATATCATGCGTTATTCTAGATATAGTTAATATTTTAAGTAATCGACAATTGTCCCTTTTGAGATTCAAGATTGAGTCCTTAAGCATAGTTTAAACTTTGACCGGAGTCACGAGTGACCGGGTCAGGATGGATTGCTCACACAAGGGAGGTATTGATAGGACAGATTCGTCTTTAAATCCGTTGATGGGTCTTTTCCTGTTCCGTCCGATAATACAAGAGGGTTTTGTGAGAGAATCAATAGATTTAATGTGATCAGATCCACGTGATGGGTTCTGATTAGTTTATTGCTGATGAGCTAAGAAGTCCTTTAGACAGAGTCCTTTGTTAAAAGAAGTCACGTCATCACTTCTGTTAAGGCTAGGTGTTTCCTGTCAGGAAATGGATCTTTTGGACCAAATGAAGCTTTGTTCAATCATGTTGTTCATTGATAAAGTCATTGGTAAGTTCTGTCGAGCGATGCCCTACACTTCATTCAACAACAACAGCTCGTTCCGTGCGTCGTACATCATTACTGCATTTCTACTCCATTGCACATGCAGAGTACTTTCCAGTTTCGGATTTTCAATCCGTAAACGTGTCCATGTAAACGTAGCTTGTGCTACTACTCCAATTACAGTCGGATTATTAAGGTCAATGTTAACGCAGCTACTGAGATGGCCTGAAAAGTCTATTAATAGCTATGTTTCTATCCAAAGTTGCAAATTTAACTTGTGCGCACAATTGGAATATCGCATTAAACGTGCAAATAAAGCACCGTTTCCATCTAGTAAGTCGAAGAGTCACTTCCTGATAAACTAAATATCTATCAAAACTACTAAAATATCACTAAGAAAAATGAAGTTGATGCAGTAGGAGAAGCCACTGTATATAATAATTTTTGTATATAATATATTACACCTCAGAGCGAAACGCAATAAACGCGGTCATGTTAACTTGCTATCTGAGGTGGGTGCCTGCTGTTTGGGAACGCAGTCGTGTAAGACTAATTATACTGAACCACTTTGACAACAGACTTTGCTCAGGCATTTCAAAAACAGCATTGAATGACCAAAACAGCATTTTAGTCGTCTTTTTTGATGTGCATCGTGGAATTTATTCAGTAAATGTGTTTCCATGTGAATGTAAATAGGTAGTTTATGCGCATGTTTTTTTATCGGAAAAAAACATGTATCTGACTTGATTTTTAGAATTTATGCACATCTTGGTGTTTCCATTCAGCGTTTTTTATGCAATATCCCAAAATGCGCATAAAAATAGGTGGATGGAAATGTAGCTAATGTGTTTCTGTCTTTTTCTTTGTATTGTTTTTTTTTCTTTGTTTTTCCTTTTTCTTTTGCTGATATTAAAGTTGTATTCACTGTAGTAAACACACTCTTTTGTACACACTGTATGTTTGCCAGCTCAGGTGTGTCATGTTTGAATTACTTCTCTGTCCTGTTAAACTACGGGTGTTGTATCCCAGCACATACACAAGTAAAAGTATATTTGTGCAGCTAGATCATATAAAGTGATGCAGTATCATTTATTATGTTTGCAAAGACAAGACAAGATAAGATCACCATGATATAATCAAATAATTATAAAACACTTAGCTTGCAGATCTATAGATAGGCACCTTTGGATGTATTTGTCCATTACAGAAGTCATTTGTTTCCTGTCATGAAACATTAAAGTGATGGTGTTAAAAAGCTTTCACAGTCAACAGACAAAGGATAGCTTGACGCACCCATTGAAGCTGCTTATTTGGTATTTTCCTGTCTTTCTCTGGGCAAGGTTGCAAGAACTTACCTCTGCTATCAGCAGATGAGGTTAAAGTTCTACATAAGTCAAGTTTGTGGTCAGATCTGTCCCAACGCACATGAAGTTCTTTTTTCTTCCATTCCCAGTGGAAATGGACAGTCTTAATATTACTGTAGATGCTTCAGAAATATTATGCACATAGCAGAAATATCTCAAAATAGAAATGGAATGAAATCAAAATCTAGTGTACATAAATGCTCTGTTAATATTTTCGGTCTTTTTGTTTCTGCAGAAAAATTATTCCAGGGCTATATTTGGCTTGTTTTTTCCTCTCCCAGAATAAGTTGGTGCATTTTTATTGGGTTTGAACCAAGTATGTCTGAACCAAGTGCTAAAATGTTCTTATCAAGGCAGCTTAGTTCAATGTCCATACATCATTTTATGCCACTTCAGATCTTAGAAAGAAAGGTAAGTGGTAGGTCAGTGGACTTCTGGCAACTAGTGGCATACAAATCTACACAATCTACATTTCTCTGTAGCTACAAATTTCCCAGATTTAATACAGCCCCATTTCCACCTCGGTTAGCTGTCCTTCCTTAGACCAAAGTAAATTAAGACAGAAGCACTGTGTACTTACTTGCTTTTTCTCATTTAATCTGATACTGATTCTGTTTAAAGAATTTATGCAAAATTTTACCATACAGCTAAGCTGACCAAAGTGGGAGGTCATGCAGTGCAGTAAATGGAGGCAACATACTGTCAAATGACAAGACTGGGGCAATCATCCAAGTAGAATCAAACAGCTGACTCAGTATCCAAGTTGACGGCTTGAAATGCAATTGGTTCATGAAGGAGAAAGCCGTAAAAGTCCATCAGCTGATTGCACAGAAGATTGGTATGTTATACATCAGACCAGAAAGTATAGGAAGTTTTCCCAACAAGGACAACATGAAGTCTATGCTGAAGGGAGGGTAATAGGTGCATAGGGGTAATAGAGCCTTTTATGGATTTTAAATACTTTTCCTATTTTTTTGTTATTTTTTATTTTTGTGTTATGGATAATCAGCGTGTTTAAAATATTTGTATAATTAGATTTTAATCATGAAAAGTAAACACAAACCACATTATGTGATGAATGCATATTGAACAACCACAGCAATCCTCATTACTGCATACAATACATACACTTCATTCTTTTCTAGAGCCAAATGGCAATCCCTACACTTCTCTGAAGTTATACAATCAAACTTATACTAATTGTAAAAATGTCCACTTTCAGGTTGTGGTACATGTGTCCTTTTTTCTGTGAAATCTTTACAGCTTTTTATAAGTAAACACACAAATAACTTTTATATTTGTAATATTTAAAGATGAACACTTGCTGGACTAAAGCCACTAAGGTTCATTTAATTATTTATACTTTTTTTTTTTTTTTTTTTTAAATCATTCACATCAAGTCGTCACCTTTACTTATATAGCGCTTTACACAATACAGATTGTTTCAGCTTTACAGTAATAAACAGGTAAATAATGATGAATGATGCAAACAGAATTCAATTCTGCTGTAAAGCAGCTATAGAAAGACAGTAGTGTCATTGTTCAGTTGAAATCATTTGTGTTGATTCAGTGTGGTTCAATAACTCTGTATTCATTCAATTCAATTATGGAATGAGTTCAATTCATCTAGTAGCTCTGAAGAAAACAGTGGGGGTCTGCTTACATACTGCATTATTGGGTGATATATAAGCAACATCACAACATCAGCCTTGCAATATCACTCTATGTCAGCACGGTTGTGATTCGGCCGTAGGTCATCACAGCTGTGCTGATATAGAGCCATATCGCACGGCTGCAAGTGTGATATTGCGTTTATACAACAGTTTGATGACACGATTATGTAAATAAGAAACAATGGAGTGTCTTTACCCTCTTTTGTGACAAACTATTTCCTTCCGCCACAGATTGACAATTTAACAGTTGAACCCAAGCCTCTGTTACTTACTCTAAAATGTAACTTTACAACTAGTAATGAAGGAACGCTGAGTAGAGTATTATGAGAGAGAGATTGACTAAGCGTGTGCATTACCTGCATCTAGATGATATTCTTCAGGTCAATCTTATATTCATAATCACAAAATCTGTTTAAATGTCAGCTGAGGAAAGTGATATCTTTATCTTTGTCCTTTTAACATTTAAGGGGATTTCCCATGACAGCGCTAGTCAATGCATGTCAGTTGTGTCTTCTAAGATGTTGTTTAAAGTAAAAATAACATCCCTGTTTACAATCTTGTTTCAGTCCCATTCAATTTAAAAGTCTTTGCGACTGACTGACTCACTCACAAAGATGGTCTTTGCCAGTAATAGATTAATAAGACCAAAAATTGCTGTATAAAGAGTGACAACTGATATTTTAAAGCACTTTATGTAAATAATCTGCTATACTGTTATAAACATTTAATTGATTTAAATTACAGCTATTGGAATTTCATCTGACTTTTTGTCTATATAAATAACAACAACTGCACTGAATTACATATTTTTGCTCAGTTTGGACCTGTAAATAAAATTGAGGTGGGTTTTTTTCCCCTCCTCGAGTATAAGCTCCAGTTTCCTCCTATATCATATGAGCCATAAAAGTCTGATGTATCAAATATAATACTCTACAAAAACATACATGCAAACCTTTTTAGATTTTTTTTTTTTTTTTTTTTTTTTTGTCAAAAGGTTCAATAAACTTTCATTTCTATTTTTATACCCTATTATTGCATATGTCAGGGTTTACAGAGTTAAATTTCACATATGGAAAAGGACCAGATCCTCTTACTGTACATAATGTGGCTCTAGGCCTAACCGCATATCATTGCAAACACCTCCACATTGTCATTTCCTGCTTTGACAAGACAAGGAGATTTTTAAAGTCTGCAAGTTATCTGTGGTGCAAAGCATGACACTTTCACTTTAACACATTGTTTGAGAACTTTAAATATTTGAATGTATCTTTCTATTCATCATGCAATTCTTCATAACCACACTTTCATTCAAGTGGTTGGTATGCTTTTAAGGTCCTTTGGACACTTTCTCAGACTACTTAGATTTTGGTGTCACCCTGACTGGCATAGTGATATGAGGATTATAAAAGGCTTTTACTTCTCTTTCCATGGACGCTCTCACCATTCAGGATGGCCAAAGTGTGTCACTGTTCTGACGCACATGGAAAGTCATTGATTCCGTTTTCCCCTACATGCAGGATGTGGAGTGGAATGTCAGCAGGGCTCTCTGGCTACAGCCGCAATATGCCCATCTCATTTACTAGCTGGACAACGGGAAGATGTGGCAGAGAACCAGGAATTGTTTTTAAGCGGTTGCTACTACATACAGTACATTTGCTTGGAAAACATTAGTCTGGCCCTGATTTGTTCATCTCACTGCTGATACCTAATGCCATGACAGCTGATTGCCCAAAACTTTGCTTACTTATCTGTCAACACATTGCAGTTAATTACTCCAGGGTAATTTTATGATGCACTCCATCAAAGTTGTCCAGTCTTGTGATTATTATTTCTGTAAAACTTGATCCACAATTACCTGCAGATGATTGAATGTGCTGTCCACATAATGCAGTGAAACATTTTATTTAGACTGAAAACGTTGTTTGTTTGTTTGTTTTTTTGTTTGTTTTTGTTTTTTTCAAGTATAATGTTATTTGGTAATGCTACTTAATGTTAAGATGAACCATTCCCCTTTCAGATGACAATTGCTTTTAATTGTTGTATTATTGCATTCAGAACTGTTGGTCTTGGCTTTCATTGGCTTCTCTTTTTGACAACATAATTCTTAGATGATTATATTAGCTTCCCTCACATTGCAGCTCAGCCAACAGTGAGCTCTTTCTTTGAGTTATGTTTATGCACTAAACCAACTCAAATTAGAGTGAATTCATTACTGGTACTATGGAAACCAAAACCCCATTCATTGTGATGTTGAATATATTTGTCTCTGAATAAAGTGTCCGATTTTATTTACTCCATGTACCAGTAACAGTCTCCGCTTAGTGGAAGTAGGACAATACAGACCTTGTCTTGTGGTTTTCAAGATTGAGGATGGACAGATGACTCAGACCTGTATATCTCCCACAGTCTGATCTTCTACACAAAGCTGAAGTACTGCTTTCAGTAAGGACTCTCTCTCTGTTTGTTTTTTCTCAAACCTTCATTGTTGCCTCTTTCATCACACAATTAGTCTTTTTTGCAAATGCATTAGCTTGATGTTTACATTCTCACTCCCACAGCATCTCTGTCTTGCTTTCTCTGTCTCTCTTTTTGTTTTTCTTCTTTTTCTTTCCCCTTCCAAAGGCTAAAAATAGGAAGTTTTCATAGTCATTCAAGCATGAGGGCAGCCAAGCACAGATACATTTAGAGTCAGGAAGAGCTCGTCTTGCACAAGAATTAAGGTTCTTTTGTGTGGTCATTAATCAATTTCTGGCATAATCCTGCCTTTTTGTTCTATTTAACCGCTTGAGTGAACCAGCAGTAGATTTGTCACCTCTTTGCCAACTAGCAAGAGTTGTAAATTCACCCTTTGGATCACCCAACACCAGCAGACCATATATTCAGATGTAATGAAGTTGCATTTAGTTCCTAAGTTGCATATATGCATGTATACTGGACAAAAGAACACAATAACTAGTCAACATGTCAAATTAGTTGTCTTGCCTATTTGTAGTTGTTCAGAATCAACAACTTTACAACTTTACTAATAATAAATAACCTCAGAAGTCAATCATGGCAGGTTGTACTATCCGTTCTTGACTGAAACATGTCTATTGTGTGCATTCTTGGCATTCCCTGACATGGGGGGGATGGGGGTTGGTGGGGCAGCGAGGATGGAATAGTTGAATTCAGTAAAGGGTGATTCATGCATCGTAGTAAATTGAGATTGTACAGAAATGGCACTGCCCAAGCATTAGTCAAGCTAATGGAAAATAGAATCTCTAATCTCATCCTTTGCTTGTTATGCAGCAAAGGTATATAAGGTTACCTTGCCTAAAGTTTAACTGCTTAGAACCAAATTAAAAGGGCTTTCATTAGCAATGAATGACTGAATTTTTTTCACATGTATGTGTGTGAGTCATAGGCTACATCTAAAATGCTCTTACTCTATAAGAAGCAATTCTGGTGATGTGATGTTCCTGTGCTGCTAAAACCCAATATTTTATTAAGAAGTAAGAAGCAATAAAAAGAAGCAATTCTTAAATGTTTTTAAGCAATTCTGAGAAGTTATGATGTTGCTGAAGATGAAAATGTTAATGTATAATGCAGGAGTGTGTGTCCTGGTTCTGTCTTTGATGAATCTATGTGTGTGTGAGTGGTAGATTATAGATTTATAGCATCTCTGGTCTCAGCACAGCCTATCCCAGTGGAGTGTTTCATTTACTTACAGCTCTGAGATAGGGACGGAAAACTTAAATACATTAATCTGAATCTGAATAACTATATCCAGTCACTCAGAACAATCCTCTCAGTGTTATATGTGACCCGTCACGGAAACCAGGGACACAAGTCGGCAGCACAACTCTTGAGCAAAATGAGAAAGAAGCATTTTTTTTCAAAATTGGTGATTTTCGTGTTTTTGCAGAATCTGTTAGTTGAGATCATGAAGAAGCCTTTCCGTGTTTGAGATAGCAGTATTGGTATATTTAAAAGCGTACATTTTGAGGTCGAAATCGGCTTGTTTTTCGGAGATTCTAGCACGCAGTAGGGGCGTGTCATGTCTGTGTGTATTTCCATACTGGGAAGCGTGGCTACTTACTATGCAGCGCTCTGGCCGGCTCTAGCTGATATCAAAATTCAATGAAGAACCGTGGCCGTTACACCGAAAATGTTTTGAAGTACTTCTTCGACAAGCCGGATGCTTATGAACAAGCGCTCACTGATTCTGAAAACGATCTGAGCGACGATGAAAGCGGCATAATAAGACATTACCTCTCTGGAGTCGGGTAACGCGCCGGCGCATTTTGCAGGATTTTTTTCACATTGCAGCAAAACAGACTTAAAATACTCCGTCATTTTTTGTCATAGAGACATAAGTAATATATCAATTGAAACTATAGAATGTCTTCTTTTATTTGTGTACACTCAGAGTAAAAACACAATGTTGTGCTTTTTGTAAAATAAAGAAAACTAACATGATGCGTGATCTCTCGTCTCCCTCTGAACGAAGTCCAATCTGATAGTTCTCAGAAAATGAACTGTAACTTAGTGAATACTAATCATAAAAAAATTATACTTATGTCTGAAAAAACATTGAAATGTCAAGTTTTAAAACGTGTAAGTCAAATCGAAAACAAACCTTCTGTGTTTATGTAATCTTTATGAAAAGAGAGCCATGTCAGAAGTCCGTGATTCAGCTCATTATCTGCTAATGCGGCCACGCCCACGGAGGGAGCGCTATTCAGACGCAAATTCAGAGGCAATGCATGCATTCATCGTCTCAATCGTGTAGCTATTTATTGTCTTGAAAAGTGTTTTGAATAGCCATAGTTAGCGATCTCTGGCCTCTGTTAGTCCAGTTATTTCCTGGATTGCCTATTCTTCTTTAACAGGCTTCTCAGGTGAGAACATTTCATTTCATGATTAAAGTGACCAAAATGATCACGGTTATCACAGAATCCTGTTCAAAAAGTCAATTCACCAAGTTTTATGTGGAAAACCAGCAAATAAAAAATAAAATTAGCATCAATATGTACTTTTTCTTTACATAAACATTAAAATAATAACATTAAAAATGATGGGCAGATTTTAAAGGAGTGTCTTGCAACATGTTATCTACAATGCACGAGTTCAAATAGAGTTTTGACAAAAAAGTCACATATTTCAGCCTCTAAATCATTTTTATAAAAGTCAAAAAAGATAAATTACTGACATTTACAATGCACATTAACCTTTATTATTAATAGTATGCGGTCCATGCAGCTTTACAGGGGGTATGGCTTATCTAAATGAGATGTAAATGAGCCCTATTGTCACTCCCAGCAGGTGAGAACAGGTGAGAACTGCAACTTTAGAGGCGTTTTTCTCCCTATAGAGCTTTCTTGATTGCCTACCTTCAAATGGCCACAACTTCTCCAAATATTATCAGATTTCCATGTGTCACACATCGTTGGAAAGCTTGGAGACTGCACTTTCAGAATCTGTGAATAACTCAAAATGCCCCAAAACCGACTTGTGTCCCTACTTTCCGTGACTGGTCACATATGAGAGAGGGAGCTAAATCAAATTTATCATGCTTTCTTTAAAATCAGTCTTTGCCACCCTAAACTGTACCATCACATTTCCCATGCCAATGCTTCACCTTACCACAGCGCTAAACAATTTCATAGATTGTTATTGTATTGCAATTCTATTTTCTATTGCTATTTTTTTTATTTATAAAACACATTACTGCTGCTAAACAACCAGTGTGGCTAAGTGGAGATGATGTTATGGCTCTGTAAACTAGATTATTACATTTTCTGAATAAACTTTGAGTGCTTTTTGCACATATGCCAGGTGCTTGCCAGGGCATTACTTTTGAGATTTGAGTTGGGTGGTGACTTAACTAGTAAAAAGAGCCCACTTCAAGTCTACTTCAATGAAGACTATGGATTTATTTATTTTTTTGGTCTGTTTTATTGTAAATCAGAGGAAAAATCATTAGTCTGCTTGGAAAATTAACTGCACATCTCTTCTTTACAAGCTGCACAATTTGAGGTATCATTCATATCCAGAGCACAAACAGTATTACACACCAAATATTCATAGGGTTTGGGATATAATTCATAGGGTTTGGGATTTCACATCAAAATATAAGCAATAATAATAGTGATTATCAATGTTCTCCTTAATTTTTGTTCTTGCTGTGCAAAAGTTAGTTCTTTTTTTTTATTATTTGATTTAACTTAAAGTGCCTCTATTATGCTATAAATGTTCCTAATTTTGTTTTGGAGGTCTCTTACAATAGGATTACATGCACCCAAGGTCAAACACTTTAATTTTCTCATAATATACATTGCACATCACCTAATTTCTCTGAAACGGTTATTGTTTCCGTAAGCCTACTCTGATCTGATTGGTCAGATGGCCCAGTCTGTTGTGATTTGTCTACAGCTTACAGCGTGCCTATTACCATATCTAAATTTCAGCTCTGGAGGCTTCCTCAGCACCTGTATTTACAGTGATACAAACAGTATTTATAGCCTCAGTTTTACCATATCAATTTGAGCCTGAGTCCTTATCCTTTTGATGTGCATGCAAAGTGAATTTGCAGCACAGAAAACAATGTCTTCTTGACGTCGACATCACGAACCAAACATTTCCAGGCCTCAGCTATGACTATAGTGTTAGAGGGCAGGTATTAAATATTAAATCAGATTTTTGAAAACAAGCAGCTAATTTAGAAGTTACTAAATGAAGCACATTTTTAGATTACCTGAGCAAACATTTTTTTAATGAGCTGTGTTAACTCTCCTGTTCTTTACCAAGAAATTATATTTAAAAATCTCACACAATACAATCAATTTCTGATGAAATAGGTTCATAATCAAATCACAACCATTAAAATATTCAATGATTAAAATGTTTTTAAAGTGACTGATTTGGCTCACTTCATGTTATTTCTTTTTAAAATCCTGTAGATCTGAAATAATCTTTGTATTAGTGTAAGGCATCAGCTTTAACAATCACCAGTCCAGCATATTTTGTGTTGGTATTTGCTGATTATTCCAAAACCCACAAATTCCTTTCACCAGCCTTCCCTCTCAAAGAATAATTAACCTCCATTTTACAAACAGTGTAAAGAGGGGATATATATCACCCACACCCACTCTGATGCCACTCAGATGCCAGTGTTCTTGTTTTTGCTGTGCTGCTGTGGCTACAGTGCAGTGAAGCAGTGCCTGGTGGCCATTTGAATGTGACGGGACAAAACACATTTTTTCCTGTCATCACTCTAAATGAATGATCCCTCACACAGATACACCAGGCTTTGTACAGTGGAATGACAAAAATGGTCACATTGTCAAATATCCCTGGTCTGAAGGACAGGAGTTTGTTAACTACAACAATGTTGTTTCTTTAGTTGTTTCAGGATATTGCTATTTAATTTGTATGGCTTAGTCATACGAAAACATCATTCATTTTTTATCATATCAAATATTGTGCTAAAAAAGAGATATAGTTGCCCAGAGGAATGGTTTTTGGGTGGTCATATTTCTCAAACAAATTTGTACAGCATATGCTGCAACTAAGATGTCCAACACTAACAAAATATCATTGTTTCCTCTCTACCCAGGTGTCCAGTCAACCAAAAAGTCAGGGATCCCAGCTCCTCGTGAGATCCCGCAAAGCATCTCCAGAGAACGCGTCTCATTGCGTGACCAACAGAAAAGCTCTACAGCCAAAAAGATGGTCACCAGTGCCAGCACCTCCAGCCTGTCCACATTGACCAAGCATTCTCGTGGCTCTGTCAAGACCAAAGCAGAGTCTGTTGTTTTGGATAAGACTCTGCTGGAGAGTCAGGTGAGGGAGCTCCTGGCTGAAGCCAAAACCAAAGAGTTTGAGATCAGTAAGTTACGGATGGAGCTCCAACGACACAAAGGGAAGGATTCATCATCAGAGGCTGGTACACCAGAGGGGAGTTCAGAGATGGAAAAGACACCGGCACAGCCTGGCGATAGCCAGGTGCTCGTAGAGGAACTGAGGGAGAAGAATGGACGTTTCCAGCGTGAGTTGGCCACCTTGCGGGAAGAGAATCAGGCTTTGAAGCAGAAGCTTATTACATTAGAGAGCACTACAACACTGCTCACCAGCTCCAGCAAGCATTCAGTTAATGGGATTTTACCAGATAATACCACTTCAGATGCCGTAAACGGAAGCCACCTTAAAACTTCTGTGTCATCTGGTAGTGATATTAAAGGCGTTCCTTTACCCTCCTTAGACTCCTCAGAGTTTGAGAAGATTCCCTCACTTTCAGACTCAGTCAGTGGCAGCATTAAGAGTGTTGTGCCCAGTTGTGTGGTGAAGGAGCTCTCAGTGCATTCCCTGACAGACCGCATCCAGAAGATGGAAGAGAGTCACCACAGTACGGCCGAAGAACTACAGGCCACTCTACAGGAGCTGGCTGACCAGCAACAGGTTGTCCAGGAGCTAACAGCTGAAAATGAGCGTCTCGCGGAGGAGAAGGGCCTCTTACAGACTTCCCTACAGCAGCAAAGGGAGCGTGTAGAACTCTTGGCACAACAGAATGAGTCCCTTCTCCAGAGGCTCAGAGAACAAGCTCAAAGTCAAGAAACTGAGGCTTCACGTGCCTCTCGGGTTGCAGAGCTTGAACAGCGTTTGGCTGAGCATGTGGAGAGCTCCCGCTTCGAAAGAGAGAAGCTGGTTGACATCCAGCAGCAACTTACAGGGAGTCTTAGAGCTCTGGAAAAGGAGAATCAGGAGGCACAAATTGCTGTGAAGAGCTTAAATGAAGAATTAGAGCTTCTTCAAGGGCATCTGGATATAGAGAAGGTTGCTAGAGATGAGGCGGTGAGGAAAACTGAGGAACAGCGGCTATCCTCTGAGGCTTTGAGAGCAGAGAATGTCAGTCTGAAGACACAGGTTGAGGTGGAGAGGCAGAAAGTAGCTGAGTTGAAGGCAGTGCAGAGCGCCAGTGACAACACAGAGTTGCAAAGTCTGCTCAAAGCAGCACATGAAGATAGAGACAAGCTGAAGCTGAGCTGCACGGAGCTACATCAAGAGCTGCAGCAGGTGCGTAGTACAACGGAGTGTGCTCAGGGTGCGCTAGACTAGGTAGAGAACAACACTGGTAATTTATGATATAAAAATGCAGGTATCACCAAATTCTGATAATCTTAAAGTGGCCAAAATACTAGAAAGTTATTTGTTTATCACTAGTTTTTAATTTGGTAATGCTTGTATGCAATTAGGATATTTTTTTGAAGTCCACAGATGTAACTACAACTGTTAAAGAATTTGTAAAGCAAATTGTAAAATGTTCTATGAATACAGGTGGTCATATAGTATACACCACGGATATCCAACCCTGTTCCTGGAGGGCCACCTTCTTGCAGAATTTAGCTCCAACACACCTGCCTGGAAGCTTGTAGTTATCCTGAAGATGGCTGTATCAGAAATTGCCCCTACACCCTCAATCACTATTCCCTACATTACTTCACTTATATAATCTGCTAAAAGACTTGAATGAAAACGAGTGAGTGAATTCAGACACTGAGTGTGCATGTGCTGCGGACGCCATCTTCCAGCGAAATGCGTGAATTTATTTAGCGTGATGATCATAGTCCATGGTTATTCTATAGCAGCTAGCCATTGAGTGTACAACGGTTGCTAACTCATTATTTAGTTGCATAATGGAGGTCAATGAGTGCACTTGATAATGTCCACTATGGACACCATTAAAAATGGCTGTCTCCTCAAATAGTGCTCTATATTAGGGTATAGAGGCGATTTCAGACACAGACTGTGATTAGATGATTCAGGTGTGTATATGGGATGGAGTTAAACTTCGTTGGAATGTGGACAGCTCTGGTATACACAAACCAACAGTTCCAGCACCTTATTATTGTTATTTTAAGAGCATTTGGTGTTTTCAAAGTTCCAGAGCTCTGGCACTTTAAATTCATAATGTATTGAAAATAGCCTTGGTGTTGGAAATGGGTGAATTCTTTGTCCAATTGGCTTGTATTATGACTATCATCACCTCAGATGTTTTTAGTGCCAAATTAGTCATGACTCATTTTTGACATACTTATATTTTTAGCTTCTCGAGAGTCTTATTTTAATTATAGATTTTTTTGAACAACAGTCTTTGGGACACAGAAAGCTTTGTAGACCTTGGTCCTTCAGGACATTTTATTATGTACCATTGGGGAACATTTATGTGGTATATTAATTTTAAAAGGACAACTTGGGTAAACAACTTTGGTGCCTAATACCCTCTCTGGGTGCCCTGTCAGCTCTCTAGTTCACACTTAATGTCAAAAAAGAAATGCAGTAACCTATAAAAATGTTACCACATATACAGATGTTGTATTACATCCAACCACAGAGAATATATCTTTTTTCACATTCTGCATAGAGCCCCAGAAAATTAGAGAGCCTACATAAATATCGAAAGGCATACTTTTGTAGCTCCCTAGTTTGCACTTCTAAATGTTGTAGTCATGTAGTTATGTAGTTTAGAGGTATACCTCATCCTTTAAAATAATTATACACAGACAGGACCGTTATAAACCCACAAGAACATGAACATCACTGGCACCTCATGGCTGCCACTTGAACCCAGTGCACCTCGAAATGCAAAATGAACTTTGATTTTCTCTAAGATTTAACCTCTGTGAGTGAGCCAAGCCTTTTGGCTTTAACATACACCCTCAGTCCAGATGTCATCCAGGGAGTTGCCATTAGAAAGAGCTTTAGGATGCCATTCTCTTTTCACAGCACATTCACTGAGCACTTCTCTGTACACAAGGCTCTGAAGAAATAGGTGTGTGTGTGACTCGGCTGTTCTGCTCTATGTTCCAGCTGTCAAGTGAATCATGGCCTGGCCTATACTGCTACAAGAGTGATCTAATTCTCAATGAATTAGTATGCAACACTGGAGCAATATTGTTTTCTGCTGTCTGATCTAAACATGTTAGAGATTTCAGATGTTAAGTTTAGGAGGACAATTATAGGTACTTGTTACTACTTTAGTAGAAATGTCAAAACTTGAATTGGGGCCAGAGCACCGATGATTGTGAGGACCCTATTGTAATTGCTTGGTCAATTATTCTTCTCCGAAATGAATCGCATTTTTGAGGGCCTAAACATGCTCGAAAAACTCATGAAACTTTGCAAATGCGTCAGAAGTGGTGAAGATGTACTTCTGATATGGGTTTCAGAATTAGGTGTGGCAAAATGGCTCGATAGCGCAACCTACGAAATTTCAATTAAGCGTCCTTTGCGCTATGTTTCACGTACAAGTATGCAATTCGTTAGACACATGTAACAGCCCAATACCTACAAAAAAGTCCATGGGAGCAAAATCTGAAACCCCAACAGGAAGTGAGATATTTTGAATTTTCTCTGCAAAATTTTTGCCGTTTTTGCCATTTCCAGACGTTGTACTTTAACAAAGTCCTCTTAGAGATTTTATCAGATAAATATCATATTTGGTCAGTCTAATCTAAAGGCCTTTTTAACGTTAAATTGTGAAGATCTTGAGTTTTCACTGAAGGGTGTGTCCGTGGCGGCCTGACAAAATTCGATGTTTCTCCATGAAACAGGAAGTTGTTGTAACTCAGGCATACAATGTCCGATCTGCCCCAAACTTCACATGTTTTATTAGAGTCCTGGCCTAAAGACATCTACATGCCAATATTCAGTTACAGTTATAGCGCCACCTGTGGGCAACAGGAAATGTCACGTTTTACACTCTGATTAACTCTGATTAACTTAAGATATTTGGTCAGTCTAATCTTAGCGATAAGGCCTTAGCGATGTTAAATTGCAATGATCTTTACAATACTTTTCGCTGAAGTTTGTGTCCATGGCGGCCTGACAAAGTCTGTTTCGCCATGAAACAGGCAGCTATTGTAAGTCAGGCATACAATGTCCGACCTGCCCCAAACTTCATAAGATAGAGTCCTGGCCTGAAGACTAATAAATGCCTAAATGCAAATATTCATCAGTTGTATATTCATCAGTCATAGTGCCACCTGTTGCCAACAGGAAATGACATGCTTTACACTGTAATTCACTCCCATAAACACATTTGTGTATGCCATGAAGTACCAAACATGCTAGAAACACATTAAATCATGCAACACTTGGCTACATGCTAAACTATGTGATTAGTGCCACGAATCAGAAAGTTGTTGTAACTCAAGCATACAATGTCCAAAACTGCCCCAAACTTAAAGGGGTACTTCACCCCTGGAAAGATGAATGTGTATTCAAAATTGGTCATTTATGTAGTAGAAATGTGAAATTATTTTTGAATTTGGAGCTTTCTAGACTGAGAAAAGGCAGAAAATGTATTTTTGACTAATGTGGATGAAAGACAACAACTCCCAGAATGCACTTGTTTTGCTGCCCCTGCGAGGCCACGCCTATCGGTTACAGGCGGAATTACCAGGAAAATTCAAACAACTAGGCTTGCTTTGTTACATATTAATTCTATAAATCGTGAGTTCATACATTTACAGCGAAATGGTGCTAAATTGCTTTGTACCTGGATGTACACCCAAAACCAGGAGAGGACAAGTAAGTTTCCATCATTTTCCGATTAAGTTAAAGATTTGGAGCGATGTAAACAGTGGCTGCGGGCCATCAAACACCCGAAGTTTGGAGATGACACCGTTATAGAAAACCTAAAAAAACGCAGAATATGTAGTCTCCATTTCAAGCATGAGGACTACGAACCAAATATCCTTGCAATGAAGAGAACCATTCTGAAGGACACCGCGATACCATCGATATTCACTTTCCCAGAGGACGAACAGCCTGGGCTTCTGGTACTAAGCGTATTCGCCTAGAGGTAAGACTCGCTGATACTAGACTGATAACACAGTAGCCTATATGTAGTGTTGTAGGTAGCACATAGGTAGCAGTAAAACTGCAAACTTAGCAAAGTAACGTTAGATAGACAATTACATATAAGTTGCATATAAGTTGACTGTTATCAAAGTAAAGCCACTGTTCTGTAAAACTGAGTTAGTCTATTTATCTATTTATGCTAACGTTACCACAAAAGCCTGTTGCTGTATTGGTTGAGATGACTGCAGAGACCGATAAATTTGCGAGATGAACCACTGATGTAGTGCAGACTATAACAAAATATGTTAAGCTTAAAAATATAATTGACACCCACTTTTGATAAAATCTTTGATCTATGTCCGTGAGTAACCTCAAAAGCGCATATGTATGGGCGTGGTGAAAAAATGCGGAACTACCTGCTATTACTGGCTGTAGTTTTATGCCTGTGGCCAAAAAAGCCTCCGATGACGCAAAATGACGATTTTTGCGTCATCGGAGGCTTTTTTTACAGAATAAAAATGCATAAATCTCTCATCTCGGGCTGATATGAAGGGGGAAAGCACAGTAATTCGAAAATACTAGTGGTATTCTACTAATACAAAGCTTAATGCTAAATCCTGAAGTAACCCTTTAAGAAGAGTTTGAGAAAAGTCCTTCCCTGAACACATCTACATGACAATATTCAGTTATAGTAATAGTGCCACTCACTGGCAACAGGAAGTGATGTGTTGTGATGCACTACTAGCAACATAGTAAACTTCACAAGTGCACTGGCCTGAAGACATCTACATGGCAAAATTTTGTTATTTAGTCATATTGACACCAGCTGGTAGCAGGAAGTGTGGAAAATACAAATGACTAATGTAGTCCTCCTATATTTATATACTTAAATGCATATTGCCCACTGTGCTTTATTTTCCTAAAGCCACCAGGTGGTGGCGGCATTGGTGCAAGGGCCCTTTATGAAGAGTTTAGATGCAAAAGCCACTAAACGCCACCTCAAACGCCACCTCAAAAATTAGATAATGATATTGAGCGAATGCTCTCCGCACATAGTATACGTTCATCAAATACTTCAAATCCACTAAATCACAACGTCAGCCCATTCATAAATACTGGTCGTTGGCAGAAAACGCTAAATGCCATTTCCCTTTGTCAGCAAAAGCCTCTAAATCCACAGGAGAACCAATCGGAAGATGCAAATTTCATTATAGGATTTCAAGATGAATGACGGTGTGTGTATGAGCCTGCTTTCAATTGCCAAGCTGCAAGTTTTTATTATGTTTTGTCCATTGTTACAGTGGCAATGACAGGATTTCGCGAGTAGCAAGTAAACACAACTGTGTTCCTTTTGCTGCTGTAAAACTGACAGAAACTGATGTTTTACTTTGTCTTGTTGTCCAATGAGGTTTTTGTGAAAAAAGCATGGACTTAGCTAGTTCCGCAGCAAAAGACAAATTTGTTAAAGGTGCTGTATGTAAGTTTTTGACTGTACTAAATCATAAAAATACCATAATATATTTGCAGATTTTTAGGATAGATGCTGAGTTCACATACTCCTTTCTCTGAAAACCAATACTACAGTCCGTTATTTTACTTTGAAATGTGCTTTCCGTGTCGGAATGTCTGTTTTTGTTTTGCTCTCTTGCAAGACCGCACATTGCCAATTTACCCAACAGTATTTTGCCACCCCGGGTTGCCAGTTGGCGAAAAACACATGCAGCAAATTGCAGCCATGGAAGCCAGTAAACAAACTTGGTCAAAGATTGCAGATTCTACCTGACCTAAAAAGCCTCAGCATCCATCTAAAAATCTCTGAACGGGAGCATATTAAAACACGATATCAACTCATCATAAATCAATTAATCAACTTACAGTGTGTAAGTCTCCTCGCCTTCCAATGTCAATTGAGCTTGCTCCTGTTGCGTGTCCTCAAACTGACAACCCGCCTGAGCATAGAGTTTGAGGAGGAGGGGGTGGGGCAAACAATATTTTGAATTTGGACTGCAGTACCCATTTCAACCACTAGCTGTCATTCTTACATGCCACACCTTTAAATACCTATGAATTGACTAAAGTGACATTTTTGAAAATAAGGCATTTCAATAACTAATAACGTTTTAATTGCCATTAAAGTGAAATGACTGAACCTAAACATGAAAGCCTGATTAAAAATAAAAGCTCATTTAAAAGAAAAGATGTCAGTTTTTGCAATGGAACTCTGGAACTCTAACAACACTCTGTTGTTATGTATCGCCATCATTGTCCCGCATTCTCATTGGTTTGCTGGCATATGGGGGATTTCATGGGCAGGAAAAGCTATGAGCAGATCACCCGCCCAAGAGGAAAAATGAGCTGCTGCTGTCAGATCTCGATCAAACGAAAATCACATTGTATTTGAGATAAAATGGTAACACTTTACAATAAGGTTCACATTAGTTAACTACATTAGTTAACATGAACTAATAATGAGCTTCACTTATACAGCATTTATTAATCTTTGTTAATGTTAATTTCAATGTTTACTAATACATTAAAATCTTGTTAACATTAATGCACTGTGAACTAACATGAACAAACAATGAACAATTGTATTTTCATTAACTAACGTTAACGAAGATTAGTAAATACAGTAACAAATGTATTGATCAGTGTTAGTTCATGTGTGTTAATACATTAACTAATGTTTATCTAATGAACCTTATTGTAAAGTGTTACCGATAATACTAACTAGACTAAATCAAGTCATAACTAAAGCTATTTTAATAGTATTTCATTTTCTCCACAGGGAAACATATTTTTAGCAAAAACTTATAAACTGTTAAAGACAGACCTACAGTAAGTAGACGTAGGTTACTGTAACTATCCAAGGCTATTAATTGATAGTCTATGATTATGCTTTTGTTAAAGTCATCAATTTGCATTATTAAATTAATTTGTATTATTATTAACTTATTTTTTTAAAGAGTACTTATATTTTTATTATACTTACATTTATTCTAATTATATTTGACTTATATTTTATTTATAATAGACTACTAATATGTATTATATTATAGGCCTACTTATTTCTGCGACATTAGTGACATCTAGCGGAATTACAAAAATAAAGCATATTTTGCAAACAGCCCTTTTGCGCGTCTCGCTTGACTCAACTCAAACCCCAGCTTTTACAACAGCTTTTATGGGTGCTCATGAGGGCAAATGTGGGCTACTTTCAATAAAAGGTCAAACAAGGAACACATTTAGCTGTGTTGCTATGTGTCATGAGAGTAAGCAACTAAGCAGCAATAACACTGTCCATCAAATGTATCTGCACCAGGTGCATTTTTGACATAAGGCGCCACCCAGTCACCACCACTGATATTTATATATCCGGCCATATATGTATATATTAAATTCAAATTAATTAAAACCTGTTGTCTCCACATTAACATGTTGTCTTAAATGCTGCAGTTAAATAAGCTTCAGTTTAAAATTTTGGGGTCGCTAAGATTTTTTGATCTCTTTTTTTGTCTCTTATGTTCACCAAGGCATGCATTTATTTGATAAAAAAAAAAAAAAAAAAACTGTAAAAACAGTAATATTGTAAAATATTATTACAATTTAAAATAACATTTCTATTAAAATATATTTAAAATGTAATTTATTCATGTAATGGCAAAGCTGAATTTTCAGCAGCCATTACTCCAGTATTCTGTGTCACATGATCTACCCGTTTGATAGAATTGTAATGTTTATGTGAATGAAGCCATGCTTGCTCATGTTGTGGTCTATAACTCCTCCCCGAACTCCAAGCTGCTCTGTATCTTGCTCTCTCATTGGCTGTCAGTCATTGCCGATGTAGTTTTCAGTCAGAACACTTTTCACACAGCAGGATTTTGAATCGCCGACAGGTCCAGATATTTAGCATGCCAAATATCTCACGGGCGTCGGCGATTCTCTCACATCGCGTCTTTGCTCATTCACACTGCGTGATTGTCACTCGCGTGAACGAGCACCGATTTGCCTGTGATTTCGGGCGTTTCTCGGCGAGCCAAAATCGGGGCTAAAATCGTGCATTCTGAACTCGGCATTACTTGCTTTTGTGGATACCTGTCACCTGTCTTCAGTCATCCTTCATCTGTCTTCTGCCCTTCGTCTGCTCCATCTCAGTTCCTGGTCTTCACCGTCAAACCTGCAAAGATACAATAACCATTACCATCAAGTCATCATTACATCTCCGAACTGTTATACTCACCAGTCTGCATACTTGTCCAGTTCCATGCCTCTGTTTCAGATAAAATCTGTTTTATATCAACTTACCTGTCTGCCTCCTTTTGTTGTGTGACAGAAGTATTTGAAATAGAAATTCTTTGTAACATTATAAATATTTTTACTGTTATTTTTGATCAATTTATTGCATCTTTGCTGAATGAAAGTATACATTCTTTAAAAAAAAAAAAAAAAAATACTGACCCCACACATTTCAAGAGTATTGTAGACCTAAACATAGATAAACCAACCAATCAACTTCATATATTTTATTTGTTTTTTATGCATTTTACAATAGCACAAAAAAGTGTTTGATCAAATACAATAGGAAATCTGGAATGGGCAGTATAATGCAAACCCTCAGCTCTGATTATCTTGTTTTTAGTTCTTCAAACAATGTCAAGTGTTTTTAAAAATTATTTGTTTTTTAATTCGGTTTTGCCAATAAACTCTAGGTGTTATTTGATTAGTCAAAGGCAATAGATTGTAGTCAGTGTGCAGGGCTGGTACAGTTAAATCATTGAAGGCCGCCAGCTACAGCTTTAATAGAAGGGTCTTATTAAATAATATATGTGATAAACCCTGAATAGCAGCACTACTGTGTTTTAAAAATAGTAACAGTGTTATTGTGGCATGTTTGTGTCTGTATGTACAGGTGGAGGCAGACAGGCAGCAGCTGCTGGAAAAGGTGGAGAAACAGGTACAAGATCATAAAGCCAACATGCTCGCTCTAGAGGAGAAGAGCAAAGATGCTGAGAACCAGATCAAGGACCTGAAAGAGACCATCTTTGAGCTGGAGGATCAGGTGGAGCAACAACGGGCAGTTAGACTGCACACCAATCAGACCATCCTGGACCTTGAGAGTATGACCGTTATCTGTCTCCCTGTCTGTCTCTGGCTGTCAATATACCACTTAACCAAAGAATTATGTCGTGTGTGTGTTTAACTGCTATCCTTCAGCCAATGGTAAATATACTGCATCATCTGGCAGAATCTGGCTTGCACACACACTGGCTGGAGTCTGCTGTGATTAGTAAAACACATTGATTGGATCTGGCACCTGGATGGATTGAGATACTGAGCTGTTTAAAACTCCAGTTTAAATCTTTGCCAGACTGCATCATGCAGGATTCATCTGCTCAGTGAGCTTGTCTGCCTTTCTCTCTTTTGTTCTCTAAGCAGGGGGGGGAGGAAATTTCATGGTACAGATTATAGTTTTATTGCAGCCTCAGCCCATGCCAGTCCAGCTGCAATGAACTAAATAACTTCAAATAGCTTCTTGTTATGACCCTTAGTGACATGTAAATAGTATTAAATAGTATTTATATTTCAAGACTCTTTGTGGATTTTAGTTCAAACTTTCAAGAACATGTTCGGGTCATAGTTTACCCCAAATCCAAAAGAAAGTAAAATTGATTTTAATTAAAAAAAGAAAGAAAAGAAAATATATATATATATATATATATATATATATATATATATATATATATATATATATATATATATATATATATACTGTAAATATATATATGAATAAAAAGAAAATATATAAATAATGTATATTTAATTTTTGTGAATTATTATTTTTCTTTTTTCCCCCTTATTTTTCAGATCAAATCAAGAGGCTGGAAGAAAACAAGGCTGAGCTGGAGAAGCAGATTAAGGCCATGAATAAACAGATGAAGGTGGAATTGTTTATTTATTGTTTTTCTTTTTGTACTTTCTTTTTTTTTAATGAACTACAGCATAATCAGGCATGTTTGACAGTGTACGTCAGTTTCTATAATTCAAGAAAAGTATCTTCCATCTGTACAGAACTTCGAGGAGCAAATGCAAGCTGTATTGCAGTCTAGCATGTTAGTGTCCATCAGTCACACTGATTGAAAATGACATTTCCATTACCAGCCCCATGAGCTCATGAGAAGGCCAAAACACTTCCGCTCCACATGACTAAAAGTGTGTGTGTGTGTGTGTGTGTGTGTGTGTGTGTGTGTGTGTGTGTGTGTGTGTGTGTGTGTGTGTGTGTGTGTGTGTGTGTGCGCGCGCTTTCAGGATGAGACAGACGAGTGGCGCCGTTTCCAGGCTGACCTCCAGACAGCAGTAGTAGTCGCCAATGACATAAAGGTGGAAGCTCAGCAGGAGCTGCGCACACTGCGCAGACGTCTGCAGGAGGAGCAGGAGCACAGCGCAAGACTGGCTTCAGAATTGGAGCAGATCCAGGGCACCAGGTACACAGTCACTCATCAACTCATCACTGCCCTCCCCTCCGCTATCCATCTGGGCTCTCAACTCTAACAAAACTCTCCTCTATTCAAATATCAATCTCTGAAAGCCACTGGCTGGATTCACTGGTATAGTTTGCTATAGCATCATGAAGTTAAATTATCATAGAATCTCACAATCAGATAAAAATGAGTCATTTGACATTAAGTAACTGACATTTTAAAGGCTGTAGTAAACTGTACCAATGAACACTCAAACCAGTAGTCATGCAAAATTACCCTCACTCCTCTGCTTTTAAACTTTCTTGCATCTATTTACTCTTTTTTTTTGTGAAGAGTAGCTGTAAACTGTGATACAGCCCCCCCAAAATTCACCTGCTGTGTCTGAAATCAAAGGCAACTGCCTTGCTGCTCAGTTAGTCAATGTTTTTTAATTCTTAAGTTTAAAGCAGCTTAAAAGACATTGTAACATCACATCTAAAAATCGTGAACAGATCTGAGTGAACTTTAGATACTTTTTGTAGTCATTAAATATTTGCTTGATTATTTCTACCTAGAAATGGAATCAGTTAAAAAGTTGGAAATTTGTAAATGTTCAGTGTTATTTTATTATTATTTATATACTATTATACTATTTATTAATATTTTAAATGAGCTTTTAGCTTGTTCATTTTTTTATTTTAATTTTAGTTCACATTTTAGTAATTTTGTTCTTAAGTCGTTTTATTTAATTTTTTCTTTTTCTTTTATTTAAATTTATTTTAGTTTCTGTTTTTAGTAAATTTTTTTACTTCAACTTAGTTGCCAAGGCAAATGGAATTTATCAAATATTTATGTTATTTTATTTATAACTCCATTTCAGTTAACAAATATTATTTTTGAAATATTATTCTGAAATTTACACAAGAAATGCACAGAACAAACTGTTTATGGAAATGAACAGCAACATCTCTAAATGTGTTAAATTGTGTTTATTCTCTGGTGTTGGGCTGGCATTAATGCATTTTATTTTTTGTGTACTCCTAGCTTTGTAGAACATTTTGCATCTGACTGCAGTGCAAGCAACACTTTTTCCCTATTATTATCATGTGACACTAGATCTGTGCACTTCATAACAGAAATTCAATAAGATTATGAGCCTGAGTGCATGTATTGAATACAGGTTTAAGTATTTTGAGATGGGCTTAATAAAATACAGCACTTTTATAATTAGTGCGTTTGAGTTGCTTGCTAGATATTTAAAAACTCTTGCCCTCCGTTCAAACGGACAGCCAGTGTTCGTCGATCTCCCCCCTCCCTCCCTCGATGCTCCCTGAGATTGCTCTCTAAAGGATTTCCCTCTGACCCAGGTGAGTGCACTGCTAGCACCAGCCCCAGCACTCATGCTGAATGCTAGTATGAATACTTATGGATGGTCAGAGTGATTTAAGGATGTGTCTTGCCTGTTTTCCTTGCCTTAGCCACCGGCCCACTGCTTTGAACAATACTACAATCTGATTGGCTGTGCTCATTTTATTCAAAAGTGGCTGGGTCTGCTTTGCTTGCTGGGTCTGCTTTCCTTTTCCTTAAGTTTTTGCCCTCAAAAACTTTGTATGTGGTGACATCTGCTGTTTGCTATGGTTTTTGCACACAAATATCAAACAAATATGGAAAAGTTTGAAGGTTTTCTTCCTTCAGTCTTCAGACCTGCTTATAAGTCTGCTAATAAAAAATGTCAGATGTTTTATTGATTTCCATATAGATGCATGAAGGTTGATAATGACAAATGAGCATTTGCTGCCAAGATGAAAACATTTGTTTTATAAATGACGCTCAAATTACTGGTGATGCTGCTCATCTCATAAGTCAATCTGAGGCTTTCATCCTAATGAACTCAATTTAGCATGTATTTTTAATGTACCTTCATTTGGACACCATTGTTTTCTTTGTGTTTCTTTCAGAATCGCCACTGGACCTGCATTTGAGACCTCCAAGACTGCAGTTGAGGGGCGATAGATAGTTAGAGTTAAAACCAATGACTGGTTTACAGTATTGTAATACAGAGTTATCTGTGTATCAGTATTATTCATGAAGACAAAGTGGAGACATATTATGAATTTTTGACAAGAAAAAAAAAAAAAAATCATAAAACCAGAATACATATGCTGTTTCCACAACTGCTCAGAGGAGATATTTGTATTTGTTATAAAGCAACAGCACCTGGGGCCTGTACCATGATGGTAGTTGAACAAACTCAGGGTTATAGGATTGGTTTCGAGTTGACAAAACCAAACCACTCCAATACGGCTTTGTTGGTACCATTAAACTAATCATCAACATTCTCTGTCAATTCAGGCTTTGATCCTGAGTCTGTGGAGCGCATGCACATGAATGTGTGACATCAGTGGCAAACAGCCAGCCACATGCCTTGCAACAGAGAGAAACTGTGATTCACTTCTCGTGAGAGAGTCAGCGCAATTCAGAACTCTTTTGCTGAAGGTTAAAAGATTGAAGAAGATTAAGAATTTAAATTTACACTGAAAATACTTGTCCATGAAAGAGGACAAATAAATTAAATCATCAGTGCATGTGAAACTTATGAGGTTAGTTTATATAGTTATATGATATATAGCAATAGAGACTCAAATATGTAAGGTCACATGTAGGCATATTTAAAGAGTTTATTTAAAGCTTATTTATCTTACATATGATATGTATATATTAATATTCATTGAAAATAAATGCTTAACTTTAAAACTAAAATTGCTTGTGTGTAATGGATTAATAATATCATATAATAATTGAAATAAATATGAAATAAGTCATATATAAATCATAAAATATTTCTGAGTAATTATCATTAAAGCCAGACAATTTCATTGTTCAACAATTTTTTACTGTATAGTGACCTTTAATTTGGAGGAAGAGAAACTGGAGTGACTTTATTGCATTGGATGTGTCACTTAGCTCACATTCGATTGGCCCAATTTCGGTTTGAGATCTCTGCCACAGATCAGGTTAGCCGTTGAGCGTAAGTTACTATGGTGATGAACACTGCTAAAAGCCAAGTCACTTTCATGGTACTTAAAACCCAGGATTGGCGCAAACTAATCTGAAACTTGACTGGTTAGCCAGCTAATCCATCTTCATGGTACAGGCCCTCTGCACTATTTGAAATGTGTTTGAATTGATCGTGTTACCTGCTTTATGTTTGTGTTGTTGCACCTTTAAGCAGGGCCAACTAAAAAGTGGTTGATAGTTAGAAGAAAAAGTGAACAAATTGTGTAAGGATATATCTGTAACATTAAGTTATTATATCCCTAACTGTCTTTTTAAAGTACAAAAATTAGCTTTGTATTGTGCTGCCTTAGGAATAAAGCCAATAATTTACAGACCTTTACTACTCTACCAGCACTTTTTGATTTAGGCTTAATGGTTTTTATTTTGACAGCAGCCAAAGAGCTGTTTCTGCCTAAAATAATCATAACTTGAATTAGATAGGCAAATATATGTAATTAAACAGGGTAAACAGTTTAATTGCCTCTATTCTGTGTTATTTCTTTTATATTTTCTGTGTTTACACACGTTAGGCATAGCAGATACATCTATTTGAGTTACATGAAAATTTTCATGTGCTACTTTTCAAAGGATGAAATTTTGTTTTCTTACTGTTTTGTGCAAGTCCAACACTAGATGGCAGACAAATAATTCTTATCAACACTCCAACATATCAAGCTTGTTATAATATTTAAAAACAATTAGATTCTAATACTTAAAACCAAGTTGGTTTACAATTTTTACATGTTTTCATTTGATTTACACAAGCACTAACCAATGAAGATTACTTGTATTGCATTACATTTGCTGTAGAGTTAAGGTGGTTGTCTCATCCCTATGTGGTTTTTGTTTCATCACTAGAAATAGTGATAAGAAATCAGTTGAGCTTCTGCTTTACATCACGTTCGAAGTAAACAACTTTGCTAAGCACTTCTGTTTTTGTTACTCATGCATGACGTTTTCTACTCCACTCACATTCCAATTTGCATTGGTTAGTGATCTGTGGCCAACTTCACTTTGAAAGTTTCTCACTGAAATCGATGGATGTGAGTCACAGTGAAATTAGGAATGCAAATAAGACATGATTTTCAAGCGTGAAGTGTCAGGTCCTCAACTGCCGGTTTGTCAAATCTCAGGTTGTATGTCTCACAGGAGCATATTCCTCTTGATGCAGTTAATCAGAAATCACAATGCTGATATTAACAATTCAGATCATGGCTGTGCCGAAATATGATTACATGTTCAGTAGTATCACACCTCCTCTGCCTTTAAATGATGCAGTTTATGTTTTGATTCAGTGAATGTGCAAATGTAACTTATGTACTATTTCCATGTGACTGCAATGACTTGTGTACTCATGAGAGATACATATTGTTTATCTCTACCACATGGGGTTCTAAATGTACGTTTAAATGTGTCATCCATGTATTCTGCTCGTTTGAGGTCAATAAATCAAACCATTCCAGCATGTAACACATCTCTGTGTGTTTTAAAGTTGAAATCGCTTAAACCACTCCCCTGCAACCGTTAGTCTGCTATGAGCGAGAGATGGAGAGGAGGAGTGCTAAAGTAAAACTCTGCCCTCTATTCAATATTCCGTTTCACTTGGAAATACGTCACAACACTGGAGAAAAGTCGTTTGCAACTTCCGGTTCACGTGGACTTTAAGGCTGTTTCCTCTGGGGCTTCTCATCTTTCATTTTCCCATGTTTCTATGAATCCATTTAGAGTGAAGAAACATGATACAGGCAGTTTAGGACTTTATCCTAAAATACAGAGGCATCACCAGAACTGTGTTTTAAGAGTTCTTGCTGATATTTTGCTTGCATCCTTTATGCATATTGAACTATTTTTGTACACAAGAAATTTCTGCCTCATGTAGTAAAACTTCACTTCAGTGTGTTCAAATGTTCATATACAATCTCACCCTGTGTGGAGAATTAGCCTTAATATACCAACGTTGTCTTTAAAACACACACATGCGCACTGAGAATCTGTCTTAATACTTGCCTGACTCAAAGAAATGACTGCTGAGTATTAATTAAACATGAGAAATCTTTATGGTCTTGTGCGAAAAATTATTTAATAATCCATTATTGCTGTTCTTTCTAAGCCTTTTGTGAACATTATACGTTTATTTATAAAAATCAGCCAACATTTTTTAACAATGATTATACTTGTTGAATCTTGATGAAACTTGTCCAGAAAACCTGTCATATTGCACCCCATAATCAAAAGAAAGTAAATAGAAATGTTATTGTGCATAAGGAACATGATGCCTACTTTTAGAACCTTTATGATTGTTTATATTGTGGCATTAATTTCCTGACAGTTAAACCTGTTTATCCCCATTTTTCATTACCATAATGCAAAAGAAAAGGGAAAACGAACAAAGAAACAATAAAATAATTTTTATTATAAACAAATTATTTGCAACATTTTTGTCCTGGTTTTATGTTGATTGTAATAATAAAAGATATATATTACAGTAATTGTAGTGAGTAACGAGAAGAATAATGGAAAATACAAATGCCCAGGCACATTATGGTAATAAGAATTTGGAAAGGAAGTGTGCCTAATTGAGATGAAAATAATGTGGCAAAGCAAAAAAATCTGTAGTCCTAAAACAGACTTTATTTACTTTTTTTTTTTTTTTTTTTTTACTTTTGATTATTAGGGTAAGATGTGACCCAAACATGATTTCGTGAGAATTGCCTAATTTTTTTAATGGCATTTTGGTATGATTTGAAATTGCTATTTATTACTATTATACTATTCAATATTATTTAAAACAAGTATTACAAAGCCATTGTAAAAAGAATATCTGTATATGTGTAATGTAAGGAAAATTATGTAAAATAGTTTATTCATCACATACACATGTAGTGTCTTACGTTCCAACATAAACACCCCTGTGGCCTGTCTCTATATCTGTATGTGTTCTGTGATTGATAGGTCATGGAGTGAAGATGTTAGTATCTCTGACTCAGATGGCAGTCTTCACTGGCGCCGAATGAACATGTCCCAGAATGCACCCATCAGTTTCCTAATTGATGGCAGTGGGAGTGGAAGTAGCACATCCTCAGAACCAGGAGCCATGGTCAAATCTCTCATCAAATCTTTTGACACAGCTGTGCCGAGTGAGGACACAACCTTTCTCTATGTTTTTTTTTTTTTTTTTTTTTCCTTGGTCTCCCCTCATTCTCACTCTTGTTCTCTCCTTTTCTCAACTCTTTTCTCTTCCTTGTAACAATACATTTTAAGATCTGAGACATTAATGAGTAAAATGTCCTAGATTTTAAAATGATTGCTGAGAAAATATTTAGGAAGTGATTAAGTGTTTAGATTGTGGGTCTATCATGGTGAAACAGATGCCAACAGAAGCTGGTCTTTAATCTGAGCTAATAATGTAATACTCTCCAAACATCTCCTGTCTGCCATTACAGTCTATCTGTTACATGGCAGCTGGAAAGTCTGGCTCCCATTACAGCAGCCAGGCCTCTCAAATCATTACCGCCTGTCTTTGTAGAACAGATACTTCTTTAACTTATGGGGTGTGAGACAGCAGGACTTGTTCTCATTAATTAGTAAAAATGTCATGTTAGCTTGGAGAGGTTGTTGGATGTTCTTAGAACAATAAGACAAAGAGTCTCATTATTAACATTTAGTGCAGCCTGTGATTGATATATATATATATATATATATATGTATATATATATATATGTATGTATGTATGTATGTATGTATATATATGTGTGTATATATATATATATATATATATATATATATATATATATATATATATATATATATAATATATAAAATAAACACTGTGTGCAGAATTATTAGGCAAGTTGATTTTCTGATCATATTTTTTTCCAAGCACATTTTACCAATTCTAAACCACATTAATCTTAATAACTACTACTAATATTGTATTTAATCATTTATAAGTGATATATAATTGCTCATGAAGGCTGGAAATGAAAAATGCCTTATATTCAGGTTTGCATAATTATTAGGCAGGTTTGTTTTTACAGGCAAAATGAGCCAAAAAAGAGATTTAACTCGGACTGAAAGGCCAAAAATGATTAAATGCTCATGGGTAGGACGCAATACTAATGCAATACTAGAAATTGCAAAGTTAAAGCATGACCAGTGGACAGCAAAATGCTTATTGGGTCAGCGGGATCATACAAAAACAGCTGGAGAAGAAAAGACACATGTTAACTGCAAAATAATTAAGAATTAAGGTGAAGAATTAAGTGTGAAACCATCAGGAACCCTTTAGTCTCCAGCGCCACCATTTCCCAGTACTGAAACCTACCTGGAGTCTGCAGAAATGCAAGGTGTCAGGATCTCAGAGATTTAGGTTAGCTAAAGAATCCTAAAAAATGACCCGCACTTAATAAGAATCACAAGCTGAAGTGTTATAAAATACATGAAGACTGGGTTTTTATAGGCCTTATAGACAGACAGCTTGAGAGTGACTCTTGAAGGACCAGCACCACATTCTCTTGTACCACTGTTTGAAGAATTTATCTTCCAGAATCTGGCAGTAAGTTTTGAAGATCGTTTTTAGTCCATATCTGCAAGACAGACATTTCAGGATAAGAGATGTGTGTATATATATATATCTCTCCAGTTCCAAAGACCATCTATTGAAACTACGCTGCCAAAACTGCTTGTTCTGAACTTACTGACGAAATTTCATAAGTCAGATGAATGTGGATATTAACATATGTCCGCCCACATTTCTATTTCTACACAGTCACGCTAAGGACATATGCAAAATAGATACTATTACTCCTAAAGAGCAGAACACTCTGTCAAACCTAATGGGTTGTCTGACTGTGTGTAGCACCTGTTGCTCTCCTTATCCTTCAGAAGATCCCAATGTTAGAAACAAAAGTTTATTTTTTTTAAATGTTGCTAATCATTTCAGTCTGACCTTTACAGTTTGAGTGGCTAATTTCGGTGCATATTATTTTGTGAACCCTTGCAGGCTGTTTTTAAAGGATGGGCCAGTAAAAACTTTATTGGATGAAAAATATTATGCCTTATCCTCTTAAATGTTGTGTATTTTGTCCTACTTCCTGTGTTATTGACCGTAAAGGGATAATTCACCCCAAAAATGAAAATTCTGTCATCATCTGTTCACCCTCATGTCATTCCAAAGGTATACGACTTTCTTCTGTGGAACAAAAAATAAGATATTTTGAGAAATGTCTCAGTGTTTTTATTATTATTATTTTATTTATTTGTTTGTTTGTTTTGTTTTTCTGTTTAGTTTCCATTCCTCAAAATATCTTATTTTGTGTTCCAAGAGTTGTACAGGTTTGGAATGAAGGGTGAGTAAATGATAATAGAATTTTAATTTGGGGGTAAACTATTCCCTAAAAAGGTCAAATATCTTCTTCAGATTAATTTGTATTGTCTGTGTGGCTGGAAATATGATTTTATATGGCCAGTTAAAAGTGTTGTGATGTATTTTGCTAGATGGACCCAGCAGCTCGGCACAGATACATACATCTCCCAGAAGCCCCCTAAGTGGCATACCAGTCCGTACAGCCCCTGCTGCTGCTGTGTCACCAATTCAGGTATTACAAAAAATCTCACAATAAACCACACATTTATTCTAGACCACAGGGCATGCTATCACTGACATGCGCTTTATGTTTCTAGAGGCACTCTGGAATCAAGCAACTGTCAAAGACCCTTGAGAGAAGAATCACCTTTGGAGATTTTCCCCACAATGGTACTTCACATAGTGACATTTTGCAGTGTCATTTAAACAACACTTCAGTTATCCTTAAACACCCATACTGTAAAGAAACATTTTAATTTAAAGGACGAGTTAAACTGTTGATAGCATCCGTGACTTTGTCGCTTACCACAGAAATTGTGATTTTGTGAAAATTGTGAAATTGCGTTCAAAGCAATGCACTTGTAATGTCTACAAAGTCAGTATCTATAAAGTCAATATCTGTGTCTGAAATCCATGTCGAAAACGTTAGTCTAAAATGGGGTATATTGGACCAGGTATTGCACCAAAATGCAATTAAAATGCATTGTTTCAAAAGCCACAAAACGTCTCAGGTTACAACTGTAACTATGGTTCCCTGAAAAAGGAATGAGACATTGCGTATTCCAAAGGTATTGGAATGCCTCTGCGTGATTGTGTGAACCACGTGTGTAATCCGTCCAATGGCTTGGTGGGACGTCATCCCATAGCGTGTGACGTCATGACTAGGGGTGTAACAATACGCTCAGGTCACGATACGGTACGTATCCCGATACGGAGTTGACGATACGATACGTATCACGATATTTTGAACAAAATGAAACAGAAATTCAAACAACATTTATTCAGAAAACATTAACAAATTTCAATAATTTCCCTTGTTGTACATACAAGATCACATTTCAAGGTTTAATAAAAACCTTCTGTATTCAAATCAACAGCTTAATAGGTCTGTCTGTCACTGAAAAATAATGTTAAATCTAACATGAACTTAAAATTATGAATAGGGGCCGTTCACATGTCGCGTCTAAAAATGCGTGGAAGGAGCGGCCGCACCGCTTCTCCTTATTTCCAAAGCGCTTGCGCTACTGTGGCGTCGGTCGTTGCTATGCAACCATGAACTGCGCTCTCTAAGATGATCAGGAAGTTTCAGCAAAGAATAAATGATTTATAGCCCTTGCATTAGCTTTACTATGAGATATATTTATGGAGATGAGACAGCTGTACAGCTATGATTGTTCATCTCGATGCGCCTGGAAAACGCACCGGATGCGCGTCGCGATGCGTTGATCCCATTATGAGCGCGTCTGCCTCGTGGCTACATTTGAAATAACTGACTTGCACACGGAAAAGACGCAATATGTGAACGGCCCAGCGGAACTTCTTAAAGCAAAGCATCGCAAGCATCTTTTGCTTTTCTGTGAGCACAGCTGTTGCTGTGGCACTGCGGTGAAAGAAAGCCACAACTTTTCTCACGCGACCAAGCAAGAGACTGACGCGAGAAATGTTTAAACCTGCTTGCAAGATTCGATGTTGTGCGCGAAACACTTACTGAACTAGAGAGCTGACTGAGACACACCCTTAATATGCGGTGACAACCCGGCTTCTCTAACTGCCACCTCCTTGTTGGTGGCAGTTAGAGAAGTCGGCAGCTCAACCAATAAGATTAGACTGCCGTCATATCGTAAAAGTATCGCCATCACTCTACGATACATATCGTAACATTTTTGCATCGTGATATATCGTACTGCGATAAATCGTTACACCCCTAGTCATGACCAGGGAGCTATAAAGCACACCTGGACCAAGCAATGTCAGCTTCTGATTGGCCGAAGCAAGTCGATCACAAGCATGCAGGAAGTCGTTTGGGGAACCATGGTTACAGCCATAACCCAAGGAAACTCATGCTATGTTGGAAGTTACACTACTTTTGGAACTTTAATACCTACTCCGCCATACTGACAAGTCCATGTCTAGTAAGCCAATTTGCAAAGGAGGTGTGACCACAGACCACCAATGTGTTGTCTGTCCGGACATGGAGCCTGTTAGGAAATCACTCCACAGCCTGTGAGGGAAGTGTCTGTCGTAAGAGTCTTGAGATGACAAGGCACTCCCAACACAGGACCCTGGGACAAAACCAAGGCTTCTTTCACATCACCAAGGTACGAAGGCATTTGCACATTTGGGAAAAACCCTTGGTCTCTTCAGCCACCGTTGCAAAGGTCTCATGTACAGCAGGAGAAAAGGTATCATGTTGGACACAGCTGCCATTAGACCTAACAGTCTTTGAAACTGTTTTTAACAGTCTTTGAAACTCTCTAGCTTTACCTTGTTTATGGCTGAAAGGATCAAATCGATATGAGCAGGTGACAGATGTGCCTGCATTGTCATCGACTCCCATACCACTCCCAGAAAATTGGTCCTTTGTAATGGAGAAAGCATACTTTTCTCATAAGCAGGGGAGTGAGGTGGCGAGTGCTCAAATCTTCTCTGCCTTGATGCTGAGCACATTCACCTCCTTGGAGCTAGATAACTGCAGCACCGGGCCTTCACTCTGGCCAGAATACACCGCTGAGCATGTTTCCAACCACTGAGAGAAGGCGCTGGATCTAGCAGGTGAGGGCAGAGAAAAGGCAGAACCCGTCTCCAACCCCTCAACTAGATCCATCTACAATCCCCACGATCTATGGGGAAACGGGACCCAGACCATGAGGATTGCGTGCCTGAGCTCCCTTCTTGAAGCGGAGTGTTCACCGATCACACTGAGCACAGTCAGTGCCCTCTCAAGAGCTGACCGAGCATGCTCCACTACCAAACAAACAACACATAAATCGCATGTATCCTCACCCGTGATGTAGCGAGGGCAGGGAGTAACACATGATTTAAAGTGCTGTTTGCTCTCCATTTCAATATAGCTCTCATTTTTAATATACTGTATACATGTCTTTCTAGAGGACAAACAACACCAAATAGACAGACAATTTGAACTCAAAGCGCTTGCTGAAGGCACAGAAGCTGTCATTGTTTGGTCCTGGTCATGATGTCACATACATGACGTCTTGGCATGCCAAGGCGCTTTAAGGCGCAGAACATGCAGAGTCCCATAGTGTTGTAACGTCCGACATAGGCTGTCAGTCTCTTTGGTGATTTCACACTTTGAACAGAATCATGCTAGTTAAAGACTGATAGGGGGAAAAAAGGGTTTTGATAGAGAACCTTAGTCATGTCTTCATGTTGACACATAAGGTGTTCATAATGGTTCCCTTGAAAGGGAACCTTACTAGTTTCATGGTAACATGAATATTGTCAAGTTCATCTACTTAGAACAGTACAACTTTACAGATAAAATAACACATTTTTGGAAGAATGAATATTTGTGCTTCACATTTATGTTTTAAACCCTACATAATGCACAGTTGACTTTGATTAAAACAAAGAGAAGAAATTATGCTTTCACAGTGCAACTGTAAGAAGTCGTCGAGTGTAAAAAAAAAACACTAATGTGATGTACTGTTTGATGTACAAAACTAAGAGGATACTGTAAAATATACTATTCACAAGTTTGGTTTTGGTCAAATCTTTAAACATTTTTTGAAAAAAGTCTCACCAAGGCTGCATTTATTTGATTGTAAATAGTACAGTAATATTGTTTGGTGTTATTAGAATTTAAAAGAAATGTAATCTAATTTAATACATTTTAAAATGTAATTCATTCCTGTGATGGCAAGCTGTATTTTTAGCAGCCATTATCAGACTTCAGTATCACATGATCCATCAGAGATCATTCTAATCTGCTGATTTGGTGCTCAAGAAACATTTCATTTCATTATCACAGTTGAAAATAGTTGTGTTGCTTAATGTTTTTGTAGAAATCTTTGATACATTTTTTTCAGGATTATATGACTAATAGAAAGTTCAAAAGAACAGCATTTGTTTGAAATAGATTTTTTTAAACAATGTAAATGTCCTCACTCTCAGGGTCGTGTGATGAACTGAAGCCCTCGTCTCTTATGAGGAAAAGTCCATCCCTCGAGTCAGTAATTAAAACTCCAGCTCACTTCAACGTCCGTACCTCCTCATTTTCTTACAACAGAGCCAACAGCAAACTCAAGTAAGCTTCACAAACACAAAACCACAGATGCAGTAAACATTTTCCTAACTAGGGGTACTAAAACAACAAATGACTCAGTATTTGTATTTTGAAAGAAAAAAGACACATTTACCTTTCACTACTAAAAATATGTGAATGAAGTGCAGACAAAGGCTAATAAGATCACTCAGACCAGAAAAGCCTAAACTGTATTTCTCATTCATCATACACTTGCATTCCTCAGCTGCTTCTCGCTATTTTCGTTTTGCTAACCTTTGATGTCCTGTTTAGAAACAATGCCTCGGGTTGCGCAAGCCAGTCTCTTTGGTGATTCACACTTTGAACAGAATCATGCTTGGTACAGACTGATAGAAAGAAAAAAAGTTTTGATAGAGATCATGGTCATGGTCTTTATTAGTTTTTCAATAACACTGTTGGGAAGTTGACACGCAATGTTTTTTTTCTCAAGATTTTCTATGATTTTGTTACATTAAGTCTACTGAAGAGGAGTCCAAGTGAGAGCCCAAGTGCAGTTTTATTTACAAAAAGATAAACAAATACAAAATAAATGGAACAAAAATAATGACATGAACAGAGCAGATTTGAACTTGAACATAAACTTTTAAACAAAATTCACAAATAGAGGGTTACATTGAACATGTCTAGACAGAAGACTAGAGAAACATTACATACTCTTTGGGTTTGTACTTATTTTGAATAAGTAATTAGTTTGTGACCGCCAAAAAAAGTATGTTCTATATAGTAATGTGTGTGGTATGAATGTAATCCAGACATACTACATTTGTGATGTTTTCATTATCATGTGACCTTCCAGTGTCAGTTACTGTACATCGCTTCACTGACATTCACAAATCCTCTCCCATGGCCTCAAAGGATAGTAGTGTCCATCATATGCAAAAAGTAGTAAGTCATCTGGGTGCTTTTTGCCTACTGTTTTATGAATACTGTGAATTCGGACATAGAGTACTACTTGGCTCATATTTATACACATTTATACAGTAAATAGTACACATTTATACAGTAAACAGTTGTGTAATCCCTAGATAACATATTCGTTATTATATTATGCAATAGAGAGTAGTCTTGTATTTGTTTCAAACCCTTACAGACATCACTGAAAGGTGATAAAGCAATGACGCATACAGTGTTCTGACTTCTAGTTAATGACCACAGAATCAAATCATCCAATGAACACAAAACAAGGCAACCTGATTATCTTTCATGCTGTGTCTCTGACAGAGGCGATGCATCGATGTACTGATGTACTCTCACAAGTGGGTGAGGATTTTAGCAGTAAACATTTAACTGGTCAAGTCAGTCACGCTCAATCTGTTGTTACATTATTTCTCCCAAGTACAGTATATACTTTGTGCATATTTGCAGTGTTTGCCTTGTCTTTCAGTGCTTTCAGTGCATTTAGGAAATAACAAAATGTTACAAGTGCATGTAACACATGCTAAATTAAATCTCAGTTCTAGTCACAAATCCCATGAGGACTAACCAACATGAACAGATGCAGTGTTAGTGACCGTATGTGTGTATGTGTGTGTCCCCTGATGCTAGTGTGGAAAGAACAGACCCTCTGTCTGCTCTGGCGCGGGAGTATGGTGGATCTAAGAGGAACGCTCTACTGAAGTGGTGCCAGAAGAAAACAGAGGGCTATCCGGTAAGGAGCACAGGCCCTGACCCTCTCTCTCACCCTGTCCCTGTCTCTCGTCTTTCAGTTTCAAGTTTTATTGGCATGACTGTTTAAATACAACATTGCCAAAGGAATGTAGAGGCATTTAAAAGCGAAATGTGTAATATCTGCACCACAAGTGTCACCAAACAGAGCTGCACAAAGATTTAGAAAAGGATATGATGTCTAAAAGTTTAAACACTTTTAAGTGTGTGACATTTGATGGTTATTTATGCCTTACATACTTCTCTTTGAGTTGTGGTGGAGTATTATAAGAATTGTCATAGGAATAAGGTAAGTGGCTGTCTACTCTATATAGTATACTGTTGGCCATCTTAACATGCTCCTCCCATACACCATAAAATAAGCCGTTTCCGTATAGTGCTCCGCCCCAGTGAACTCTGGCCCTTGTGCAGTCTTGACTATACTGCAGTCACAGTGGGCTTTTTTAAATAGCCAATTTAAATTATAATTTAGTGATTCTGTTCATTTGATTTTGTTTACACAATAAGTTATTCTTAATTTCTTCAGTCATGTGTAATTGAAGACATTTGCTTCATATTAAGTTGAGGGAGTAAGTATATTTTGGGGGGAGAATTTATAGTATTTAATGCATTAAATTGATTGGGGTAATGAAACAATTATACAGTATATAGAATGACCAGTAAAAGTACATCACATTAAGTTAAAACATGATTAAATGGGCAAAAACTTTTAATGGTTTATTTGCCAGATAATAATTTTGTATCCTATAGTTTTATAAACTCCTAAATGTACTTATGTACTTACAATGAGAAATAATTACTGATGGTTCTGTGTTGTATGATCTTAAAGGGTCATGATCCCTAAAACATTTTTAATATGTTAACAGATATGTACAGGTTGCACATCAATGAAAACAATGATAGCACTCATTATGATTTTTATTAAGGGAGAGGTGATTTTATTTTCTTTGGAACCATTTCATTCTTCCGGTTTGAAAAAGCAAAGTTGAACCAGCGTCACAGAAAGTGACATATATGCGTTAATTCGGAGTGGTGATTGGCTGCTTTGGCTGGAGAGTACATGTCTGCTAGGGGAGTAAAGGTTCAAATTACTCATGGTTCTGTTTTTATCACAGTTTTAGGGTCATGGTTTCGGTACGGTTCAGTATGTGCTATGTTAAGGGGAAAAAGGACTGCTGTCAAATAAAAATAAAGAAAATAAGAACAAATAATCAAACTACAAGCAACATTACAAATAAATACAATAGAGCAAAGATACAAATAAAAGAAACTGCTTTTCAGGTTATTTAGTAATCTAACAGTAGTTTTCAGGTACAGAAACAGAATAAAGTAATCAAATGTAAAATAACATTGCATATAATCTTCACTGTATAAATTAAATAAAGACTAATCATTATTAAAGTTACAAAAGCTATTCAGTCAAGAGCAGTGAGTGATTTTCTTGTCTTTTGATGTTTGACTATCATTAAAAACAAAGACAGCAGGAATATTAGGCTGCTGTCATTTAAAGACATCAGACACAGATCCAAAATTTTGATACATATGCTTTGTCATTCTCGACTGTTTACGTTTACTTAAGACATAACCTACCATGTTTGCTAGGATATTCACCAAGATGGGCATGTTGACAAAATTTGTGTGTGAATTTGTCCATTCAAGCACAAGACTTGAAAGAGAACTCAATATTTGCACGCTGTCTATGACGAGGCTTTCTGTGTGCGCTTCGGATGAGTGCACACATAAATCTTCTCACGGCACGAGTTCTCTTTCGCGTCTTCTTGCGCTTGAGTGTTTACAGTGCTCAGCGTAAATGAGTACACCCCCTTTTAAAAGTAACATTTTAAACAATATCTCAATGAACACAAAAACAATTTCCAAAATGTTGACAAGACTAGGTTTTATATAACATCTGTTTAACTTATAATATGAAAGTAAGGTTAATAATATAATTTAGAGAACAAAATTTTCAGTTTTACTCAAATTAGGGTGATGCAAAAATGAGTACACCCCACTGAAAGTCTCGGGAGAGCAAAGCTCAATTTTAGACTACAAATGTCTAATTTAACAAGAATTCAACCACAGGTGAGTCTAATTATTCATTACACAGGTGTCCAGCAAACAGTTGACTATAAAAGGGTGTTAAAACCCCTTCCCATTTCATGCTGTCAGCAATGGCACCACATGGAAAAGAAATGTCACAAGACCTGAGAAAGAAAATAATTTATTTACACCAGAAAGGTGAAGGCTACAAGAAGATCAGCAAAGCTTTACTTATCAGTCAGAATACTGTAGCAAAAGTGGTACAAATATTTAAAAAAGATGGAACTGCAACCATCTCACAGAGTCGTCCAGGTCGTCCACGGAAGTTAACACCTCGACAGGAGCGTCTTCTGATGAGAAGGGTTGAAGAAAATCGGCATGCAAGTTCACTGCAGTTATCTAAAGAAAGCAAAACTGGGGTGACTATTTCCCGTGACACAATACGGCATACACTGCAGAGGAATGGCATGCATGGGTGTCGTCCACAAAAGAAGCCTCTCCTAAGGCCCAGGCACAAAAAAGCCTGCCTAGAGTTTGCCAGGGCCCATGCTGACAAAGATGAAGACTATACTCTGGAGTGATGAGACCAAGATAAATGTTTTTGGAACCGATGGCTTCAAAACTGTATGGCGTCGCAAAGGTGAGGAATACAAAGAAAAATGCATGGTGCCTACAGTGAAACATGGTGGTGGTGTCTTTATATGGGGCTGCATGAGTGCTGCTGGTGTCGGGGAGCTGCATTTCATTTATGGCATCATGAATTCACAGATGTACTGCTCTATACTGAAAGAGAAGATGTTACCATCACTCCGTGCCCTTGGTCGTCGTGCACTTTTCCAACATGACAATGATCCTAAACACACATCAAATCCACCGTTGGATTTCTGAAGAAGAACAGGGTGAAAGTGATTCATTGGCTCCTGATCTGAAGCCAATCGAAAATCTATGGGGAATTCTGAAGAGACAAGTTGAGCATCACTCTCCATCCTACCTCCAAGAGGTCATTCTTGAAGAATGGAAAAAGATAGATGTTGCAAAATCTTGCCAACTTGTTCATTCCATGCCTAGAAGACTTGGTGGTGTCATTAAAAATCATGGAGGCCATACAAAGTACTAGATGTAGTAGTTTTTGTTGTGGGGTGTGCTCATTTTTGCATCACCCTAATTTGAGTAAAACTGAAAAATGTGTAATCTAAGTTATATTATTAACCTTACTTTCATGTTATAAGTTAAACAGATGTTATATTAAACTTAGTCATCAACATTTTGGAAATTGTTTTTGTGTTCATTGAGATATTGTTTAAAATGTTACTTTTCAAAGGGGGTATACTCATTTACGCTGAGCACTGTAAATTGGCAAGGCTTAAATGAGTTTAGTTAAACACAGATGACAATGTATGCTGTTCAGGTCTCACTTGCACACTATGAACACCTGGGTGATGACGGCATAAATGACTGGTCATATAGAGCATACGGCACACCTATTAAACAAAGTTTGCAAAGAGTGACTGTTTTGTCCACGTTTTTTGATCATCGCTGTTGTAATATATTGGGAAGCCAGAATGCGTATTCATCGAAAGAAACATACATTAGCCAAACTCGGTATGTCTGTTTGACGCATTATTTTCAACAAAACATATTATAGAGGTGTCATCAGATTTAAGATGACTGTGGTGCAAGTGCGTGCCGAACCGTGGGTGGAGAACGATACGGTTCGATTTTTTTACCGAGAAACGTTATACCCCTAACGTCTACGTCATTAATTTCAGAGCTTTTCACCACATTATTCATGAGAATTAACTTTTAATCAGGGGTGACAAACTCAGTTCCTGGAGGGCCACTGTCCACTGTCCTGTTGGAGTTTAGCTTCAACCAACTCAAAAACATCTGCCTGGAAGTTTCTAGTAATCCTGAAGACCTTGATTAGCTGGTTCAGGTGTACTTAATTAAGGGTTGGAGCTAAACTCTGCAGCACAATGGCCCTCCATGAACTAAGTTTGACTCCCCTGCTTTTAATCCAGTCACTGCGCTGTATTATGGATGAGATCCATAATGCCAGCCATCGAAGAGTCTCGCGGCCCATTTCCCACCAGCCTCAGCTCCCTCCGGGAAGTCTCAGCCATTGCTGCCCTCTAAGCTGCATGGCTGCCGGTCAGGTGGAAGCAGCCCTACATACTCCAGGCAGTACTCCAGGCTTAACAGGCAGATGTCTTAAAGGAGCTGGATGAGGATTTGGGCTTGACTGTTGATGCATTTAAAGAGCTTAGGCGGGCTACTGACTTGGTGCTATGAGCTACCAAGCATACTGCCCATGTGATATCCGCTTCATGGCTGGATTAGTGGCGATAAAGCATCACCTCTTGCTAAACCTGACTGACATGTGGAAGCAGGATAAGACCTTCCTTTTGGATGCTCCTCTGTCTCAAGAAGGCAGTTTTAGAGATGCTGTCACTACCGTGGTGGAGAAGCTTATTGACAACTTATTTCTCGTAGGGTGCAAGAGGTTGAGCAGCCTACTACTCTGACTTTGGCCTCCTGGGGTCAGGTAATCAAACTTCGTCCTGTTCTAGAAAGGGGTTTTCCACCACTCAGGTGTTATGGAGCTCATTTCGAAAGCACCAGATCTTTGCTGGCCTGCGACATGTCAACTCATGTGTTTCCTGCTTCTGCAGGCACCGTCAACTCCCTTTGGTTAGTTTGTGACTGTTGATCTGAATGATGCATATTTTTATATTTAGATCATTCAGAGGCACAGGAAGTTCCTCTGGTTCACTTTTGGGGGCAAAGCTTGCCAGATTTTGGATCCTTCCATTCGGACTAGTGCAGGCTCCTCTGATTTTACAAAGTGTATGGACACAGCTCTGGCCCTTTGTGGCTTCAGGGTATGTGGTCTTAAACTACCTGGACGATTGGCTCATATTGTCCAACCATGGGAGTTAGCAGTTGGTCATCTGGAAATGGTCCTCGACCATCTGAGGAGCCACAGGCTGAGGATAAACCTCCAGAACTGTGCTGTTGCCAAGGCAGCAGACATCTTTTCTGGGTGTGGACCTGCATTCTTGCACGATGCAAGCATGTTTGTCTCCCATTCAGTCACTTCGGCTTTGTCTAAGCCAGTTTAGGCCAGGGCGGCTGGTCCACGTAGGCTTATGCAGCAGTTTGTTGGGCCCCAAGGTGGCAGTGTCCCCGGTTGGGCCTGCTTCATATGAGGCCAAACCTGCATACCAATAAAGCTACTTGAATTTGAATTTGTCAATCACTGATCGATTTGCTGAGTTTTTCAAACAGGAGGAGAGACCACAGATCAGATCTCGCACTGTGTCAATATTCTGATCAGTGTTAATTTTGACAGCAAATTTTGATTTAGTTTTAGTCTACAGTAGATTTAGTCGACTAAAATCTAATTTAGTTAAATTGTAATGCATTAAGCATTTCGCTAACAATACACAAATCCAATACACTGATATACATCTGATACACTCTCTAAACTGTTTATGTTCACCCAACTGTACTTTGCTTGACAAAGCGGACAGTTTTTGACCGTTCAAGTGCAAAAACACACAAAAGTATTCAGTACTTTTCAGGGATTGACACACTTATCATTGAGGTACTATTATAGTTTGTTTAAAAATTTTTATTTGATTTGATTTTTAGTTTTTCTGCTTTCATTGTAATTTTAGTTAAAAGTTTTAGTAATTTTCTGTGTTTGTCTTTTAGTTTTTGCTTTTAAATGTCTATAAGTTTTTATTTCTGTTTATTTTAATACCTCAGGTTAAGCTAAAGCTTAGAAACTATGAAATAAAATAAGTTTACATTTTTATATTTTTTATTTCAGTTAATGTTTATTTAAAGTAATGAAGATTTTAACTATAATAACCCTTATACTTGTAAAATATATTGAATAATGTGTCAAATAATGTTCTTAGTCTTTCCTTACTTGTTTACTATGAATTATAATTAGAAACCATCCCGAAATACACAGTGACTCTTATTCTGAAATGTCTGCAGTCTGCACTGTACCCTATTGTAGTAGCAGGCTACTCATGAGGGAGATAAAATATCAAGCAGCAACCTCCCCCAGTCTCTCGTGAAGCCAATACGGAAGTAACTTAAACTGCGATTCATCGACTGGCCGCTAGGGACAGGCTCCAAAAGAGAGCAGAATCATTTAACCCATGTTAAATTGGCCAAGTTTATATCAGAAAAAAACATGTTTACAAGTTGGTTCAAATTGTGGTTTTGGTCTATACTGTTAATTTTGCCCTTCATGACAAGTCTGAGGGGGGTGAATTTTTTTTATAACTCATCCGTTTAAATTATATTAAGCCTTAAAGTTCTGCATAATTAAGGGCGTGGTCACTTGAGAGACAGGTGGATCGCGCTGCTGTCTGTGAGCCGTCACTCACTTTACCTCAGCTAATTCCAGCCGCTGAATTTGGCATCTCTGCCGTATTTGTGCTTTTTTCTCGATTATTATGGCTTGCTGCATAATATTCGAGACTGATGTGTGTGTGTGTAGATGTGCATGCATGCGGAAGATAAACAACACACGTTGTTGAATCGTGGCATTGGCTGAAAGTTTTGGTTGTGAGATTTACTACAATGACAATGGCGGGAGGATATCAAAATCCGACAGCACTGCTTGGATATAACTAAAACCGCTGCACTATTTTGAAAAAATATACTTTGGACACGGGCTCATTTGTTTGTTAGTTACGATCGTATACAGTTTTATAACATAAATGGTGCTCAGACTGCATCATTTCTTGAAGAACGATGACAGAGAGCAGATCATTCAGAAGAAATGTGAAATATTTTTTTGTTTTGCGATGGACACTCATATTTTACCCAAGTGCCACAGATTGGATTCATCTCGCGATCTCTATTTATTATAAAGGTATGAAGTCCCATTTGATTTTCCGTGTTGTTATTTGCAGACCCAACACTACTGGTGTTGGAGCATCTATATCTTAAAAAAACAAAAAAAAACACCATAGATTGACAGTAAACCTTTAGAACTTATCTTCATTAATACTTTAGATCGTATCTAAGATAGATAGATACTTTGCCTGCTAACATAGCTAGGCGGGCGTGGTTTCAGCAACCAGTCATAGCAGCTCAAACCACCTCCCGCCTCTTTGCCCATTTTCAGTTATCCGGGAGTGACGTGCGGTGACGCGCAGCTAAGATGGCAGCGGCCTCATTTTCAGCATCAAAACTGCTGTTCAGAACTCTATGGGTGACGTCACGGACGCTACGACCATATTTTTTTACAGTCTATGTAAAATATGCATTTCTTACAACCGTCTAAAACATACTACCATTTAAACATCGTGTAGTAAACATTGTCATAATTCATCAACATTAGCTTATAAGCAATCACTTAGCATAAATATGCGCTATTCATTAATTGCAAAGCAGTCTAAAGTACTGCTGACGAGCCTGTAGAGCGCGCAACAGCGCCGCCTTTCCGCCTTTCCAGCACGCCTAGATCAGCACGTTACACTTCAAATGTGAGCCTCTTCCACACAGGACAGTAGTTCTGACTGGATATCTTCCCAAATTGTCCCTCTCTTTCATTTTCGTCTCGTTTTTATTTGTTGACGAAGATTAGTAGATTTTAGTCATAGTTTTAGTCATTCAAAACGCATTTTTATTTAGTCATCGTCTCGTTTTCGTCCGTGAAAAAATGTGAAATGAACACTGATTCTGATTACTTTTGTGTCACTGATCAAGCTATTAGCTACTATGAGTAACAAAATCTCTGTGTCCAGATTTGACTATAATAATAATGCAAAAACTGATACTTCAAATTAACTTAACAAATCAAAAAAAAAAAAAAAAAACATTCTCAACAAAAAGTAGTCTCTAATAATGTCTAAATATAGACTATCCAAATGCAAAACATAATACAATTAAATTATGTCTGAAAGTAATGTACACATCCATGTTTATATAGTTATATAGGGATATACAGCCATCTAGTGGTTACACCTTAGTATTACAGATAATAAATGGTTCATAAAACCAGAGATTGAATCACCTCATTTGAATAGCCATTAGCCTATTAGTGATATTTATTTTATCACTAATATTTATGTTGATTATTAGTGATAGAACATACGAATCAAGCACATGTGTTTGTATTGGGTGAGTGTGTGCAGACATCCCACCCTGCAAAAACACATTTTCAGGAGATGGCACAACACCCTTAAATGTGTGTGTGTGTGTATATATATATATATATATATATATATATATATATATATATATATATATATATATATAAATATATAAAAATTATATTGTAGGCCAGTGGCCACTATTATATTCATTCGCATAAGCCGCCTAACATGGGTTTGTTCATTCAGTAGCATTCATGCGTCGAAAGTGAATGTGATGTTGTTGAGTGTGATGAAAAAGTGCCGAGAGTCTCCACAAAATCTGAAAGCAAGTGGTCACAGAAGACTTATTTGAAATGTGTGATAATACCAGATGCCTACTCTCAGATAAATGAGGCCCATGATTAATCAGATGCAAACAGAAATATAAAACCAGTCCTAATTGAAAGAGAACAAGTTGACAAAAAGATTGAATCCAAGATTGGGTGAAAATATGGTATAAAGAGTGATTTATAAGCTATTTTTTATAGGCCGGTCATTTTTGACCGGGAACACCACAAGTGTAACAAGGTAACAAAACCCCCACAAAAAAGTGAGAAAATTTCCCCAAAAAAATTGAGATTTAGTTATACCCTTTGGGAACAAAGTCACTAAGTTTCAATCCAAAGCGATAACATTAACTAGTATTTTCGGGAAAAAGAAAATCTTCTCCGGGTCAAATTGACCCGAACACCACATGAGGGTTAAGCTAAAAGCCTATATGAAATGCCATAGAGGTAACATAACTGTTCAGACACTTTGTATCATAGAAATGCATTATATTTTAATAATAGAATACCATTATTTTAAATTGTAATAATATTTCACAGTATTGCTGTTTTTTCTGTATGTTTGATTTATATTATGATGAGCTGAGACATGATCAACAGAGGGTTTTTTCACAGCCTATCTGACTAAAAGGCCTCATTAATATGCAAGTCATTAGAGCTCTTTATGTGATTCTTTTGTCTTCTCAGGTGAGAATCATCCATTATTCATGATTATTCACGCCTCCACGCATACTGTGTTTCTTGACCAAAAATGTTTTAGAAAATTTAAATCTCTCTATTGTTTTATATGAAGGAGTAGGAATGATAATTTTTACATAATTTTGAAGCAAAAACTCTAGTCTACAACCTCCAATACCCAGACGTCTTGTGAACACAAATTTAATATTATTTTTTTGGCTTTATTTCAGTGACTTAAGTTTTTTGTTTTTTCAATAACCACGCATAAACGTTATTCCTTCAAAAATACAAACATGTACATACATGTTCCTTACATATTATTGTAGCCTAGTTTGTGCTGAATACAGTGTAATGACACTTTTTCCATTAATATGTTTATGAACAACTGAAAAAAGCACAAATGTCAGGGCATGTCAAAACTTCTCCAGGCCCCAAATCAGCCTCAGACCCCTGAGGGTTAACTAACTCACAAACACATAGCTAAACTAACAAACACATAACATACACAAAGGTCACACACATACGTACGAATGAGCAATGATAGAGTTGAAACGGAAGGGGAACCGTTAATGGAGCTATAGGAAAAAGTCAAAGACGATCTGGAAAAGAATCATCAGTTTTCTCAGTAATAAAACACCTTTGCTAACAAAGGTAAGTTTTACGCATCAATACTAAATCGCTGTTTAGTGTTCAAATGTACGATACTTGCAAGATGCCTTAAGGCTGAGGAGCATCAGATCTGCAGGCTGAGGAGAGATTTTGATGGTTCAGTCCGAAGTTGTTGCCAGTATCTTCTGCGTTGGATGAAGTACTATGAAACAACTTATAGATGAGCACATGACTGGGTTGTAGGCCGAGGCCTGCAGGCTTAGGTCTACAGGCCTTAGCCTGAAAGGCCTGCCGCAAGCAGGGGGTCTCTTCAGTCATCCAAGAAGCAAGGAAAGAGAGAGGGAGTGGCATTTTTCGCTGGCTTTTAACCTCAGGTCAAAGTCACACCTCTTAGTTGTTGACCGGACCAATGAAGATGTTGTATTTCTGGGTGACAACACACCCCCTTGTCGGGGCTTTTACGACCGAGAAAGAATAACTGCACTGTAAAAAATAAACCGTATATTTTACGGTAAAAATCCGGCAGCTGTGGTTGCCAGAACTTTACAGTCAAAAATACGGTTGCAACGTTATTGGTTGTACGGGATTGTACCCACTGTACCATATATTTTACGGTTGTTAATTGTCTTTTTTACGGTTCATAACTGTCTCATTTACTTGTTTATGCTGTTAGAACAACAGTTTACACCAGTCAAATTCCAGGGTTTACACTGTATTATTTACAGTTCATAACCATATTTTTTACAGTTCTGCACCGTCTAATTTAAAAGTTTAACTTGTAATATTTACAGTTAAACCCTATAATTATTTGCTAAACATTCGGATTTAACCTTTAAGAAGCTATTAAAATAACTGTTCTGTTATACTAATTGATAAATATCTTACATTTGCAAACCTAAATCAAATCATCAATACCCATCAATATCTACAAAAGACAAAGACATCACTGTGGTCCCAAGTATTTTTAATAAAGAATGGCAGGCATGTTAAGACAAGGAATTTCTGCATTTTGTTTCTGTGTTTCAACAGGTAAACAGTGTTTTAATTAAGATCAGTCAGTTCAGTGTACATTTGAAATTTAAATGTAGAATTTAAAACACTGCTAAAAACATCCTCATTTTAAACTTCTTGGGAAGTTAGGTAAAGATTAACGTTTATAGTAGGGCTGGGCGATATATCTAACGATATGATCATGCGCATCTAGTCAGTAAATATGGTTCTATGATTACCGCTAAATAGCCATCACCTGCTTTCAAATGGTGCAGCATTGAGCCGTAGATCACTGACAAGCTACGCAATATATTGCGTAGCTTGTCAGTGATCTATGGCTCTGTCTATTAAATGCAGCGCCATTTGAAAGCAGGTTATGGTGATTTAGTGGTAATCACAGAACCAGATTTACTGAATAGATGCGCATGATCATATCGTTAGATACATCGCCCAGCCCTAATTTACAGTAAGAAAAAGTAGGAGGCACAATACAAGTGCTTGCAGAATATATTATACCACTGAACTTGCGGTAACAATTAACATTTCAATGTTAAGAGAGTATGAACTTGGAAACAGTCTGCAGACCACCTTTACAAAGTCTCTCACCACGAGTACGAACTTGGAAACAGTCTGCAGACCACCTTAAAGTCTCTCACCACGAGTACGAACTTGGAAACAGTCTGCAGACTACCTTTACAAAGTCTCTCACCACGAGCAGAGATGTATAAAGTACTAGAGACTGAGACTTGAGTAAAAGTACAAGTGCTCTATCAAAAAAGTGACTTGAGTAGAAGTTGAAGTGCTCTTTAAGCACCACACTTAAGTAGAAGTACTAAAGTATTCAACATTTTTTGTACTTAAGTATTGCAAGTAGTTTATTTTAAAATTTACTACTCAAGTACTGAAAGTAAAAGTATTGTGTTATGTAGTTATTAAAGAAAGTAGTCAAAAGTTTGAACATCAATATTGTTTTTATTATTTCAAATGATAAACCTAAAGGACAATCACAATTCCTTTGACTGTAACTTTTTGTAAACAAACAGATTAAGTGTGATTAAGTACCACTTGAGATGCAGACAAGTTGAGATGCTTTGTTTGTTGTCAGCACTTTGATTTCATTACCAAAAAGTTTATTTTGACTAACAGTGTAATTTTCTACCATATACAATTGAATAAAATTAACAGCTAGCTAACAACAACTTGCTTTGCACTTTTTTTTCTGTTTTCACCTCACTCCAGTCTAAACTAGGCTAAATTATTTTTTTTAGGTAATTTTTCTACACATTGTCATATAAATAACCTGAAAATACTGTAGTTCATTAAGATTAAATCTTAACCACTCTTACTAAAAAAAATGGGGTAAGCACACTTATATTCTCATTTCAAGGGGTGTTCTGAGTAAATGTTTTGTTTGTAACACTTTATAATATGGTTTGATTTGTTAACATTACATTAGTTAATGTATTAGACTAATAACCAACATGAACTAACCATGGTCAATACATTTGTTACTGTATTTATTAATCTTTGTTAATCTTAGTTAATAAAAATACAGCTGTTCATTGTTTGTATATGTTACTTCACAGTGCACATTAACTATGTAAACAAATAGAGAGCAATTTGAGAGCAAGACAGCGCTCGTGTTGTTTTAAGACGGTGAATGCGCGCGCGCGGCCGGGGCGCTCTCTCTCTCTCTCTCTCGCTGCTCGTTCTTATATGCGCCCTGACAAGTGCATTCTATTCTACATCACTCACCAAACAAATAAGGCTTTGGCAGCCGCAGGTGCAGGAAAACTCCTGCATTAGTTATGTTAGTGTACATCTATACTACCATTAACCTATAAAACACTACTACACTATAAAAACGGGCATGTGATTAAGCAGCACCAAAGAGACATGCTCTACGATTTATTTTTGGCAACAGTAGGCTGTCATAAAATAAGAGAAAGTTGACATTAGTGATGGGTCAAAAATACCATTCAACGCGCTGCGTGACAGCCTTTATGATAGCCAGCTAGTTAACGTTAAGTGAACACCGCAGCATCTCGCTAGTTAGCAAAAGGGCTTAACTTACTGATGGGATGAAGGTGGTGTTTTTGGTTCGTCCATCTTTTTCGCTGATCAAAAGGCAGAACGGGAGCACGCGCAGTCTTCTTAATCGCTTGATTCGCTCGATGTGCCAGCTTCATCAAACCTGCCATCCACCGTTCTGGCAGTGGTAATGTGGGTTTGGAATGGAATGATTCGTAACATTTTTATAATAGTAACGAGTAACGATGCAGCACATAAAAAAATATCGGAGTAAAAGTATTAAACTCTTTGAAAATATGTACTGAAGTAAAAGTGGAAGTAGGAGAAAAAAATAATACTCTAGTAAAGTACAGATACCGCCTTTTAGTACTTAAGTACAGTAGTGAAGTAGTTCTACTTCGTTACTATACATCTCTGACCACGAGTATGAACTTGGAAACAGTCTGCAGACCACCTTAAAGTCTCTCACCACGAGTATGAACTTGGAAACAGTCTGCAGACCACCTTTACGAGGTCTCTCGCCATTCATGATCAGAAAGGTCAGAGATAAGTGAGAAGACTCTTGGGTTAACTGGGAGCCGCTTTTTGTTTTTCTTTTCCACCACCTTTGTTCCCTTCTCTGGATTGATGATGAAAAAACACCTTGAGAGAAAAAAACAAACAAAAAAAAACATTTATAACTAAATGAAGCTACTTTGTAATGAATCTCCCCTCCTAAGTGTCTTTACATACCTTTGCAGGAATTCAAGCACTGACGCCAGCTCAGTTGGGTAGTGAATGTTGAAGCAGTAATAACTGCCAAACATTAGGCAAACAGCAGAGATGAAAGAAGTGATGTCATCATTTACAATCTTGCGGTCCACAACAAGCATGAATCGGACAGCGGCATAGCAGGAGGGTCCTGTAGATAAATTTCAATGCAATATACATAAAGTTATGAGCATGTAAGGTAATTGTGTATTTACATATATGACAAGAATATCACACAAACTGCAGTTTATTTAGTACTGCCATGGAAAATTATTTTAGAAATAACCCATTTCTAAAGTTTAGATTTGTGAAAACTGAGTTATTAATCTATGTTTTTTAATACATGTAAAAACATTTATTTTGTGGAACAGTTTGTTCTGTGCAGAACTAATTAAAAACTGCAATTTGTTAGTCTGGCTATCACCAGACCAAGCTCAATTTAAAATTGAACATTGGTCTGGGGAGTTTGCTATGTATTTCCTACTGCACAAGAGGCGTGATCAACGAGCATTAGTCACGCAATTGGATAGTCCTTCAACCAATCAGATCAACGATCCGGGTGACGTACTTTGTAGAGCGATGCGAAAACTCCAGACAGGTTTACCTAGCCTGGTAATACCAGACTCTGCTACTTCACTTTGCTTCGTAGACAGAGTCTGGAATGGCATAATAGAGAAGTGTTTTCTCTCTCGCTAGGGGGCGCTTGTCTGAAGTTTAAAATCATTGGTTACCCGTAAGCCAATCAGATACGTTTAGTTATGACGAATGTCATGGGCCTGTACAGCCGCATCGAAGCACAGACATCATGCATCGAACTCAAATCTATGATTGAACTTCCACTGTAAACCTGTTGTAAACACATGATGATACGAGCGAAATACCGGAGTGAACATGGCTGTAAACGACTTTTGCAGATTATGCGAAGTTAATGCATCCCGAAGTTTGCATCCCGTGTCTCGTTTCCCATTTCCGCGGTCGTTTCGGTTTTCGATTTCTCTAACCTACAATGTAAAACTCGGCGCTTAGCATTACGTCACGGCTCTCAGCCCGCCCTCTGTTCGTTGATTGGCCGCTGTATCAGACTGAGTACAGAAGCGAAATGAAATTAAGCGGAAGTAGGAAGTCTGACGTAGTCAGGCTAAGGTTTACCGTGTCTCAATCAGCATCGAGCGATTTTTGCAGGTTGTGCAAAAAAACATGAAAGTGATCGGTATTTACACCCACTCGAGCAATTTGTTTGCTAACTAAAGAAGTCATTCAGCATCCTCGAGAGGTTGAAAGGCGACTCTGATACTGTTCTGGTTCAGTGTAAATGAACGCGGAATATAGCCGCCCTAAACTACCTCATTGTCATGACAACCAAAAAGATTTCCAGTCAGCTCAGGCGCCGCGAGATTCAAGAAGCAGGGAGACGAAACATATAGAGCAAATAATAAAAATATTGTCTACCATCAAGGGGCATTGAAGTAAAAGAGTCCTGTACTCACATCGTGAAGCAAACCACCAAAATAACAGCAGAGAATCGTCGTGTGTCATCAATCGCCGTTTGTAATCTTCCTATGAAGTGACTGTCGGAGTCAACGCTCTGCTACATTTCTCTCAGATAAGGTAAATGCTTAACACAATCGGCGTCACTGTGATTGTGCATTGTTATTTTGGAGTGACGGTCGTGCGAGAGACGGGTAGATCAGATAGAGTTTGAAAGCTGCTTGCCTTCGCTTCTCTATCGTCATCGTGTTATACCCGCCAATAGCGAGCAAGGTGGATAAGCCAGTCTGTGATTGGTTCCCGCAAAAGTGTAACAGCGCAGCAGAAGTGAATGCACGGGTTTCCAGACTGAGTTGCCGAGCGAAATCAAATCGCCGGCAGATCAGGCTGGGTTTACCCAGACTAGCAATTTGTATGATTTGTCTCATTTCTTAAAGTGATAATTTACCAAAAATTGTAATTGTCTTATCATTTACTCACCCTCTTGTCATTTCAAACTGACTTTCTTTCTTCGCCAGAACACAATTTTGAAGAATGTTGGCCCCCATTCACTTGTGTTGGTTTTGTTACTATACAATAGAAGTCAATGGGTGCCACTGCTGTTAAGTTACCAGCATTTTTTTTTAATATCTTCTTTTGTGTTCTGGAGAGCAAAGTCATACAGGTTTAAAATGATAAGAAGGTGAGTAAATAATAACAGAATTTTAATTTTTGGGAAACCCTATCATTTTGCATACTCTGCAAGTGGTATTCAAACTTATAAACTTTATAACTAAACATGTACAAATTAAAGCTTAAGGGTTCTACTGTAAATTAACAAAACTTTTACTCACCACATACAATAATGCACGGCGTCACAGGCAGGTTTTCTAACTCTACATCCTTTGCGAGGCTTGTCTCTTCTATATAATGAAGGAGGAACTCCTCTTTCTCATCAAAATAGGACAGAAGTAGAAGGATCATGTCTTTCACATCCTCTGAGCAACCATTTCTCTGTGCTCTCAAAACTTGTAGTTTTGTGACAGTCTGTAAGACACCCTTGTTCTTGTTTGCGCAAATATTCCTCATGAAGTTCAACAGCCTATTTCCTTTTCGGTCAATGCTGTTCAGGAAGGTCTCTTTAAGTGGTATTCCTGTGAGGTTTTTAAAGTGAACTTCCATTCCACCTTCCTGAAACAAATATGGCCACTCATCAGTGAGGGTTTTCATGTCTGTTCCTTTGTTGATATCTTTTCGTTGACTGTAGAATGTAGACCTCATGAGAGCCTTCATTTCTTCTTCATCCCATTCAGTTGTTTGCAAGAGATTCTTCATTTTCTCTTTTTTCAACTGCTGACTCTCGGCAGTTTCACTGAGGGGCATAAATTTAACTTCCCAATTAACACAGCCATACAGGGAGTGCAGAATTATTAGGCAAGTTGATTTTCTGATCATATTTTTTTCCCAAGCACATTTTACCAATTCCAATCCACATCAATCTTAATAACTACTATTAATATTGTTTTTAATCATTTATAAGTGATATATAATTGTTCATGAAGGCTGGAAATGAAAAATGCCTTATATTCAGGTGTGCAGAATTATTAGGCAAGTTTTCTTTTACAGGCAAAATGAGCCAAAAAAGAGATTTAACTCAGACTGAAAAGTCAAAAATTATTAAATACTCATGAGAAGGACGCAATACTAATGCAATACTAGAAATTGCAAAGTTAAAGCATGACCAAGGGACAGCAAAATGCTCATTGGGTCAGCGGGGTCAGACAAAAACAGGTGGAAAAGAAAAGACACGTTAACTGCAAAATAATTAAGAATTATGTGTGAAACCATCAGGAACCCTTTAGTCTCCAGCGCCACCATTTTCCAGAACTGCAACCTACCTGGAGTCTCCAGAAGTGCAAGGTCTCAGGATCTCAGAGACTTAGGTTAGCTAAAGAATCCTAAAAAATGACCCGCACTTGATAAGAATCACAAGCTGAAGTGTTATAAAATACATGAAGACTGGGTTTTTATAGGCCTTATAAACAGACAGCTTGAGAGTGACTCCTGAAGGACCAGCACCACATCCTCTTGTACCACTGTTTGAAGAATTTATAAGTTTATAATTTATAAGAATTTATTGAAGTAAGTTTTGGAAGATCATTTTTAGTCCATCTCTGCAAGACAGACATTTCAGGATAAGAGATGGACTAAAAGTGAACTCAAACACCTTACTGCCAGATTCTGGATAAATTCTTCAAACAGTGGTACAAGAGGATGTGGTGCTGGTCCATCAGGAGTCATTCTCAAGCTGTCTGTCTATAAGCCCTATTAAAACCCAGTCTTCATGTATTTTATAACACTTCAGCTTGTGATTCTTATCAAGTGCGGGTCATTTTTTAGGATTCTTTAGCTAACCTAAGTCTCTGAGATCCTGAGACCTTGCACTTCTGGAGACTCCAGGTAGGTTGCAGTTCTGGAAAATGGTGGCGCTGGAGACTAAAGGGTTCCTGATGGTTTCACACATAATTCTTAATTATTTTGCAGTTAACGTGTCTTTTCTTTTCCACCTGTTTTTGTCTGACCCCGCTGACCCAATGAGCATTTTGCTGTCCCTTGGTCATGCTTTAACTTTGCAATTTCTAGTATTGCATTAGTATTGCGTCCTTCTCATGAGTATTTAATAATTTTTGACTTTTCAGTCTGAGTTAAATCTCTTTTTTGGCTCATTTTGCCTGTAAAAGAAAACTTGCCTAATAATTCTGCACACCTGAATATAAGGCATTTTTCATTTCCAGCCTTCATGAACAATTATATATCACTTATAAATGATTAAAAACAATATTAATAGTAGTTATTAAGATTGATGTGGATTGGAATTGGTAAAATGTGCTTGGGAAAAAAATATGATCAGAAAATCAACTTGCCTAATTAATAATTCTGCACTCCCTGTATGTATCTTGGACCGCAGCTCTTTTTTCAGGTGTGACTTCGTCAGTGTCACATTCATCTGTATCATGAACACGCTTTTTTATTTTTGGTGTGCTGGTCCTTCTTGCATTTTCAACTCTGGTTTGAAATTGTTTGACCAAGGAGTAGTATCCAGGACCAATCACACTGTCTTCAATTACATCTTGCAAAGAATTTGGATATTTGGCAACCATTCTTTTGGCGACTTCCGTTAAATTCTTCCTACTTGGACAAGCACAAACTTTCATCATCGCTACAACAACAATCCTCACCATTTTCCTGCGCAGCCGAGGACTAGGCCTTTTCTGTCTCTCAAGTGCCTGCATTAATTCCTCAGGAAACTTTTTCCATGGGACTTCGAAGCTGTCCACCCAGTTTACATTAAGAGGGGAGGAACTGCTGAAAGAAAAGGACGAAGAACTTTGGGACAGAGAAGATCCTGGAGATGAACAGTCTTGTCGCCTTGGGGTTTCGGAAATGTGTGCTGTAAAAAAGTCATATGCAGGTACTTAGTTTTAATTTTGGTTGAACTATTCCTGGTCCAACTATCATTTTTTTTTTTTTTTTTTTTTTTTTTGTGATTATAATTTTTATTTGAGATAAGAACAAAATACAAAACTAGGATAGCAGCAAAAATACTGATAAAATAAAAGGACATAAATACAGTAAACAATGCTTTAGGGTAATGTACAACAAACGTACAAATAAACCATGGCAGCAAGTTATTACATAGAATAGTGCATCTTCAGTTTAAAACAATTCTTTTAAGGCTTAGGCTGTTTTACTCCAATAGGTAACAGTATGTATTCTAGCCCCATTAATCCTTGCAGTGCTGCATTCTAAACAAACAATATTATGAAAAGAAAGCAGCCAGAATCTTTTAAGGTCCATGTCAGGTGTAAACCATTGCTGTAAAATTGTTTTTTTTTTAGCAGCAGTGAAACCAGACATTAACAGTCTTCTCTGTACTAATGTAAACTTATAAGAAGAATCATCATTTAACAACATAAGACAGGGATCAAGGTCAAACTGCAACTTTGTGATGTTTTTTAGCACCTGAACTACATGTTTCCAGAAATTGGATATGACCAAACAATCCCAAAACATGTGCAAAAAGGTACCTTTAGAATTGTTATTACACAGATTACAATTAGAATTGGGTGAGAGTTTCATCAAGTATCGCTTATATGGGGTACAATACATTTTGTGTACAGTTTTGAAATGAATTAGAATGTGCGAGGGGTTTTTGGAGGTAAGGCAGAGATTTAACCAGACTCTATTCCAATCAGGACTGTAACCCAACCAGGAGAGTTCTCTCTCCCATACAGCTAGTATCTTCAAGGGTTTGTGTGAACATTCAAGCAGTTGCTTGTAGATCAAGGACACTGTGCCCTGAAAGTTTCCGGTCTGTTTTATCCATTTTAACAATCGGTGATCATCTAAGATAGAGTTCCAAGGCACACCATACGCTTTCATTGCAGACCTTAACTTCAAATACATAAAAAAGGAGGTGCCTGGCAAGGAGTAGTCTGATTGAATGTCCTGAAATGTGCGCAGTCCGTTGCCATTGAATATATCACCCAATGTGAGTACCCCTTTTAAGGACCAGGGAGGGTAACTGAAAGGTTGACCACCAGATAACAGACGGGTATTGTTCCAGAGAGGAGACTGACGTGAATTTTTTTTAGAATGACCTGTAATCTTTTCTGCATTATACCAGGCTTTTAAAGTAGTAGTAATAATATTTCCGAATTTCTGATGGAGACTTCTTGAGCCTATACCAGTAAAAGGCAGATCTTGAAGCCTATGAGGGAGAACACAGTCAGCTTCAATACTCCTCCAAGGTACTTTGGAGTGAGTGTCCACCCAGACACGCATGACCCTAATTTGGAAGGCAAGGTGGTAAAGCATTAAGTTAGGAAGAGCAAGACCGCCGTTTGATTTTGCACGCTGCAATACTGAAAAACTGACTCTAGGACGCTTACCACCCCAGATAAATTTGGAGATTAATGAGTTCATTTCTTTGATGAATTTAGGGGGAGGAAAACACGGGAGCATGGAAAATAAAAAGTTTACTCTAGGTAAAATATTCATTTTAACCGTACTAGCTTGCATTGACATTTTTAAGTTATCCCACCTTTGTATATCCCGCTTAATTTTCTGGCCAATTTCGTTAAAATTCGTCTGAGCAGTCCTAGACAGAGAATCAACAATTTTGATACCAAGATAAGTACATGAATTAGCAAAGGTAAGACCGTTCGGAAGAGAAATTGCTTTAGTAATACTATTGAGTGCCATTAAAAATGACTTATCCCAATTTATTTTATATCCAGACATAGTGCTGAAGGTATTAAATAATCGCAAAACCTCTGGTAGGGAAGTATTCAAATCTGAAAAATAAAGCATAAAATCATCAGCGTACAATGAGATGTGATGATGGGAGTTATTAATAGTTATAGGTGAAATTGTTAATAGCGATCTTTCGGTCCTTCTCCAAGCTTTGCCTTTTTAACATTTGTATTTCCCCCATCAGATCAATTATTTTCTTCTGTTGCGCTGCTACGGTTGAAATCTCCGCCGACAAGAAGTCCAGAGATTTCTTGATCTCCTCCACCTCGTCGGGTAGGATTGGATTTTTCTTAGGCGGCATATTAAGCCCAGACGAGAGGCTCAAATACTATTTGGTAAATCCCACCTGATTGTAGGAAAGTTTATACACTGAGTTGATAGAAGCGTTCGGACAATCCACCGCCTGCTCAGATCCAGACGTGAGAACGACTCAAAAAGGTGCAAAAAAAGATTAGAGGGCAGATGGCTCTGTTTGCTTTTGAATCGCTCTGGCCGTACTTTGATATCATACACTGATCTGTCTGTGCAGCTTTTGACTTTGTCATTCGCAATGGAATTGTTTTTGTATACCTGACCATCACTGACATCACAAAGCACATCTGTGCAGGGTAAGCATGTATCCTGTGCAGCACATTTTTGCCATAAGTCAGACTCCAGTAAACATCTCAAAGTGTCTTTCAGAGGAACATAGTAGGCAAACCTCTGTGACCTCGTTTCATCTGTTCCTAAGTACAACTTTACAGGTTCTGTGTATCTGAACATCTCTTTAAAAGCCTTTGTTCTTGAAAAATTTGTTCTCATTGGTCCTTCATGACTAATGGTGAATAGGTCAGATTCCTTCACAACATCACATATTCTACCAATGTCCTCATCTGTTAACTCTAAATCATTTTTCAGGAATGCACTCAATTTATTCAAAGAATATGTCTGTCCAAGTTCATGTATGCTCTGCATCTCTTCAACAATATTTTGTATAGTTGATGCTGGCAGAAGAAACTGCCCATGTAATTTCAAGTAGAAAAGACTAATATTTCTGAGAAACAGATCACTGAAATTCTCTGTAAGATGAACTTCACCTTCATCAATCTCACTAGATCCCTCTGTGGGGCCTGTAACTAAAGGTTCAGTTTCAAAAGACTGAGAAACTGTCTCTCTATAAAGATCACTTATACTGTCTATGCGACACTGCCTGTGCTTTCTGGACATGTGGGAAGTAAACAATGACTTTACAGTGAAAGTATGATTACATCCTGTCACCGGACATGTCACAACACGCCCTTCAGCGATATGTTCCTTTAAGTGAACGATTGGTTCTTTGACATCGTGACACTGGTGTTGGCACATAGAAATGTTACATGTAAACACCGTAAGGGCATGTGTAGTAGCAACACGTGAATCTACAGTATGTTTACCGTAAAAATGAGCCTTAAATGCTCCGTATGAAAGAAACGATCCGTGGCAATCTGTTGCAGCACACTTAAACACACACCGTAGTTCATTGCGGTGAAGTTTGTTATGTAAAACATGCTCCCGAAGGGTTTGAACTGATATCCCACAGAACTGACAGCTAAACATTTAAACTACGTGAACAAACACACACTACTACGATTTCAAGCACTTAAATGATATTTTAAATACTGGTCTGAACTTTCTGGACTGCACGAAAACAGGGTACGTTACATGCTAATTTACTCGTAACTTAGCCTATTTAATACGACGCACTGCTAAAACGGTTTGATTCTACTTAGCAATGTACATACATAGTATTTAACAAACATATATTTTACAGAGTATTTCACGTTTTAGAGCTCTCAAGTGTGCTAACATGCGCTGCCTAAGTTAGATATGTTTATGTGCCGTCAAAATAGTGAACATTCTACTCATGTTTTAAACCACACAGTGCTAAAACCGTTTAATCCAACTTACCAATGTACCTATGTAGATTTATAGAGTCTGGGTACGTGACGTCAGTGACACATTGCATTCTGTGACTTTAGGTCACCGTCAGTACAGTAGAGAATGGGAAATAGTGGAGTAAGATGTTAAAATTGATATTATACAGTTAAAAACATATTAGAATGGTGAACGCTGGCTGTGTTATGAACTATCTGCATATACTGACCAGCGTGGAAAACGGAAGCGCCATTTTGTCCCATTTTCGGGACATTCTAAAATGCTTAATGTGGCGTAATGTAGGTAAACATCATACTAATAGCCCCGAATTTGAACGCAACGCGTTTAATTTCACATTAAACGCTTTCCTCCCATAGAAACTATGTACAGCAAAGCAGATGAGCCCAGAATATGAACAAAATGCGTCTTATTACACGTTAAGTCACTGTCCATTAAGCGTTTTCTTTATGGGAGGAAAATGCGTATGTGTTAAATGTGTTGCGTTCATATTCTGGGCTTATCTGCTTTTCTGTACATAGTAAACACCAAACTAATAGCATACTAAGTTTAGTTTGTTAATAACACTGTTTTAGTAAATTAAGCCACGTTATGCATTTTCACATTATGCATTAGAATGTCCCTCATTTTCTGCCTTCCAGCTTAGAAACGACACAATGGTGAAAGTGAAACTCAATGAAAATAAACTTGAACAAAATGTGGCTTTGTCATTTATATTTATTACAGATTAATAACTTCTGATCCACTTGAATATGTAAGTGCTTACGCCATTAATAATGTACGAAAACACGTTTAGAACTGTCATTTGTGTCGTTGCGATCACTCTCCGTATTCATAAAGCAACACCTCTTATTCATTGTTCAGCTTGTCTCGGTAAGAAATTATGTATTTATTCTATTTAGGTCCAGTAAAACTTACTTGGTGTAGCGACTCCACAATATAATTCATTTCAGAGCTGCATTACAGAGGGTCATGCTCTTATGTTAACCCTCAATGCTTTAACATGAAGAAATCAGGGCTATATGATGATATGCTGGCTGAGATCAATCTATATTGTGTTTATTATTTTATCTGGCAGATATATCGGTGCCATTTAGTTATTAAAAACTGCAATAGAGAAATCACTTTGGTCCTGTTTGTGGTCCGATAGGAGGCGGCAGTGTGATTTCTATGCGTGTCGTGTCCTGACCACACGACTGGGCGATCGAATGAACACAAGAGATTCAAATATTAGTCTATTTATTCTAAGCAAGTGCAAGCAGCTCTCAAAAAAAAATTAACGTAAATACAGTCGTTTTCTCATCTGGTGATTTGTATTTGTTGTCATTGTACGCTCCTGAGCGTGACCTAAAACATGGCGTCGACTACCCAGAATGCAGTGCGCAGTGACGTAGTTTGCCAAGCTCTATATATACACAAAATATCCACTAATTAGCAGTTTAGCTCCGGCAGTGCTTCACCAGAATCATCACTGTTGAAATGGGGGAAGTTCGGGAACGCGCATAACGTTTCATGTGTGCTCCGCGCCAAGGAGTATTCAGCCAATCACATCCTTTGTTCAAGGAGGCAAGGTGCAATCTTGATTGGATGATGCTTAACGGTTATTTTTTAAATGCTTGGTTAGTTGACTTTCTTAACTTAATTCCTGAGGGCAGAGACAAAAATTTCTTAGCACACATTTTTACTTCTAAAATTGTAATTAAATAAAAACAATATTTAAATTCTCAAAAGTTAAAAAGGTCAAGGTGAAAATTTTTTAGGCAGACAATTTAGGCTTAAAAAATTATAGAAGTCATTTTATTACAATTTTACATGGAAAAAAATATGTTTTTATCACACATATATTAAAACTGGTTATGTTTCTTGCATTGTGGTGTTTAACTGCACAGGGGGGTCAAATATGTTGATGTATTTGTAATAAGAATAATTTTAAGACAAAATAATGTTTTCTTTTTTATGGCAATTAACACAGTGTACTGTTAATTTTACTCCAATAAACCGTATTTTCATAGGTTTTTACCTGTTAAATTTATGATCTTACTCCGTAAAACTAATTACAGTTTTTCCACTGTAAACTCTACGGTTTTCGCATGTTTTATGAAATACGGTTTTATACTGTAGCATTTCTACGGTATATTACTGTTAAATCTACGGACATTTTTTACAGTGTGGCTGAGTTTTTGAAGAAGAACTATTAAAGATTCTTGTAATACTAATGTGTTGCACAGGTATGGACATACCGCATACACAAGCATTTAAATCTTCTCGATACGAACCCATAGACACTAAACATGGCATAACTGAAGTTACCTTAAAAATCATAAAACATGTGCAATACCACAACCGTAATAATGGATACCATTTCCTGGGAATATGCATGTTCATTTATAGAACAGTCTGTCTATAAATTAATGCAGGAACGTCTGTGTTTTGTGTGGAAAATGCAGGTTTCCTTGTGTCTCTGCTTTTCCACGTGCAACACACACATTCTTCAGGGCAATAAAACTAAGGCTGGTCTTCCCGGGGGATGGGGACAGACCCCAGAGTGAGTTTTAAACAAGTATTGGTTAACTATAACAAATATGTGTCTGATTTGTCTCAGTCGTTACATACTATTTTTAGCTGGTGGTATTCATTTAATTATCAACAGCTACAGATTCAAATCAGAGATAGAAAATATCATATCATAGAAAATAGATACTTTAAACAAAACACTTTTTTACCTTATTGATGAATATATGAATTAGTGTTGTAACAATACTGGAATTTCTAACTTTGATACGATACCTTAAAAAATATTGATATTCAATACCATTGTCGATACCGCAAGGAAAAACTGCAATATACTGTATAATTCCGTAAAGATTTTGTAATATCTCATAATTTTTTGTCCATCCAATAGTTTTGTCCATTTTGTCCATAATTTGTGATTTTACAAGTAGCGAAGTAGATTGCTTAGCTTAAGTACAAGTAAAATTAGACTTAAAAATACTCCTGAAATTACAAGCACCCCCTCCACACACAAATAACTATTTAATTACAGTAACATGAGTAGTAACACAAGAGATGCTTTTCAGTTTTGTAGCTGATTGTGACCAAATACCTTTAGTTTTTTATCAGCCCTACAAAAAAAAAAAAAAAAAAAACAATGCAAGAGTACATTCTGTTTACTGCTTAGTGCTTAATACACTAAAGGATGCTGTACTGTACCAACTACCTCAGGGGGGACTAAATGCCGCTAGTTGGAACAAACTCTAATTTGCACTACTGTCTGTTCAGAATAAATGAAAAGAAACCTAGCATTAGTAATTTGTTGCTTTTTCCTGTTGTACTGAACTCGTATCGAACCCTAAAACCGAGGTACGTACTGAACCACGTACTGTGTACCATTACACCCCTACTACCTAGCACTGAATAACTTATCAAATTGGCATTGTGCCACTTGGACTGTATCAGTCAGTTTTTGTTTTCCCAGTAGCAAATAATGTGTAATTGTTGGGAGGAAATTAGATTAAATTTTGAATTAAATTTAATTAAAATTAAAATAACCCTTTCACACATAAGTTTAAAACATTCTGGCTGACCTCCCAAAGTTAAGGCGTTGTTATTTTAGAACGTTTCCCTTTATTGCTTCCATGATGATGCGCAGGGTTCCTACACAGTTTGGAAAAGTATGGAATTTGATTCGAGTAATTTCCAGGTCTGGAAAAGTATGGAAAAAAGAAATCAGAGTATGGAAAAATATTTGGCTAACTATTGGCTCTATTCAGTTTTCTAATTTATCATACCTGCAAACTAGTCACTTTTTGGCGAAATACGTCATTTATGTGAATCGTTTAGATCCAAAGAGTTTTTTTTTTCGGGGTGAGTGTGTGTGTGTGTGTGTCACAAGATTCTCACAAGAATGGAAAATGGGCTACTTTCCCATAGACTGGAGTGAGTCACAATCTTTCTTGGTGCTCTGTGGTGTGACAGATCGCTGTAGCGCTCGTGAACCAACCATCTCTTTACTAGTTACAACACAAAATAAACATGAATGAACATCCGAAGGTATGTTGAAAGATACGGTACAACTTATTAAATCTTTATCATGTCACATGCAATCGATCAATCACTGTTTCAACCGCAGAAAGGTGTCAATAAAAGAGCTTGTAAAAATGTCACATTTAGCCTACCCCAAAAAAGCCTTTCGGTGTCCAAAAACTCATTATTTAGCTACAAAAAAGAACTTTGAGAGGAGCATTTTGCTAAATATATGCACTATAGGTTATTGCATAGTCATTGTATTTGTACTTAACATGTGCTTCGATATTGAATGTATAAATCCATTTTATGACAGCCACCATTTAAATGTTTAGGCCTACATAAAAAAAGTAGAAAAATAATTGTCATTAAAAAATTATTATAACGTTATTATAAAAACTTCCTTATGTGTAATTTAGCCTATATGTAAGTAGCTTACAAATCAATTTTAACCTAATATTATAATGATGTACCAGCTGTGGTTCCCTGTATAGTTTACAGCATTAGTTGAGAGAGATTTATTTCTTTGAGGAAATTTGCCATGTACTGTACCTGATAGGCCCAAATTAATCAATACTGAATCAAAGGTAATAAAATCAAAATCAAATCGCAAGCTTCTGAATCACTAGTGCCAATTTTTTTTTTTTTTTTTTTTTTTTTTTACTTGAAGCAAATGTTGTTTTTTCCATTTATGTTCTTGTCAGAATGCACCAGAATGCTTCATTTACATGTTAAAATCACAAAAATCTTTTTATTTGCAAAATTTTTATTTGCAAAAAAACATTCAATATATGCAAAGAGTCGATATTTACAGTGTTGACCCTTCTTCATAACCACTGCAATTCGCTCTGGCCAAATCCTGACTGATGGCAATCCATTCTTGCCTTTTAAATATTGACCACAGGTTCTCTATGGGATTTGGATCCGGGGACGAATCCAAAATTTCAGTGTAATGATTTCCAAGCCACTTCATATTCATTCTTGCCTTGTAACATTGTGCTCCATGCTCCATCATGCTGGAAAATGCACAGATCTTCACCAAAATTGCTCCTGGATCATTGGGAGAGGTTGCTCTTGCAGAACGTTTTGATACCATTCTTTGTTCATGGCAGTGTTTTTGGGCAGAATTGTGACAGACACCACACATGGATGTTCTCAGGATGCTTCACTTTTGGCACGACGCAGGACTCATGGTAGCGTTCCCCTTTTTTTTCCGGACAATCAATTTTCCAGATGTCCCAAATAGTTGGATGGGCGCTTCATCAGTAACTGACTCCTCAGTAGGAGATAGTCCTGATGATTTCTGGACACTCTGGTATGTCCTGAAGCCTTCTTCACTGCAGTTGAATCTCTCTCCTTGTGGTTCTTGATGATCCGTTAAATGGTTCTTTCAGTAGCAATATTCCTTACAGAAGTTTCCTTGCACATCAGGCAATTTTGATGCAATGAGATGCTAGCTGCACGTCTTTTGTTGGAGGTTACCATTGCTAACACAAAAACACAATGATTGGAAGCACTTCTTCCCTCATTTTATAGCAATTCATCTGCTCTTATAATCCAATCAGAATGATAGTGATTTCACCTGACTAGTACTCATTCACACTTTCCCATGTGCTGATGATGTGTTTAATGAAATGTTTGCAGGACATTTGTGCCAAAAACAAACAAACAAAAAACAGTGACATTTAGGTTTATTTTTGACCAGTGAAGCTTTTTGCAATTATTTAAAATTTATCTGATCATTCTGCACAATAATCTAGAAGCAATGTGAATCAACATCACAGCAACTGTAGCAGCAAACTTTGCGAAACACAAAATGTATGTCACTGCCAATACTTTTGGCCATAAAAAAGTAGTTGTGAAGTGACATCAAATGTGCCCTTCATACCCTCTCACCTTCACTTGCATTTTCAGCTGTCTTTATGTTGCCAGGTATTCATTCTAGGGATTAACACACATTAGTATAAGCATGCATTTTCATTTTTCTTTGTCTACAGATATACATTTGGTGGCCGCAGTACATTATGAAGTAGCCCAAACAACATTTTCAAAAAGCCCAGTTGTGCATGAAAACCACGGCCCCTTCAACACTGTTCATAAGCTAGTCTGTCCCATTTAACAATGCACCTCTGTTCGCTCACCGATTTATTCAAAGTGTGAATTCATTCAGAAACAGAACACTGGTGCTATGACTTTATAGGTAATATTTTCGTTGACAAAAACAGAAAAAATTGTGTCTAAAATATAACACAGTACTAACTTCTTATTTATTAAACTGTTGTATAAAATCAGTATCACATTTGCACTTGTGCTATTCAGGACTAAAAACAGCACTTGTGTGATGTTGCATTTGATATAAATATCAGAAGACAAAAATGCATACAAGGGCCATTTTTGTCCCTATATCTTGAATTTAACAGCATATAACTGCATTCTATAGGCTACATCAAACTGTGAGTTGTTACCCTGTATCATGTCCATCACCAATCAACTGTATGAAATGTCAGATGACCTACTTAGGTGTAGGGTGGGGCATGTGCATTAAATCGACAGGCCTAATGTGTGTGTGTGTGTGTGTGTGTGTGTGTGTGTGTGTGTGTGTGTGTGTGTGTGTGTGTGTGTGTGTATTTGGAGGGATTAAGGTGAATTTGGAGGGAAGTCCTACAAAAATGGGCATTATTTTTATGACAAATATATATTAATTATTCTTTATTTTTGGTTCCTACCATCTGAGAGCATGCATTTTCTCATTCATTGGGCACTGAACAACCATCTTTTTTATCCATTTCATATTGTCCAGTTCAGAGAAGAGGGTAGGAGATTGTGTTGATGGGAACAGCAATGGCCACAGGCCTCTCCTCATATTGCAGACCCAGGAAAAGGTTAGCTCAAGAACACATGCTCCAAAATGAGCTTAATATGGGCTGAGGAAAAGGTCAAGGAGGGCTACTGGTCCACTATGTCATAAGAGCAACTAATTACCCACTAACACGCTAAGATGGAAAGCATTGTCACCTGCGAACACACAAACACACACACTGCTCCCTCATGCCCCCCCCATCACTCATAGCCTCCCTCCCCTCCACCACCTATTTCCTGCAAATTAATGTTAATAATAATGTATTGACCTCAGTCAAATCACAGTGTTGGCTGTTAACAGCTAGGAGGGTTGTTTTAATATAATGAATAATGAAGAGAGCAACTGTAAGACCATCACTAAACATGTGTGAAGGTTGAGAAAATGTTCATTTAGTTCTGCTGCCATTTGCATAGGTATAAGTCTTATTAAAAGAGGCATTATCAGTACAACTCTGAGTATCGATTGTCACACACATACAAACACGTACAACCCCCATCTCCTGCACAGTTCTAATGAGGTATCAAGAAACTAGCTACTTTATTGTTCTCATCTGTTTTGTTAGAGTCTGTATGACCAGTGTATGACCCTAACTCTCAAATGAAAGGACAGACGATATACATGTTTTGCAATATTATTTTCATGAAAATCATATTTTATAATTTTTATATTATATTCATATATTCATATTCATTACTGTAATTAAAAAAAATATTATTTACTATATTATATTTAATTATTACATTTATATTGTATATATTTTAGTTTTAAACATGTTATACTATATAATAAATTATTATACTATATTGTAAATGTTACTATTTGTTATATTCTATATTATTTATGTTGTATTATTATATATTTGTTATATATAATATGTTACTGTTCATATAATGTTATATATATAATGACATTCTCCTTCCACCCATACACGATGCTTACACTCACCTGAGTTATAATCATCTGCACCTGCACTTCATTACTGAATCATCAGGACAGCATAAATACCCTGCACTTTCACCCAATCTTTGTCTGATCTCGTTGTGTTACCACACACAGTTCCTCCATTCCACCTCTTTCGTAAACATTCTACAGCAGACCCATGGTCAATCCCATTCCATATTCCAACATGACAGAGGATTGCAGCAATTTCCTACTGAAGTGAAAGAGTGACTTAATTACCTCCGTCTATGACTATGAACTTCAGTTCCGAACCCTAGTGGCGTCCAGTGAGTGGAATAATCCACCCTCCTCACTGCCTACTGGCAGGGACTGGAACCTGCCCTATGGCTGCAACTCTACTCTGCAACGTACACCGATGCCATGGGCCTTGAGTGTTTCATCCAGCTGTTGGTTAGACTGAGTCAACAAACATCTAGCCCTGCAATCCCCGACCACCATCCATTCACCATGCCCTCCAGAACAGAATCAGATGTGGAGTTCATGCAAGTGGACGCCTTCCATCTCACACCCACTCAAATGTCAACAATACATGGAAGATTAGCTGTTCTTATTCTGCAGAGCTCCATTGCAGACATCATTCTTGGATGACTTTGGCTCCAGCAAGACTCACCTCAGTCCTTGGGGATATAGCTTCTTGCCCGTGGAAAGACTGCTTCCACAGATCTTCCTTTGCCAGAGCTGCTTGACAGCCATCTCCTCTGAGTCTGTGAGAATTTGTGCTTCCACCATTCCAAGCCATCATCCCTACCAATCATACGTCATCAGTCGTCAAGGTGTTGAAATGGACCAGGGGAAGATTGAAGTGGTACAATCCTGGGCCATACCTCCCCAAACAAAGAACTCCAGAGATTCCAAGATTTAACTCATTTCTGCAGGTAATTAATTAGAAACTACAGTCAGATTGCTGCTCCTTTGTCTTCCCTTCTAAGAACCAAGCCCAAGTCTCTGTCCTGGAACCATCAAGCCACAGTAGCCATCCAGTGTCTAATGGACACTTTCACCAGTGCACCCATCTACTTTAGGCATTGGAGCTATCCTATCACAGCGGCAGTGGGAAGTATCATCTAATGTGCCTTCCGGTGGTACGATACCAGCAACTAGGAGCTACTGGCCATCAAGTAGAACTTTCTTCGTAAGTTGAATACAGAAGGTGGTCTGGTGGAAGCTAGATATTTTACTTCATAACTTGTTAAATATCGATATTTTTTAAAACAAACGCATTGCTTTAGAAGGCCTTTATTAACCCCTCGGAGCCGTGTGGAGTACACGTTTATGATGGATGGATGTGGATAAAGCCACTCTCTTCAGCTCATACTCGTTGATCCCGTTTACTGCCATTATAAAGCTCGGATGCATCAGGATATTTATTAATATATCTCTGATTGTGTTCATCAGAACGAAGAAAGTCATATACACCTGTGATGGCTTGAGGGTGAATAAAGCTTAGGGTATTTTTCATTTGAAAGTGAACTAATACTTTAACACCTTTCCAGTGCGTGCTTGGCTTCCAGCCACCCGTTTCCCTGTTCAGGAGAGCCCTTGAAAGTACCAGCAAGAAGATCAGGGACTCGACTCACGTTCAACTTCTACATTCAGTCTGGTGCCACAAGAGCCAGGCTGATGCAAGAAGGTCAGAGACATCCAGATACTAACCGGGACCACAACGAACTTCACATATTTCCCATCCTGATAAGCGTTTATTGTCACAGTTGTAAACACGATGACTTTCTTCTTCCATGAGGGGGTTTGGTGTCACAATGGCTTTGTATCCAGGCGGACCATTAAATAATGCGTTCCTGTAAAATTTAACCAGATGACAACTTTGAAACTCCCAAAGTGTTTCCCATTTTTGTGCCTTCCGCATCAGACTTTCAGCCAACGATCCATGGGCATGACGTCTGAGGCTGTTGCTAACCGGTTGTTAACCTCATTTCTCCTTGTTGTACTCCTCATTGACTCCTAATTTTTCCTCCTTGTTTCCCAACTTGTTCCTTATTGTCGATCCCCTTGTTTTCGATCCCCACATCAACTTCCTTCTATTACAAAGACTGTTCAGTTTCATTTACGTCCTACTCACTGGTTTTCCTCTTTTTCACCTTATGTGTGTTGTGTGCAAGGCTCACCATCGTTGTTCTGTTACATGACAGAGAAATGTGCTTAAAATAGGTTCTAAAAATAGCCTTTATTCTTTTCAATTCAAAATATAATTCATATTTCATAGATAGATAGATAGATAGATAGATGTGAATTTTTTTTTTTTTTTTTAAATAAGAAAAAAGACAGCTGACAAGGGTAGAATAGGGCATGAAATGGAGAAAAACGGACAGACTAGGGTCATGCTTGCTAGCAGTAGTTACTCATTTGTCCTGATGTCAGTGGAATGTGTCAAACAGCAGGTTAATTAACATATCCCCTTGATGAGTTACTTCCTAGTCCCCTTATCTGCAGGTTGGTTAGATACTTAATGCTTCTTCATGAGCTTAAAAGTGTGTATTGTTTTATGTTGTCAACATGTCAACATATCACATGCATCTTTATGCACTTATGGTTATGTCCATGAGTTTACTGGATGTTTCTGCAGAACAGAAACACAAATGAGCATACACAGACATCTGTATGCTCATGGCCCGTGCTGTCACCAAGGTTACAGTGCTACTATTCCTAATTTAAATAACCAGAGAACCTCTCTCTCTCTCTCATAAACGCATGTCTTTCGACCAGCCATAATGTTATGTGCCTCTAGAGGTATTTTCTGATACTCCTGGACCCTGAGGACTTGTCGGTACGTGTGAAGTCTATGCTGCACGTAGGCCATGTTAAAATGTCAACCACAGAGAAAGGAATTGATTATGGACGACTCTTAATAATGTAGTGTTGGACACAGTTAGTGTGAATGATGGAAACTTAATGAGCACACAGACTCACACACAGATGTTTGTGTGCAGCACCAATGAATCATCCACCCAAATCACTGTTTATAAATGCACAATTGTTGATTAGCTTCACCTTTTAACATTTTTAATTGAAGGTTCTGTTTGTGGTATTTTTAGCATCCATGTTGAGTCCAGTCTATTTTGCATTGGGGATTGAGCTGTATGCACTTGAAAGTGTACGGTAGTCACTGATTGTGAATGGATATGCCTGATGGAGTTTTCTTGTTTTGGCTTCCAGATTCAATACAATTCGAGCTCTATTGACAGCATTTGTGGCATGCTGACGGTTACTATTGAACTATGGAAATGATTATTCTAGAGGGTTTACAAGCAGGAGTGTCAAGCATGTCTTTTTATAAAAGCACTTATATTAATTGTTTTGTACCAAAATGAACATAATTTGAGCTCTAAATTGGCAAAATTATCCTTTCCTGCTGTAGGCAGATGAACTGGTTCTGGTTGTTTTAAGAGGTGCACCAATATTCGAATTTTGGCAGATTTTGAAAACCAAAAATTTGATCTACGTTTTTACTAATTATCCTCCATAAACTGCTTGCCTAAAAAGTCAAGATCAATATGTACTTCAAATGGCATCCCTTAATCTTACCCCGTTCCTAAACTTAAAGCTGCAGTCCGTAACTTTTTTTTTTTTTTGGTTAAAAATAATCCAAAATAATTTTTGAGCAAGTACATAACCAACCAGTGTTCAAAACTATCTCCTTACCTTAGCTCGATTCACAACGGTAAGCTTGTATTAATGTTTTGTAATAAGAGCAGTACTAGTGGGTTTCCGCAGGAAATTCGAGCATGCAGCCGTTCGTCTTTGCATAATTACGTCACGTCTCTAAAAAGAAAGGAAGGAGTCCCAGCTAGTAGCTATATCATGTGAGGATGCTGCTTGTAGCGGATCATTTATAGCCTTTTCTCACAGCAGCTGAAATAATTAAATTTATCTTTTATGATGGCGGATTTTAATCCAGAAAGGTCCAAATGACAATCATCAGTGACAACTGGAGATTCACCCGTATTTAAAAGCAAAAGACGTCGGACTGCGGAGTGGCTACAGAAATTGAAACCTACAGGTAACGTTACACACTAAATACACACTTAATACACATAGTGTATAAACATGCTGATGTTGTTAACATTAACAATTTGAGAACAAGCAGTAATAATAATTTGCAAGGTTTGGCATGATCCGAGCTAAGCGATCGTTAGATTTAATCACCATTGGCAGCGCGATTTATTGTAGGCCTAATGCTTTTTTTCCTGAGTTGGTCAGAACAAAAGTGGCAGTGCTTTGTGCACTGGTGAACAGTCATGTTGGAACAGGAAGGGGCCATCCCCAAAGCATAAAACTGTCCAAAATGTCTTGAACATTAAGAGTTCCTTTCAATGGAACTAAGGGGCCAAGCCCAACCCCTGAAAAACAACCCCACACCATAATCCCCCCTCCACCAAACTTTACACTTGGCACAATGCAGTCAGACAAGTATCGTTCTCCTGGCAACCGCCAAACCCAGGCTCATCCATCGGATTTCCAGACAGAGAAGCGTGATTCGTCACTCCAGAGAGAACGTCTCCACTGCTCTAGAGTCCAGTGGCAGCGTGCTTTACACCACTGCATCCGACGCTTTGCATTACACTTGAATGCAGCTGCTCGGCCATGGAAACCCATTCCATGAAGTTCTCTACAGACCGTTCTTGAGCTAATCTAAAGGGCACTCAAAGTCTGGAGGTCTGTAGCTATTGACGCTGCAAAAAGTTGGCGACTTCTACACACTGTCCGCCTCAGCATGCGCTGACTCTGCTCTGTGATTTTACGTGGCCTACCACTTTGTGGCTGAGTTGCTGTTGTTCCCAATTGCTTCCACTTTCTTATGATACCACTAAAAGTTGACCGTGGAATATTTGGTAGTGAGGAAATTTCACAAATGGACTTATTGCACAGGTGGCAACCTATCACAGTACCACACTTGAATTCACCGAGCTCCTGAGAGCGACCCATTCTTTCACAATGTTTGTAGAAGCAGTCTGCATTCTTAGGTGCTTGATTTTATACACCTGTGGCCATGGCCCATGGAAGTGATTGAAACACCTGAATTCAATGATTTGGAAGGATGTCCCAATACTTTTGGCAATATAGTGTATATGTTTAAGCTAAATCTTCCATTGAGCTGCTTTAAAATCACTTATTGTAATTTTTTGGACTTTCGTACACAAATAAGTGTTTAATTAAAGGCTGGAATACACTACACTACTTTTAAAATCTGAACAAATTTTAAACACTACCCATCATACACTTGCAGAGATTGTAAGTGGTTACAGAAGGAAAAACTGGCCATCATACACTAAATGATTGAGGATCACAGACTAGCAGACTTCCAGGTTGTTCCGAACACAACATGCACCTCATTTCAAGGAGACACATGATAAATGAAAACAATGTGTTCTAAAATCGGCTCAAAATATCAAACATGTCTGGTATACTCTGACTAGATGGAATTACAGTCTGAAGCTATATACACTACGTGATTTTCTGTGAAATCTGTCAACTCAAACCTGAAGACTGACTTTCGGCAACTAGAGCGTTGACTTGTCCAGACTGTAAATGTGTATATTCCAACCTTACCGTTGTCACATTTTGTGACAACATTATTATCTCCTCAATACGAAGGAGGTAATAAATCAAAAACAAGTCTTTAATCAAAAACCCCAAAATAATGGACAGGAGATCAATCAGAAAATAGAATGGCATAACCTCATTACAACTGAGATGACACAGAACAAAGAACAGAGGAAACTAAGGGTGCGTTTCCTCGCGTCTCAGCTCCACCCCCATAGGATGTGAGGGGAGGATGCAAGGAAAGAAAATGAGGACTGAGGAATCGAAGGAAATGTTATTTGTATATTGGAATGTTCTTGAACACTCGAGTTTCACAAAGCATCATCAGCTGCGCTCTCATGTTATTAAAGTTTGGTTATTTAAAACCAAAATCATAATAAATATTAATAATGTAAGTCCCGTTGAAATATGTGAAATGTAAAGTTTATTTAAACTGCAAAGGTAAAGAATACATTTAAATTATGGTTGACGGATGTAACAAAGGAACAAAATGAGGAGGGATATTGAGAAGCACCCTAAGGTTTTAAAAACACAGGGCAAACACAGGGCAAACAAAGGGAAATAAATTAAATGCAGGTGAAGCTAATCAGTAACTATGGAAACTAACTAGGGTATGATCAGTAATTATAGAAACAAAGAAGAATCAGGAACTCAGGCAAGTAGGAACAGAACAAAACCAAATTAAAAACTCTAACAAACCGAACATAATCCTGACCTCGTGTGAAGACCGACTCAGGTAAAGACCTGCGACTCTACCTGCGCGACTCCACCGAGCAACAAAACCGGTAGGCACTTAAGTTTCTTCCCTCCTTTCACACTTTTCCTTCTTCCTCAGCATGTGCTTTCAACTCATTCCTGTTGTCTCTCGGCAACGCTCCACTAACCCACGTAAAAGGCAGCGCTTCTAACCTGCGTCCTGTTTACTCCTCTTCTAACACTAATACTCCTCTCTCTGTCTCTGTGGGTCTATGGAATTGTCAGTCAGCAGTTAACAAAGCTGACTTCATTCCAGCCTTTGCTACTAATTCTTCTCTTAATATCTTGGGCTTGACTGAGACCTGGATTCGTCCAGAGGACTCAGCAACTCCTGCTGCTCTCTCCAACAACTTCACTTTCTCTCATACCCCTCGCCAATCTGGTAGGGGTGGGGGCACAGGTCTTCTCATTTCTGACAATTGGAAATACTCGACTCATTCCTCTCTTTGCAACTACAATTCATTTGAGTTTCATGCTATTACAATCTCAATTCCTGTCAAAATTCATATCGTAGTAATTTATCGCCCCCCAGGCCAACTGGGTACCTTTGTAGAGGAACTGGACATGCTGCTGTCCTCATTCCCAGAGGATGGTAGTCCACTTGTAGTTTTTGGCGATTTCAACATTCATCTAGAGAAGCCTTATGCTTCAGACTTCCACTCTCTTCTAGCCTCATTCGATCTTAATCGGCTCATCACCACAAGTACACACAAATCTGGCAACCAACTTGATCTCATTTACACACGCAACTTCATCACCGACAACATTCTGGTAAAACCTCTGCACATTTCCGATCATTTCTTCATTACTTTTAATCTACAACTCCCCATTTGTTCACCACCAACCCCGCTACCAGTTACCTTCAGAAGAAACCTGCGCTCTCTTTCTTCTTCTGATCTTTCCTCTACTGTATCATCCTCTCTTCCCTCACCCTCACAATTCGCATCTCTAGATGTGAATACAGCAACAGACACTTTATGTTCCACATTAACTTCTTCTCTAGATAGTATCCGTCCTCTGTCATCCAGGCCTGCACGTGCCACTCCCTCTAATCCCTGGTTATCTGATGTTCTTCGTGAACATCGGACCAAACTCAGGGCTGCAGAGAGGAAGTGGCACAAATCAAAAGACCAATTTGACCTAAGTAGCTATCAATCTCTGCTCTCATCCTTTTCTGCTGAAATTCATGCTGCTAAATCTTCCTATTTCCACAACAAAATCAACAGCGCTCCAAACACACGCACACTTTTCAAAACATTCAACTCTCTCCTCTGCCCCCCTCCACCGCCACCCACCTTATCCCTTACTGCTGATAATTTTGCTACATTTTTCACTGACAAAACATCTACCATCAGCAGTCAGTTCTCCGCTCCACACACACAGGAACTCAGACCAACCACACACACAGCCACACACCTCCTCTCTTCATTCTCCCCCCTCACTGAGACAGAAGTATCCAAACTTCTCCTCTCCAGCCATCCCACCACCTGCCCTCTAGATCCCATACCCACACACCTTCTACAAGCCATCGCTCCCACACTTTTACCAGCACTGACACACATCATCAACACATCTCTCCACACTGGCACTTTCCCTAACACATTCAAGCAGGCTCGGGTAACCCCACTGCTTAAGAAACCCACATTAAACACGTCTCTTGTAGACAGCTACAGACCTGTTTCTCTCCTACCATTCATAGGAAAAACACTTGAACGAGTTGTTTTCAACCAGGTGTCATCTTTCCTCTCACAGAGCAACCAATTGGATGTCAATCAATCCGGTTTCAAGAGTGGCCACTCGACTGAGACTGCACTGCTGTCGGTTACTGAATCCCTGCGGATTGCAAAGGCTGATTCCAAATCATCAGTTCTCATTCTGCTCGATCTATCTGCTGCCTTTGACACGGTGAATCATCAGATCCTCCTGTCCACCCTCTCATCACTGGGCATCACAGGTACTCCGCTTCTCTGGTTTGAATCCTATCTCACAGGAAGGTCTTTCAGGGTTGCCTGGAGAGGGGAGGTATCCAAAGCTCATCAACTGACCACGGGTGTTCCTCAGGGTTCAGTTCTTGGACCCCTCCTCTTCTCCATTTACACTACATCACTTGGTCCCATCATTCAGGCACATGGTTTCTCCTACCATTGCTATGCTGATGACACACAACTCTTCCTTTCATTCCAACCAGATGATCCCACAGTAGCTGCACGAATCTCAAGCTGTCTGGCGGGCATCTCGGCATGGATGAAAGAACATCATCTACAGCTCAACCTGGCTAAGACTGAGCTTCTCGTCTTCCCTGCCAATCCGACTCTAAATCATGATTTCAGCATCCAGCTAGGTACATCCTCAATTACCCCGTCAAATTCGGCCAGAAATCTTGGAGTAATCCTTGATGACCAACTGTCCTTCAAAGACCACATTGCAAAGACAGCTCGGTCATGCAGATTTGCACTATACAACATCAGGAAAATCAGGCCCTTTCTAATAGAACATGCAACACAACTTCTGGTCCAGGCCCTGGTCATTTCTAGGCTTGATTACTGCAATGCTCTTCTGGCTGGACTGCCATCATGCACAATCAAGCCTCTACAAATGATTCAGAACGCAGCAGCACGTCTCGTCTTCAACGAGCCCAAAAGAGCCCACGTCACGCCTCTCTTCATCTCTCTTCACTGGCTACCACTTGCTGCTCGCATCAAATTCAAGGCGTTGACGCTTGCTTACAGATCTGCCACAGGCTCAGCACCCTCCTACTTCCACTCACTCTTACGAGTCTACACTCCTACCAGAAACCTGCGCTCATTAAAGGAGCGAAGGCTTGTGGTACCATCACAGAGAGGCACAAAATCACTTTCCAGAACGTTCTCGTTCACTGTTCCTTGCTGGTGGAACGATCTTCCTGCCTCCATCCGGAATGCGGAATCCCTGGCAATATTCAAAAGACAGCTGAAAACCCATCTCTTTCGTGAGCACTTAACCTCATCTTAAAAAAAAAAAAAAAAAAAAAAAAAAAACCTTCTTATTCCTATCCTTTCACTTCCTCTAATCCCTCTCTATTGTATCTTAGGATAATCTGAGCACTGCCTATAACTTGTATTATGAGCACTTCTTGTCTATTTGCCTCGTCATGACGACTCACTTGTTGTATTCCTCACTTGTAAGTCGCTTTGGATAAAAGCGTCTGCCAAATGAATAAATGTAAATGTAAATGTAAAGCTCTGAGATTGTAGTTTTCATATTTTTGACTGACAGAAAATGACAAAGCAACAGTAATGTATTAATTTGCTAAATGAATATTCGTCAGTATCTTAAGGCATGTTCAGACGTTTATTTTGAAATAGTGATGCACATAAAAAAATCATGAAAGATCAGAAATCTCAGTTTATCATACCAAGAGTTCAAAAGATAACATCCATTCTATTTTTTTGAGAAAAAAAATGTCTGAAAATGTTTTAAATATAAAGAAAAAATGATAGATTCTCCATTTGTGATGTGACAGTGAGCTATAACGCAGATCTGTGTTCTTTAAACATGTCTTTTATGTTTGTTAGAGGTTGAATTAAAAATAAAATACTGCCATACTGTACTTCTGTATAGAATGCCTACTTCATAAATTGTATGAAATATTATGAAAATATATGGTTCAGATCACTCAAACCATGGGTGCATCAATATATGGTCACCAATGGAGCCTGGATGTCATCTATTGAAAAAGTTTGCCATTGTACATCTTATTATATATTTGTACATCTTGTGAAAATTAATATGTCTACCGATTTTTGTGAAAATCAGCTACAAGATGGCACTGTAATTAGCAACTTTACATTTTAGCTAATAACTCCGCAGCTGTGACAGAATCATGAATTTATGATGCTCTGGAGGCTAACAGCAAATTCTAAAAACTATCAGCTATTTCAAGGAAAGATGAAGGCTGTGATATTAATCTTGCCCACTAGAGGGAGGCACAGGATAATGAATCTTTAGAGCCAAATCTTTTTCTATTGGTTTTCATCCTTTTGAATGGAAATAAATGCATTGATCTTGTTCATTTGTATTACTTTGGTGTACTGACAGTATCATTTTATATAATTAGTGTACATAGAAATCTGTGAAATACTTGTAGTGTACTACAGAGCCTGGGAGGTCACCTTTATGAGAAAAAAAGATTGAATATTTTGAATTTTGAATATTGTCCCTTCTGTTTATAAACTGTACTCACAGATTCTTAACTTGTTCCCTCGGATTAACAAATCATGCCCACAGATTAATAAACCATGCCCACAAATTTCCAATCCATATGCACTCAGATTTGTAGACCGAGGGAACAATTTAAAAATCTGTGAGTATACAGTATGTTTTATAAACTAAGGGGATGAACTGCAAAACTGGCCACGGATTTGCGGGTCTTGTTGGGTTTTTTTTTTTTTTTCCCCTCCTGCAGGTGACTTCCCTGGCTCCTTAAAATCCAGTTCATCATTGTGCAAAAAACAGAAAGCACAAGCTTTTGTGTCAGGTTGTTATGTTGTAATGCTTAAAGGATTAGTCCACTTTTAAATAAACTTTTGCTGATAATTTACTCACCCCATATCATCCAAAATGTCCATGTCTTTCTTTCTTCAGTCAAAAAGAAATTAAGGTTTTTGATGAAAACATTCCAGGATTTTTCTCCATATAATGGACTTCAATGGGCACCAAACGGTTCAAGGTCAGAATGACAGTTTTAGTGCAGCTTCAAAGGGCTTTAAACAGTACCAGACGAGGAATAAGGGTCTTATCTAGCGAAACGATTGGTCATTAAAAAAAAAAAAAAAAAAAGTTTAAGTTTTATAAGCACAAATGCTCCCCTTGCTCTGTTCTGCGATGCGCGTTCGTGACGTCACGTAATACGCAATTACGTTGAAAAGGTCACGCTTGACGAAGGCGGAAGTACCGAGTCTGTGTTTACAGATTGAACGTTCAAATACTAAGTCAAATGTTGTTTACAAAAAAGGTAAAACAACAATGTCAGACGATTTTTAACTTCGAGGAGATGATGAGTTTTTCACCCTGCCCTACCTTTTCGAACCGGAATACACAGAGGAAGAAATTAGGCAGATGGAAGAGACTGCTGTAGCGACACACACCTCTCAAGCATCGGGCAGACGAGATCTAACGAGACGTGGTGGTGCACATGTGTCAAATGCCAACCATTGCCAACAGAGGAAGAATCTCAATACTGCCATGACTGGACCATTTCAATCCCGCTATTAGAATCAGTCGGTGAGTCCCTGTTTCCATCTCCTTGCATTACTGGACAATATGGATTTCCACCGTTACTGAGCAACAACGTTTTAAGGGGGTCGCACACCGTACGCGAAGCTCAGCGCCGCGCCACGTCTTTAAAATTCGAACGCATTGTTTTCAATGAGTGTACACACACCGGCGGCAACATTCGGCGGCTGTCCGCCACGCCACAGAGCACCATGTACATTGTTTTACATTAAATGTATATTATATTTCTGTCAAATCATCGTTAATGTACATACTGACTTCATCCTGTGCTGCAGGATATATTAGTTTTACCTTTTTAGTTTAACAGCTTGAATAAAGTCTAAAAATGTATAATAAACGTAACCTTTTCTTTCCTTTTGCTTTGTTGTGCCATTTTTCCATGTACACTAACCTCAGTGCGAAATATTAAAGCATAGGCATATGTAACGTTTCCCTGTTGACATAAAACACTCCCATTGTTGTAGCTCTTCTATCAGGAGTCAAGTCAAAATTGAGCTTGCGCGTATATATTGTGCGCGGCCGGTGTGCGATACCTGTGAGTTGTCAGAGACGTGACGCTGCACGGCGCCAAGCTTCACATCTGGTGTGCGACCCCCTTTAGAGGTGTTTTTGTTCTGATGGAGAAGGGTATGACAGTCTGGTGGCACTGACAACACAGGATGGAAGAACCATTAGTTGTTTTACCTTTTTTTGTAAACGGTGTTTGACCGAGCCTGCATCTCAATGTGCATACTATCCATCCTAAATTGTGTGTGACATTAGTAATTTTCATTACTATTTAGGGCGGATAGGGTGAATAGTATGCATATTGGGATGCATTAGTATTTATTAGGTTTATTAGGTTTATTATGCATTAGGTTAGCATTTGCACGTTCAACTTGTAAACACTGAGTCGGTACTTCCGCCTACGTCAAGCGTGACCTTTTCAACGTAATTGCGTATTACGTGACGTCACGAATGCGCATCGCAGAACAGAGCAAGGGGAGCATTTGTGCTTATAAAACTTAAACTTTTTAAAAAAAAATTTAAAATGACCAATCGTTTCGCTAGATAAGACCCTTATTCCTCGTCTGGTATTGTTTAAAGCCCTTTGAAGCTGCACTGAAACTGTCATTTTGACCTTGAACCGTTTCTTTAAAACTAATTACAACAGGAATCTTCTGTGAGCCATGTGCTTGAAGATGTTTATGACTTCACTGTGATCCACTGGGATGTCCCTCTCAACACACATTAATACACACACATTACATTCTGCATGTTAAAATATAAAGAAGCACAGTGACCTGATGATTCTATAATGTTTTTTAGTCACTACAACATTACTGTAGTAAAACCATGTTTTACTATGTTTATACATGTGAAGACAAGCAGGGAGTATACAATACTAGATTAAAAAAATTATCTAGCGAGCAAATACATGCATATTAACAGTTATTAAGTTATAATATGATTACGTTAAATTATAATGAATTAAGTGTATCAGCAGATAGCCATCAAAAATCAAAGAAGAAATTTCTTAGAAATATATTTTTCCTAGTTGACGAGGATCACTCAGTCGCTTTGTGTTAAAAGTCAAATGAAGTTACACCAGGTTTTTGACCAGCGAATATGTGCATATGCAATTTGTCCGTCATTAAAACAACGGTATCACATTAGGCTACGTCATCATAGGTTATGAGCGCTCAGTTTTTCCGTTTGTAAAATACGTTTGGCCAAAATCTCAATTTATAAAAGATGTAGTACTACTGTATGCACAGGCTATTTAAGGCTATTTGTAGGCTATTGGCTATGACTCACTTAGATGGCAAATGCTCTCTCCGCCACCAGTCTTAGACCTCAAATGCATAAAATATGAAACTTTATAGACATACTAGTGTTTCTTTCGTAAAGACAACGTTGTACTTATTCAAACAACAAGATATTTATTTACCATTGCAAGACGTTCAGCTGCTCTGCTGTGGAACTTCAGTTCGCTGCATTCAGGGGGCGGAGTTAAGAGGTTTGACTGACAGTTTGAGCGGAACCAAAACAATTTTGTCACAAGCTCTTTTTAATACCTTTATTAGGCTAAATATATTTACAAATCAGATAGACAGACGTAAAGGGTGACCAATAGCATTGATTTATTGAAGAAAGTAAATAAATAAAATAAAACACCTCCAAAAAAAAGGGCACTTCGGAGTGTAGGGACAAAAAGGGCATGTGCTCTGCACAGGTTGAGCCCTACCTGTGCACGTGCCTGGTTAAAGGTGATCATGGTTCTCTACTCAGTCACAAAACAGCCTCAGAACTTGGACTTATTCACATTGTTTACTCTGCAGACATATTTCACCCTACCCTTTCTGTTGCTGATCAGCTCATGCCACAATACCCAACCATTATGAAGGGCATTGTGGAAAAAATATTGAAAAATATTCAAGTTAAGCTCCACATTGATGAAAGTGTCAAGCCTGTCATCCAGCCGCATCATCACATCCCTTTCCACATCTGTAAAAAGGTCAAGTCAAGTCACCTTTATTTATATAGTGCTTTTTACAGTGTAGATTGTGTCAAAGCAGCTTTACATTGATAACTGGTACGTAATTTTGGCTGCACAGCAGCTCTTAAAGAATAGTGTCAATGCAGGCAGATCAATGCACTGTTGAATATCAAATGTCAAGTCAAATGTCAAGTGTCCCCAACTAAGCAAGCCAAAGGAGACAGCGTTAAGGAACCCAAACTCCAACAGGTGACATCAGGTGGCAAACAAGTGGCAAATAGGTGTTAAAATGGAGAAGAAAAACCTTGGAAGAAACCAGGCTTAGTCGGGGGGCCAGTTCTCCTCTGGCGAACAGTGCTTTGTTACGATTCAGGTTGCTATCATAAGTCCGATAGGATCGCAACATTCAAAGTATTTATTTCAGTTCCATCCAGTTGAGGATCATATTCATCACGCCAGTATGGACGGTTGTTGAGGAAATGTGCCACTGGTTGTCGTGTTGATGAGGCCTTCACAGTGGATGATCTAGTTGACAATCTCTGTGGTCGTGTCAAGGCGCAGGTCATTGGTCTCTCCTGGATACGGCACAGATACGGTTGACTACGGTGGAGAAAGAACTGCAACTCCTTGAAAATCAAGACATCATAGAAAAAGTAGAAGGTCCAATATCATGGGTCATTGTAGCAATGCCCAAGCCTAAAAATCCAGAGAAGATACACATTTGTCTTGACATGCGATTGCCAAACGTAGACATCATCCACGATCTCATTGGAGCTGTGATGTCTTTCAAAATATCATTCAGTCGTTCCTGCAAGGAATCCCTGTAGTCAGAAATTTCAGTGATGACATCCAGGTACAGTATATGTCACTACAACAGATGCCCACAACAGATCTCTTGAAGCAGTATTTCAAAGATTGCATGAAAGCAACCTAACAATCAACAAGGACAAATGTGAATTTCACAAAACATCCTTGGAGTTCGCTTTCAGTCGGTTCACGTTTGATGTACGTCAGAATAGTACTGACGAATGGGGTCTCTCCTGAGAGCCCAATCACCTTTGAGTGGTAACATAACGAGCCAATGGTACACTAAGTACCTTGGTCTGTGGAATTTGCATCACGATCTCTGCCTCACTTTGTGGGTATATAAGGAGCAGCACGAGCCTTCAGTTCATGTTGGTGTGACGGCGCATTCCAGCGGAGATCATTTAGAGCTTCCTTTTTTTTTTTTTTTTTTTTTTTTGAACATCTTTTTATTTTTATTTTAACAGTACATATACAATACAGGATTTTCATAAAAAAGAAAGAAAACACACCCTCCTTACCCCAACAGGAGAGCCATAAAGGTATATTCACACCCATTTAAAAAAATAAATAAATAAATAAATAAATATATATATATATATATATATATATATATATATATATATATATATATAATAAATAAATGCCCAAGATCACATTATTAGTATTACTCAAGAGTCATTCCATTCTGTTCTAGAAAATGGAGGAAGGAGTCCCAGATCCTGTAAAATATGTGCTTTTTTTGTTTGATTAAGTCAGTTTCTCCATTGCTATACAAGAAGACAATTCTTTGATCCAGAGTGATAAAGATGGACAACAAGTACTTTTCCAGTGTATGGCAATCAGGCGTTTCGCTTGCAATAAACACAGATTTATAAGCTTCTGTTCATGTATTTCCAAAGATAAGGCAGGTGGAAGTAATCCAAGAATACAGATTTTGGGGCAAACAGGGATTTCTTTAGCAATAATTTTAGATAATACACCGATTACTTCTTTCCAAATGGATTGTAAGTGCTCACACTGCCAGATGCAATGAAATAATGTTCCTTTGTGAGTTGTACATTTTCCACAGATATCTGGGATATTTGGATTGAATCTATTCAACTTTTCAGGTGTTATGTATGTTCTCATTATCCAATTATATTGGATCAATTTAAAACGAGTGTTGATCGATAATGTTTGTGCTTGGACACAAGTTTTTTCCCATTCACTTTCTGTAACATCCATTTGTAGATCATCAATCCAATCCAATCTTTTATGATTTGTTGAGTCTTTAGAAGCATTAACAAATTGGCTGTATATCATAGAGATTTTACCTTTATCACTGGAATTTTTAACTGCCATTTCTTCTAAGCTACTTAAGGGAGGACACTGATATGAATGAGTCTTAGATCGTATGAAATTACGGATCTGGAGAAACTTAAAAAAGTGTGACTGGGGGATTTTGTGTCTTTCCCTTAAGATTTCAAAGGACATCATTGTATTCTCTGCATAAAGGTCTGCTATTTTCTGTATGCCTTTCTGCCACCACAACTTAAAACCTGAGTCTGATTTGCCTGGAGCAAACATTGCATTGCCCCAAATAGGGGAGAGTTGAGATAATACAGGTGTCACTCCCAGCTCAACTTGTGATTCGTGCCATACTGAAATAGTGGTTTTAGCAAATGGGTTAGTTGTATTTTGTTTGAGTCTCCTTACAGAGTCAGAGTATAAATATGTATCAAGACTCAATTCTCCTGCGCCTTTTTTTCCATTCTGAACCCATGGAGTATGAGATGGACTAGCAAACCAGAAACATGCGGCTCTCAATTGGGCTGCCTTAAAATACCATAAAAGATTAGGGAGTTGTAACCCCCCTCTTTCGAATGGAAGGTACAGAAGCGATAAGCAGAGCCTGGAGCGTTTCTTGTTCCAGATAAATTTAACAAATGTCTTCTTTATATTTGAAAAAAAGGAAGGAGGAGGAGTTAGGGGGATTGATTGAAACAGATATAGAAATTTAGGGAGTATATTCATTTTAATGATGTTCACCCTTCCGATGGTGATGAGAGGGAGAGACATCCATCTATTTAAACTTTCATTTGCTTGAGCTATCAGGGGCGTGTAGTTGGATGAAGTCAGATCCTCCACCCGTGGAGTAACTTTGATTCCCAAATATCTAAATCCATCGATAGAGGTTTTATAGGGATGTTGAACTGTTGGATTCAGCCTTTCTTGCTCATTAAGAAAAGTATAGATGACTTTGATTTGTTTACTTTATATCCCGAAAATGTTCCAAAGTCATTAATCAAATTATTGAGAGTGGGTATTGAATCTTTAAGTTTAGTTAAATAAACAATTATGTTGTCTGCAAATAGGGAAATCCGATGTTCTAGGCCTGCAATTTCAATTCCCTTTATACCTGTACACGTTCTAATCGCAATTGCCAGGGGTTCCAGGGAAATTACAAATAATAACGGCGAGAGTGGACCCTGACGAGTCCCGCGATATAAATTAAAAGGTTTGGAGGTTAAATTATTTGTAATGACCTCTGCTGTCGGGTTATGATATAAAGTCTTTACCCACTGGCGAAAGTTCTGACCGCATCCAAAACGTCTGAGTACATCAAATAAATAAGACCATTCGACTCTATCAAATGCTTTTTCTGCATCTAACGATAAAATACATGAGTCTATAGAGCCATTCTTCTCATAAACAATATTAAGTACTCGCCTAATATTATGGAAGGCCTGTCTGTTTCGGACAAAACCATTTTGGTCAATTCCTATTAAGGAAGGCATGTTATCCTCTAATCGAAGGGCTAAAACCTGGGCTATAACTTTGGCATCGGAATTCATTAAAGAAATCGGTCTATATGATTCACATCTGTCTTGGGGTTTGTCAGGTTTGGGGATGAGTGTTATTAAAGCATCTCTAAGGGAGGGGGGAAGGCAGCCCTCGAGTAAAGACTCTTTATACATTTCTAATAGCGGAGTCACTAATTTATCCTTAAAGGTTTTGTATATATCTATTGGTATCCCATCAGGGCCAGCTGTTTTACCACTTTTCATCTTCATTATAGCATTTAAAACTTCTTCACTAGTTAAGGGTTTGTCCATTTGTCTTTTGGCTTCACTATCCATAGATGGGAACTTGAGATTATCTAAAAATATATTTTGCTGCATACTCTGACCTGTAGATTCTGCAGTATATAACGCTTGGAAATATTTGGTGAAAGTTTCATTGATCTCCGTTGGATCTGACGTCAGCTTTCCAGCTGTAGTGTAAATGCTATTTATTGCTTTACTCGAATGCAATTGTTTAATCTGCCACGCTAAAAGTCTGCCTGACTTCTCTCCATATTCATAAAATGTTTGCTTGAGACGGATTAGACTAGCTTCAGCTTTTGCTGCAGATAGTTCATTATACTGTGCTCTTAAAATGAGCAATTCCTGCTTATGAGGATTCGAATTTGACTGATCTGTGTAAATATCTTGTTCCAATTTTCTTATTCTTTCATCTAAATTTTGTAATTCCAATTTCATTTTATTATTTAAGGAACTTGTGTAACTTATCATTTGACCCCTAAGGTAGGCTTTAAAAGCTTCCCATCTAACAGATGCCGATGTTTCTTTCAAATTAATTGTAAAAAATAAATCTATATGAATTCCAATGAACTCCATAAATTTAGAATCATGAAGCCATCTAGGGTGTAACCTCCATCTACAAGGTCCCTTAATAGTTTTTAACATGCTATATACAAGTTTAACTGGGCCATGATCAGAAATCACAATAGACTCATAGGAACAGTCAAAAATCTTGTGAAATAAATTATTAGAAATCAAAAAAAATAGTCTATTCGTGAATATGATTTTGATGATAAACTATAGCATGAATATTCAATTTTGTTGGGGTATTTTCTCCTCCATGGATCGCATAAATCAAGTTCTTTTATGAAACTATGAAGTGTTTTCCTACTTTGCATGTGAGCTGTGTCTTTACTGTTGTACCTATCTAAATTTGGGTTTAATGTTACGTTAAAATCACCTCTTATGATTAAATTTCCAGATTGGGATGCCAAAGTTAAGAACAAGTTTTCAAAAAATTCTGGACTGTCAGAATTGGGCCCGTACACATTCACAAGGGTAATTGTGTTATCTATAAGAGTGCCTTGTACAATTAGATATCTACCAGATTTATCTGGAATTACTTTTAAAATTTTAAATGGAATGGCTTTATGAATCAAAATCATTACTCCCCTTGAGTTAGATGTATATGAAGCAGAGAATACTTGGCCCGGCCACCTTCTACGCATTTTTAATAGTTCACCAGACAAAAGGTGAGTTTCTTGTAACAGCACGATAGGTGTTTTAAATTGCTTAAGTCTATTCATGACTTGTTTTAACTTGGAAAGTTTACCTAGCCCCCTAACATTCCAGGAAATAAATGTTATCTGAGATTCACTTGACATGTTTTACAACAGCACTTTTCCATAACTCTATGATCATACACATAATGGATAGTAACAAGTAAATAAAATAAAAATAAAAATAAAAAACCGTTAGGGTGGAAAAAAACTTTAAATGCACTGAGCTATGATTTTGCATACCATGGCTCTTGAACGCACTTGAACAGAACAACCCGGTGTTCATCCCCTTCCCACCAAACTGAAAAGATTCTTCAACAGGCTCGTCTGGTCCTACAACTAGGAACACATCCTTGGCCAGCAAAAAAAACATTAGGCATCAGCCTATCCACAAACAGCCATTAAACAATGAAAATATAATTAACTCCCCTCAAATATTAGATGGACTGATTCAGTCTCAGAACGAGTTAGGTTAAATATGATGTTTTAACTTTGACAGATTAATACTGTACGTTTACACATCCGAGTTAAACCGATCAAGAATTACATTAATTGTAGCTTAGTTTGGCTGGATAAACAAATCTGTATGAGATGCTTAATGTCTGGAGACGCTTCTTCACATCATCGAATTCCTTTCGTTGTTTCCTCACCGCTACTGAGAAGTCTGGGAAAAACATCACTTTGTGGTCCTCATACTTCACTGTTCCCATCTCCCTGGCGGCTTGAATCACTCTCTGTCGGTCGCGGAAATTGAGGAATTTCATGATCAGGATTCGCGGGTAATGTTGTGGCTTTGTCGGTGGCTTGCCGATTCTGTGTGCTCTTTCGATGACTACTGGACTCAGAAAGGTAGATGCTCCAAACACATCAGACAGCCACTTTTCCAAGAAGTTTACCGCATCTTTTCCTTCCGCTTTTTCAGGCAAGTTGACTAAACGGAGATTACAGCGACGGTTGTGGTTCTCTAAGTCATCCAAATCGGAGGTGAGCGTTGCAATTTGATGTTCCATAACGTTAACAGTTTTCTGTAACTTTTCCATATTATCCTCGGTCTCGCTAATTCGGTGTTCCGCTTCTGATATTCTGCCACCAAATTCGGAAATGTCATTTTTTATCTCTTGAATAGCATTTAGGACGCCTTCAAATTTTGAAGAGAAAAAGGTTTTCATGTCAGCGATAGCCTTCATTACCTCGTTATCCTCTTCGTTGATCATGCTAACTGCACCCACTAGCTTAGCGCTAGTTTCGTTCCCGTCAGGAGTTTCCTCAGTTTTATCCATGTTTTTCTTTGTGTTTCTTCGATTTGCCATGACGAATCAACAATCTTTGTGGTCACGGCTAAACTCGGATAATACTCAGTCAGCTAAGTGTCTTGAAGAGTTTTAAAACTATAAATCTGGCTGTTTGTGGTAGGAGCGATGAGTCGTACATCTATCTAGCTCGCCGCCATGTTGGATCCCTCATTTAGAGCTTCCTGCTGCTGATTCCAGTCTCTGCTTCTCCCCTGGGCGCTTCAGCAATACTGAAAGAAGCTTTTTTCTCTCTTTTCTCTACTGAAAGAGGATATACGGGTGTGAGTTTGCGTCTTTCTAAAGAGGTAGAGGCCCCTCTGCCCACCCCAGTCTAGCTCCTCTTCTCATGAGATGGCTACTTTGGCTGGTGGCCAGGGTGATCTGAGGGTGACGGTGTGGGCTTCCCTAACGAGACATCCTCCTCGGGCCACACCCCCCTCGCACACATTGCAAGCTGTGGAGCTTCCAGTTGAGTTTGCTGGTCCCTCTCGTCAGGGACCCAGCATCTCATTCGGGGCTCTGGCGGATGACCAAATGTCGATTGCCACATCACAAGGCGGGCTTGTGTCCTCAGGAGATGAGGATTTGGCTGCATTGCCTCCCTCTGGGATGCCAGCGTTGCCCAAGTCTGATCCCGAGCTGACGGCCATGCTTTCCCGGGCAGCTCAGAGCATCGGGCCTGAGTGGAACCCTCGACTGTGTCCCGAGAACTCGAGGCTGGAGCGCTCGATTGTGATGCAGCTGTGTCATGGCACGGCATGGCATGGCATGGCATGGCGATCCCAAGCACCCGTCCAAGGCCTGTCAGTTCTCGTCCAAGCTTGTGGGCAATTTTGGTGGTCCAGGAGCGCCACCTATGGCTAAACTGGCAGACATGAAGGAGTCTGATCGGACGCAGCTCCGCCCCGGTCTCCCAGGCTCTCTTCGGCAACGCAGTCGAGAGTTTTGCCCAGCAATTCTCGGCCGCCCAGAAGCAGTCTGAGGCAATTAACACATTCTGCCCTGGCGGTCTGCTGCTGCCTTCACACCGCCGCCAGCCCAGCCACCTCAGCCTGCTTGTTGCCAAGGGCGCTCCCCTGTGGCCTCCTCCACTCCTGCTCGGCCACAGCAGCAGCCTCCACCCAAGCCACAGTGAGGAGATGGCCGCAGGAAGGCGGCACAGACCGTCTCTGCCCCTCCCAAACATGCCAAGCATCAGGCTAAGCAGCAATCCTGAGATGGGCGACCTGGAGTTAGAGATGTCAGCTTGCCAGGAGATGGTAGTAGGACCACTCCTTCCCTCGGAGGAAGGCCCAGGGGAGAATCTTTTGTTCTCATTTGTTTTGTGTTCCCAAACTTTCAATAAAAGAGCTGTTTCCTCTACCTCCGGGTCTCAAGGTGCTGTGAATAACAGTAGGCGACGTAACACCTCGCTGCTCTCGTCCCCCTCTTCCTTTGCCAGTTACCAGTCAGAGCCTGCCCTGGAATGCTCAGCCTTCTCACACCCCCTCTGCCATTACATGAAATCAGACGAGTGCACGCACTCTGTCCACACTAAGGGTCGCTACGCCTCCCATGTCAGGGCCGTCTCTTCCACCTTGCTGCCCCACTATGGGTATGCCTGTAGTTCCTTTGACCCCGTTGGCTCGGTTTCTGGGGGCCTGATTTGAGCTCCCCAGTCCGTCCCGCTGGCTCATCTGAACAATCAGGCTCAGCTATGCAATTCAGTTCGCCCGGCGTCCCTCCAGGTTCCGGGGTGTTCGTGCTACGATGGTGGGCAAGGATGCCCGTCATGCGAACAGAGGTCACGGCCCTGCTGGCAAAAGGCACGATCGAGCCGACATGAAGTCTTGCTTTTACAGCCCTTCCTTCATAGTACCCAAGAAAACCGGTGGGTTACGACCAATCCTAGACTTGCGTGCCTTGAACAGAGCTCTTCACAGGCTTCTGTTCAAGATGATAATACCCGAACGCATTTTTGAATGTATTGGTCCTATGGATTGGTTTACAGTGATCAACCTGAAGGACGTGTACTTTCATGTCTCCATTCTTCCTCGACACAGACCATTCCTTCAGTTTGTTTTCAAGGGGCAGGCATACCAGTACATGGTTCTCCCATTCAGGTTGTCCCTGTCTCCCCGCGTCTTCATGAAGGTCGCGGAGGAAGCTCTGGCTCCTCTCAGGGAACAAGGTGTCCGTATTCTCAGCTACCTTGACGCCTGGCTGATTCTAGCTCACTCTCACGAACAGTTTCCGCGAGCACAGGGATCTGGTGCTCAGACACCTTGCCCATCTGGGCCTTTGGGTCAACTGGGAAAAGTGCAAACTCTCACCTGTGCAGAGGATCTCTTTTCTCAGTATGGAAATAGACTCGGCCGCCATGTTCACGCAGTTCACTGCTGGACTTCCTGAGTCAATTCGAGGGCAGGAGAGCGGTCCTACTGAAACTGTTTCAGAGGATCCTAGGGCATATGGCATCCGCAGCGACTGTCGTACCGCTTGGTTTGCTTTATATGAGACCTCTTCAGCACTAGCTTCACGGCCGAGCTCCGAGATGGGCATGGCAACACGGCACGCACAGAGTGAAGATCACTCTGGCCTGCCATCAGACCTTCACCCCGTGGTTGGACCTCTCATTTCTATGGGCTGGTATTCTCCTAGGACCAGTTTTCAGGCATGTTGTTGTCTCAACAGTTGCCTCTGCAATGGGCTGGGGTGCCTTGTGCAAGGGTCATGCTGCGTCAGGCTCCTGGACAGGACCCCGACTCCAGTGACATCTCAATTGCCTCAAGTTGCTAGCAGTATGGCTTGCTCTGCACTGCTTCAAGGCCCTGCTGAAGGACAAGCACGTTCTGGTCCGCACAGACAACACTGCGACTGTAGCGTGCATTAACCGTCAAGGTGGTCTATGCTGCAACACATGCAACACTGCATGTTGCAACTCGCTCGCCATCTCCTCCTATAGAGTCAGAAGCATTTGTGCGTGCAGTCTCGCCCTGGGGAATAGAGACTCCATCCCAAGTCAGTTCAGCTGATTTGGGAATGCTTCAGAGATGCTTGTTTTTACAAACTGATGCTGTCGATCAAGCTTGACATGTTGAACCTGGACAGGTTGTAAAAGAACTAGTATAATTAAAAACATACCAGTCACACAGTGATAATGTCACAGACACGCCAGGCTCTACAGTCACTCAGACACAGAGCACGTCATCCCCTGAGTATTAATCACTCACACCTGACACTCATCAGCACCATCATCAGCAGCACTACGTAAGACACAGCAGCACACACAGTCACTGTCAGGTCTCGTTAACGCATACTTACCTTTATGCTTACCTCAAGGACTCCATCGAAGTTACTCACCTGTCTCCAGCGTGTTCTTCATCTCCAAGTGTTCTCCTCGTCTCCTGTGAGTTACTCTGTGTCTGATCTGCCCCAAGTCTGCCAGCTCTCCACGATTCCTGTAATTAGAAGGACAAGTATCAGCTCTACGATCACATCTGCCAAGAACTTCACCTGTCAGCACTCACCTGCACTCTGCTCACTTCTCTGGTTGTTCAGTAAACATCTCTTATATTCCATCAGCGTCTCTGTCTCCTTCTGTATTATAACAGATATAGAGAAATATTTTTTCTATTCCCAACATAAATTCCTTCAAAATCTTTTTTCTACTGTAGACTTTTTTTTTTTCAAACTTTCTTTGAAGTACTTTATTTATGTCAGCTGCATTAAAAGTTAGAGATGCACCAAGAAATGTTGGATGGTACTGACTGAAAATTAGATTTTTGATTAGATATCGATTAGATAATTAAATGCATTTTTACTGATTATTCTCCATAAAACCTCAAAAACCCAATTCATGTACAACAAAAACTTTCTTTAAATTTAAAACAAGCAGAAAACTGCAAAAATCTTTCTCATCCCGCAACCATTTATTCGATGTAAGTCAACTATGAACCATTGGAATAAAATATGCATGCCTATGGCCATCTTTAAAAAAAAAAGAAAAAAAAAAAAAAAAAGAAAAGTTAAATGGAATATATAATGTTCACAAATATAATTAAAAATACAGAAACAAAATTATTTGTCCTATGATTGTTTGACTATAATTTATTAACACAAATAAATTCTCCTAATTCTATTAATTACCTCAAAATCTTTTTCTCACTGTACACTGTAGACTGGTTGTTGTTGTTGTTGTTGTTGTTGTTGTTGTTGTTGTTTTTGTTTTTTCAAACTTTCTTTGAAGTACTTTTTTTTTTTTTTTTTTTTTTTTTTTTTCAAGAAAAATCCTAACAAAAAGACAGCCCTGGAGCTGTTTGTTCAGGATGGAGACAATGAGGAATGAAAACAGGGGGTCAGCCAGACCTTTTAAACAGAGGAATCAGCACTCCGCCACCCTACATCCGCCTCTCCGCATCTCAGGCAAAACAAAAACAGCACTGCTGGGGCCTCGGTCCATCCAGGAGGGGTTGATTCAGAGATGAAGAATGACTTGAGGATACAGAGAAATGTGTTACATAATCCTCCAGGAATAGGGGAAGAGAACAGGGGAAGTGGGGGTCTTTTTCCTCTATTTCTCTCTGCTCCTCTTTCTCACACACCAACATTTACACCTGGCTTGGTCCTCGTAGGATAAATATTTTTAGAAAAAAAACAGATGTCCTTACAGTGCTGCTTCTCAGGAATATTTTATAGCTCAGAGGTTAATTGCTTATAGATCGATGTCCTGGGTATCATTTAATATTTCAGTGCATGACTTTTCATTGCAGACTTTGATATCTTGGCAAATCTGAGTACAGTTTGAGACATTTTTGAGATCTTTTTTAAAACTCTTGACAAGAAAAACAATCCAAAGACACAAGGACACATAACAAATATCCATTTGCCTCTTTATTTAGTCTCTTTACTGTCTAGGAGAAACTATTGAGATATTAAACGGATATAATTTGTAATTTTTCTTTCCTATGGCGCAAAATCAGATTATTCACTTTGATCCAGAAATATCAGGCCAAACAATGCCTGAAAACACAGTACTTCCTCTCCTGCTGCTTTTATCAAGGCAGAGCTCTAACATTCTCAAAATATAACAAAAGTGGCATTCTCAAATAATTCGTCTTCCTACGTGTCTTTCATCACCCCAAGAGTCATTTGATTTATCTGACTTTTACTCCGTTCCTCACCTCCTTATGGCCCAGTGGTGGTCTGAGGATGGTTACTGCTGAGGTGGGGCTCTACTGTGTCAGACAGACAGTAGTTTACTATTTGAGGAGCTCTGACTCTGCAGCTCTAGCTTATTTGTGTCTCTCCTCTGAGCTTTCGTATTCATCATACCAGCTCCCCTTTTACCTCAGCTTTGTTTTACCACTTGTATTTATTGTCCTTTTCCAGCGTAGTCCCACGTAAACAAAGGCTAAGAAAATACAGATGCAGCTAAGCTGCAGATGTTTAATTAAAATGTGCATGACTTTCTTTTGTGGTACACACAAGGAGATGTTTGGCAGAATATTTGCACTGCTAAATACAATGAAAGTCAATAAGGACAGATGCTGGTGAGCACCAAAAAGGACAACAAACACCATAAAAGTACTCCACTTAAAGGGCAGTGTAAGGGACACAGGTCAATTTAGCTCAAAGGGAATTATTCATTTATTTATTTAGGGAATAAAAGAGTCACTTATTTTAGGACAGAGCAAATGAATCGTACAGCGTTCATTTGAACGGGCCATAACTATCAGCTCTGTAGCCGATAGGAATATCCAAACAATATATGAAAACACTGTTTATTAGCAAGGTAACATAGATGGGCAGTTTAAAACATTAAATTCGTAAGCACATAACACAAGACACTTAAATTATAAAATATAAACAAGACTTTATTGATTATTCTAACTCGAAATGATGAAATCCCAAGTTTCTAGCAATATATGTACTTCAAAAGACCTGATGTGAACAAACCGCCTACAGGGGTTCAGGCTGTAGGGTTGCTGAGCGACTAAAGAAACATTATCAGCAAGATGGTAGAAAACTGTACATTTCTTGTCTATAACCACCCACTGCAACTTATACCAACAATGGAAATAAGCACAGTTATAATAGCAAAATATGTGGGAGAGCATTGCTATAGTGTGAAAATATTGTATTGCAATAGGGAGCACATTAATGTTAATACTAAATCAAAACTAGTTAGCACAACATTTGTAATTGAAAGGGTTTAATGACAATATTTGGTTATGGCTACACTTAAAATAGTTACAAAATAGATGTATGAGATGATAAAATCATATACCATTAATCACACTCAGCATGTATGTAAAATGTTACCTGAGAGATAGAGAGAGAGAGTGAAAGAGAAAGGGAGAGAGAGCCAGAGAGTGCTCAAGAAAAGCCAAGAATAAAAAAAAACAGAGCAACAGTTACAATCCTCTTTTATCCCTTCCTTGACCATGTGATTGAAACCCAAATGTGAGACATTCAAATTGACCAATCAAAAGATTAAAGGTGCCCTAGAACCAGTTTTTACAAGATGTAATATAAGTCTAAGGTGTCCCCTGAATGTGTCTGTGAAGTTTCAGCTCAAAATACCCCATAGATTTTTTTAATAAATTTTTTTAACTGCCTATTTTGGGGCATCATTAACTATGCACCGATTCAGGCTGCGGCCCCTTTAAATCACGTGCTCCCTGCCCCCCGATCTCTCGACTATAATACAGTGCATTTACAAAGTTCACACAGCTAATATAACCCTGAAATGAATCTTTACAAGATGTTCATCATGCATACTACATGCATGCGTCGGATCATGTGAGTATAGTTTTTATTTGGATGTTTACATTTGATTCTGAATGAGTTTGATAGTGCTCCGTGGCTAACGGGCTAAAGCTAACATTACACACTGTTGGAGAGATTTATAAAGAATGAAGTTGTGTTTATGCATTATACAGACTGCAAGTGTTTAACAATGAAAATAGCGACGGCTCTTGTCTCCGTGAATATAGTAATAAACGATGGTAACTTTAACCACATTTAACAGTACATTAGCAACATGCTAACAAAACATTTAGAAAGACAATTTACAAATATCACTAAAAATATCATGTAACCATGGATCATGTCAGTTATTATCGCTCCATCTGCCATTTTTCGCTATTGTTCTTGCTTGCTTACCTAGTCTGATGATTCAGCTGTGCACAGATCCAGATGTTAATACTGCCTGCTTTTGTGTAATGCCTTGAACATGGGCTGGCATATGCAAATATTGGGGGCGTACATATTAATGATCCCGACTGTTATGTAACAGTCTGTGTTATGTTGAGATTTGCCTGTTTTTCGGAGGTCTTTTAAACAAATGAGATTTACACAAGAAGGAGGAAACAATGGTGTTTGAGACTCACTGTATGTCATTTCCATGTACTGAACTCTTGTTATTCAACTATACAAAGGTAAATTCAATTTTTGATTCTAGGGCACCTTTAAAACTTCCCCCCACTGTACTAAAAGTGTGACAATTTGTAGACCCCCAATGTACATATATTTTGGCCTACAGGGCTTGATCACTATCATCGCATTTGTGCCTTCCAAATGGTCCTTGTAGCAAGAAAGAGGGGGTTGAAACAGTAAAGCAAATGTCTTTGTTCATTTTAAAATATCTGTTAGATATTTTCAATCTTACAGATTAAATTTTGCAGCAAACAGCGACCGTAAACAAATCCTGTGATCGTTATGAATTGAATTCAAAAATTGCACCTCAAAAAGCTTGACACGAAACATTTTACGGCAGTGATATCAACGCAAAATCACGTACTGTTGAGTAGGTACTACATTTGAATTTAAATGGATTTCACGACCGTTAAAAAAGTATGTTCTATATAGTACGAAGTGAAGTGCCGTGAAGTGAAGTGGAAAACCATTTTCGTGGATTAATAACTTAAATTCTGCTCTGTACCTGATACAAAACTATTATATATCACCAGAGAGGACTGCGACTGCAATACATCTTCATTCGGACTATTATTGGTAGTGCTTTTGACATTTTCTTAATAAAGAAATTATTATGATTAAGTTACAATTTTCTGTCTGTTATGTTTTTTTATAACTACACATTTTTAAGAAATGGTTATGGGTAGGTTTAGAGGTTTGAGTGGATTTAGTGGCTCAAAATATCCTTCTAATGCTATAGTGTTACTAAAATGGTAATTTCCCTAAATATTTACGTCTATTACGTTCATTTTATATTCTCTATAAAATGGTTATGTTTGAGTTTAGGGATAAAACATTTATCTGTAAAATTATATAGATATCTTTATGATTATAAAAGATTTGTGTTTTTGTTGTTGTTGTTGTTGTTGTTTTTGCTGTAAAACTAATATGTTTACGTTTAAATGTTGCCAGTACGTCCATGGTTGTATCTTTCACCATTTATCCAAACATACAAAAAAGTATGTTTTGTGACTGTAAAAGTTATGTATTAATACTTATATATCAATGAGACAATGAGGCTAGTGCCTTAATTGAGGATATAAATTTTACTTTAGAATAGGAATAGAATAGTCAAATTGCCTTTATTAGTACTGTATTAATGGCAGTTTAGCCTTAATTGGCTTATTCTGGTCAATAAACTTGAATATCACTCAATAAGTGCCATAATTAATGTGGATATACCTTTCACTTTGGGGGTCAAATTGTCTTTATAATTACCATCAGTAATTAAACATAATTACTAGCTTATTATTCAGTTAACTTAATAGAATTGCACAGAAATATAATTACATCACTACACAAAAATAATATATGGCTTATTAAGTTGTAGATAATGACTAAAAGGTGTTTACTGTACATTCAGTTAATCATTTGGTTAAAATCAACTAGGTTAAACTTTTTGTTTATTTATAGCATAAATGTGTATCTTTAAAATGTTTAATAATTTGTAAATAATGGCTAATATGCCCTACTATATGTTAAGTTAATCATTAATAACTATTGTGTCCATGCTTAACTAATTGTGAACAAGTAAATCATTAATTACTAGTTTATTTATGCTTAACTAATGGATAATTCAGGACCCTTAAAATATAAAGTTAATCATTAATTACTTGTGTGTTCATTCTTAACTCATGCTTAATTGTGAACAAGTTAATGCTTAATAATGCATTATTCTGGACCCTTAAAATAAAGTGTTACCTTTTTTTCAGTTGATCATAATTTAACTAAACTAAAATGAGGGAACTAAAATGAGGTAAAGGGAATGAATTAATGAGTCGTAGGCACAAATTCTTAAATTGTGGCCACATTATTGATTTTTTTCCCCACAACATGGACTATTTTTTTTGTCCTTTTGTCCAAAACATCTTTTCTTGTGTTCCACAAAAGAATAAAAGTAATTTTGGAATGACATGTGGATGGTAAATGATTAACTTCTGACAGAAACTGATGAACTACTGTACATCTGCAATTTTAGCCAGAAGTCACAATTTAGTGTGCTTACGTATACTGGAGATGGCCATGGAGACTGTGTGCTATTGTTCTTTAAAAGCTTAACTAACAGCAACAGTGCTGGAGAGGATGTGGACCCATCATTGAAAGGACTTTCCATACATGTTGACAGTCCAGCTACAATGTGTGTGTGTGTGCATTTACTATCTCCCACCAGGCAATTAAATGTGTATGAATGTCTTTCAAATGCTTATGAAACGTAAAGTCTATATACATAGTTAATCCCTATATTACAATTCTGTGTTTCAGCGTGTGAGCAGCTGAGATGTTTTATTAGTCTGAAAAACAATGACTCAAAACCAAAAATGTACAATTACACTGTCAAAGACTGCTACCAGACAATTTAGGCTCACCGCTACAAGCTGACATGAGTAAGCTTGCTTTCTATTTTATACCACAGAAGCCCAAAATACATCTGGCTTCGTTACAAACTGAAACGTAAGCTACATCATTGGGCAAATATTGTTTAAACTGATGGAAAACTACCAGCTTGTATTCTCTCTTATTTTCATCCACTCTCCGCCTCGGTCTTTTGAAGAGAGCAAGGGTGATTTCCTGTCACTGGATGCTGTGTTTGCTTTTTGAAGCAGGGTCCCAGTGTACTGATGGAGGCTACTGTTTTTATAACATTTATACCCCTCCTCTCGCTCTTTTTTTCTGCTCTGATGACATTATCCACCCAACCCCCCATCCCTACACACACAGACTGTCCAGGATGTGACTCCGTGCTTCTCTGCCTCTCTCCCAGCATTCCTGCCCTGCACACACAAACACAACCGTGAATGTCTCTTGAAGCCTGTGTAGAATTGTGTAAACTAATGAGTGTTTATTTGGCTGTGTATGTGTGCATAATCATGATCTTAGGGCCACCTGTGATATAAGAGACATGACAGGCATGTGAGGAATGTCAGTCTACATGATTGTGCAGGTCCTTTGTCAGAGGAAGATATCAGAAAATCAGTGGAAGAGCAGAATGCTAAAAGAAGTGCAAAAAAGCAGAGCTGATCTCATCAGCTGCAGGTCGACACAGGCGCAACTTGTTACATGTAATATATGGATAACGTCTTCCTCTGGCATTCCAAAGAAATTAATACATGTGGAAAATATTTTCTCCCTTCTACCACACACTCTGTGTTCTCTGCTGTGTCTCCTCCTATCAGCAACAATTGCAGCCATGTCGCAAAATGGGTTAAGACATGCTTTTTTTGGGACGTTAAATAATGGCGAGCACAAACATTAGTAAATCGCGTTGCGTGATTCATTTAAACTCTCCTCCCATAAATTTTGCGTCTGAAAGGGAAACTCCTACAAATGCATATGCAATAAGGTCAGCCGCAAAAACAACTCAGTCCACATCTTTTCAGCGTTAATTTTGCACTGCGTGTCTTTAGTAAATCCCGACAGTAGTTTTTAACGTCAAAAGAGAGTTTGCTCTGGCACAAGCTTTGTAAATCTGGCCCTTAAATTGACATTCATTTTATTAATATATTATCTGCAAGTACAGTTTATTAAAATGCACATTCAAAACTACAAGTGCACATTCAACACAATTAAGCGCTCTTCTTTTTCACAAGAGATAGTTCACCCCCAGAGATGGGCAGTATTTTAATTCAATGTATGTAGTCAATGTATTTAAAATACGTATTTAATTACTTTTGAGTATTTTGTAATTTGTATTTTCCTTAAAGAAAAAATCAAATGTAATTTGTAATTAAATACTTGAAAGAAAGTATTTTGTATTTAAAATACTAAAAATACGTTCAAATATGTTATTTTATTCTCGCATACAATAACTTTCATCACCAGGCTTAAAGGTAGGGTAGGTCATTTTCGTAGAGGCTAGCAATAGCGAGGATAGCAAAATAAAGTACTACCAGTAAAATTGATAAAAAAAATTTGGAACAAAAAATTATTCAGACACTTTGACCTGTCACCTGACCATGTTTTGCTTAAGTGTTATCTGACATAATTAAGATTCTTTTTTTCTGACACAGTTTAATTCTGAGATAATTTTTTTAAACTATAGTGAATAAACTGAATTAATGAATGAAATGTTCAAGGTGTATGAATACATTTCAGTTTGACTGTATAGCTCTGACCTGTACCACCTGACTGCTGTAGATTTATTTCAGCGTTGATAGTGTTGCCATTGAAACGCATAATTTTGAGTCACGTACCGCTCCTACTATAACGTCACAGGTTGTCATCTCTTATTTATGGTAGTTATTCCATGAGCACAGCATAAGCTTATTGTTTTGGTTCAGAAGGAACTGTAACGGTGCATTCACATGGGGAGTTGGTATCAGCGCTTCATGGAGGACGTGCCTGAAGCTTGGTGCTGACGTGACCATCATAGTGACAACAGCCAATCACATTACTTTCCGGTGTTGCATGAATGCAATTGACTAGCGTCTGCGCTAGGATATTTGCTTACGCGTTGCGTTGCGTTGCGTTGCGTTGGAGCTTGAAAAGTTGAGAAATTTCTGCCACAAGCAAAGCAACCTACAATTCAGTTCAGCAACGCATGACGCCACCCTTTCAAAGTAAATGAGAAGCGTTAATACTGATGCCCCGTGTAAATGCACCATAGAAGGCGGCTGCTATTTCGGTTGATGAGCTTGTGGCCAACATCATTCTTACTTTGCATAGCAAGGTCATAAGCAGGTAAAGAGCTTTTGTGCTCAGTCAAACTGCTTTAAGGTAAATAGTAAAATCTACTATCAGATATTATTCACTGAATGTCTCTATAGGACAGAAGATTAACACAAATGGCTAGAACTTGTGAATTGACTTGCTAGCTAAAGCATGACATGCGCTGTCTAGTGATGTGCGGATGGCCGTTATATTCGTGGGCGCTGCAGATAATCCATGGAAGGGTAGGTCAAGTAATAAAAAATTAACATTGATTAATTGTGGGTGAAAACACAGTCGTGTCTTAAATTAATGTAATCATAAGTATATTTGGTCTGTGCATTCGTTCTTAAAGTGACATCAGCCTAGTAAACCTGCTGCTGTCTATCATTAATGTTAATCAAGCAACAAAAGAAAAAGACAAAATCATTTAATGCTCCTGACTGAACAACTTTAGTATCTTTATAAGGATCATCAATCTATATTTAATTGTTACAGTGAGCACTTCAAATGATTGCATGCAAATTTGTTTGTATTTTTGTATTTTCTAATTACAAATTACTTGTATTTTATTAAATACATTTTTTACATCAGTATTTTGTATTTTATTTAAATACATTTGATGTGTAAGTATTTGTAATTTGTAACTAAATACTTTTTGATGTATTTGTGCCCATATCTGTTCACCCCAAAAATCACAATTCTGTCATCATTTATTCACCCTAATGTTGTTCCAAACTGAATTACCTTCTTCCATCAAACATAAAAGATTTCCAGGCTGTTCTTTATCATACAACAAAGGTAGAGGCTGCAGGATTCAAAAAGGATATAAAAGCACCATAAAAAGTAGTCCATATGTAGTGTCTCTGATGCCATACAATAACTTTGTGTAACAGACAATTTATTTGCTGATAATTTTTACCTTAAATACTTTCAAATCATTTGCGCTTGCACTCTTTGAAACATGACACATCACAAGGTTTGACAGGTCAGTGACGTCAAACATTATTGGCTTCCGCACGTCTCATGTCATGTCTAATGTATTTTGAATGTTTTGAATTGAACACAAGGCCAAAATAAATGTGGAACTATGGGAACTATCGCAGAAGGGAAGGTCTTTAGTAAATAACTGTTTCTCACAAATCTATTGTACACTGTAAAAAAAACAAAAGTTTTAGAAGTGTTTTCTCAACTTGTTTTTGTAGGAGATTTTTGAGTTTTTGTTCTATAAACTGAATACAATAAGTTGAGAAAACTCAAACATCTGCTGAAGTTTGTTGCCTTTAAACTTTTACGTTTTCTCAACATTTGATTTTTTTACAGTGTACTGTATGACTTCAAAATAATTTAAATATAGCACACAAGTAATTTTCATTGTGCTTTTTGTCCTTTTTGGAGCTTGACAGCCACTGGTCATTGTCTATTTTGGTTCCATGGAAAAGAGCAGCTTAGACATTCTTTAAAATGTAATGCATGCTGGGAACAACATGAGGGTGAGTAATTGATGACAGAATTCCCTTTAAAATTGATTCAGTAAGTTTACTGGTATTCCATATTATTATTTTCTTTTTCTTTTTATCTTATGCTACATTCATTTCCATCTGTATATTCAACATAAACACAAGACTTTTTAGGCTGGACACCTCAAACACACCTAATTAAAAATGTCAGGACATGTCCACTTAGCCAGCACGTAGCACAGATGGTGGGATTCTTCACATGGCTCCATCCTCACTGTCCCTCTGTGGGTGACATCCTTACTGAAGAACTTCTGACCTGCTGGAGAAATGGTTAATGAACTTCTCCTCCTCTCTTCAACTCAGCCCCAATGGCCCAGCTGAGGATGGAGCTTCCTTCAGGGTCTCCTTTCAATTCTAACATCTGATTCCAAATCAAAAGATGTTTGTGAAGTGTTGGGTCTCTGAGGGCCCAGTAGGGGCTGAGCCCAAGAGGGCCGCCTCTGGCCCTTTGCCCTGTTCCCAAACTCAGACCTTTCACAGACTTACATGCACTCGTACAAAGAAGAATGTCTGCACTGGGACATACAGGAAGTGGCAGGAAGTCCGGTGAAGGACAATAAGATAATAGTCTAGAGTGTGTGAGGTCCATCTTAACATTTTCATTACTGTAATAACAGTTCTCTTCCTTCTATGTCCTACACTATTTAAATTCTTCAAAAGAATTTAAATATAGCACACAAGTCATATGGTGCTGTCTGGCTTAAAGGGCTGCAAAAGTCAGGAAGTTTTAGCCAATATAGAATCTTTACTCACATTTTCTGTACTTTTTTTTTTTTTGTTTTGTTTTTTTGAAAATTCTGTGGATTTGGATTTAAACATGGTTAAAAGCTGAGTACTACACTAAATTAAAGTGATAGTTCACCCTAAAATGACAATTCTCACCCTCATGTTGTGCCAGACCCATAATACTTTCATGTTTCATAATTTTTATCACCTATCACCTATCATCTTTGGAACAAAAATATGGTTTTATAATCTCTCATCATTTTTGTCCATCCATTGAAAGTCCACGCAACCAAAATTTTCCTGCGAAGCTCAAACGTGCTTGTGTGGCACGTGAGAACAATCTTCACTGGTTCTCACACATCAAGCAAGCACATTTGAGCGTCCATATTTGATGAGCTATGTATGTGTGTTGATCAATGTTTATATGTGAATAAAAGCCTAAATTAAATCAGTTCATCTTATAATGTGAAAATGTTGGTTTGGATTTTTTAATGGATGGACTAAAATTATAAAATGATATTAAAACTATCTTAATTTGTGTCCTGAAGTTGAACAAAGTCATACAGGTTTGAAACAGCATGAGTAAATGATGACTGATTTTCATTTTGGGGTGAATTACCCCCATAAATTATAAATAAAATATTTAATACTAAGCAGGGGATGTGTAAAACTTTATAAATGACAGGCTTTCCGATTCTGTAGTATTCTGCATAATGTTTTGGAGAGTTCTGTCTGACAATATAGAAAACAGTCATGGATAATTATTGTCAAAGATCATTATGATAAACTTAAAACTAGTTAACTGCATGAGTGTTCAGTGTCACACTGCCCAGAAACACATTCCCAATCGAAAATAAATATATCCAGTACTTGTTTCAAAACTGCTCCAGTGACCAATCACCTAAATCAAGTGATTTCACTTGATTCTTTTTTTGATTCATGCAAATCAATAATAACTAAGAATTTGAGAGAAGACTTTACAGCAAAGATTTTGCAGAAGAACTGCTATGTACTGATATACAGGATATCTCTGGTGAGCTCTGAGAACGTATTCGGTTACTAACGTAACCTTGGTACTGCGTATGGGGGAAAAGCTCCTTTTTCCTCCTCACTGAATCCTTTTTCAATAGCGCAGTGTAACTGCACGTCTATTGATTCAAAGAAAGAAACTTTTTGAACCAATGATGGCGCGGCGTAGTCGCACGAGCCTATGGCGAAACAGCGCGCCAACGAGCCTGCCAAACGGGCGTGGCTATAGCTATATAAGCAGGCGTTTCGCCATAGAACTCAGTTAACTTCGACTAAAGCGACGACACTGAGCCGCATATGTCGTGGCATGGCATAAAACGCAGTACTCGTTCCTGTATCTCAGGGAACCGAGGTTACGTTAGTAACCGAGTACGTTCCCTTTCGATACATTCACTCATACTGCGTATGGGGAACGAATACAATCACGCCGTGCCACGGCAGGGAACGACAAAAAACATATCTTGGGTGCCTAGGGGCCCAGCAGATACGTGAGGGGCCAGGGGCCGTCAAACCCTTATGTTACACTGGAGAGGGAAAGAATTCCCTGACAGAGATGCGATGACGGAGCTTGAGCGAGGCCGTCATGTCACACCAAGAGGACCCGAGCATGCAAGGTCGGGACATCCAAGTTGTAGAACCTGACAAAAGTGAACGGCGAGGACCAGCTGGCCGCCTCACAGATGTCTTTGAGTGAAACACCACTAGACCACGCCCATGAAGAGGCCATACCTCTAGTGGAGTGTGTTTTACTCTTATGGGGCAATTCAGGCCCATAGAGAAGTAACAGAGTGATCGCGTCAACTATCCAACGCGAGAAGCGTTGCTTTGAGACCGGAGCCCCCTTGGTGCGGCCGCCAAAGCAGACAAAGAGCTGCCTAAACGGCTCAGACCGCTCAACATAGGTCCTCAATGCCCTGACGGGGCGGAGCAGTCCCATCTCTCGCTCGTCCGAGGAAGGAGGTAGCGCTGAGAGGGAAATGACCTGTGCTCTGAACGGAGTCGAGAGCACTTAGGAACGTAAACCATGACTGGGTTTCAGAACGACTTTGGAGTCGTTGGGCCTGAACTCAAGGCATGCAGGGCTCACGAAGAGGGCCTGCAGGTCGCCAACGCGCTTCACTGATGCTAACGCTAGTAGCAGAGCAGTTTTGAGCGTCAAGGGCCGAAGGTCAGCTGACCGCAGCGGTTCAAAGGAAGACCTTTGAGGGCTGCAAGGACTGCAGAAAGGTCCCAGGTGGGAACGGTGAGTGGTCGAGGGGGATTCATCCACCTAGCACCTCTCAGGAAACGCACAATAAGACCTTTTCTTCCCACTGTCTGGCCAGCACTGAGAGCGTGGAACGCTCCAATGGCTGCTACATACACCTTAACACTCTGAGGTCTGAAAACGCGCCGGCGCGTTTTGCAGGTTTTTTTTCACATTGCAGCAAAACAGACTTAAAATACTCCGTCATTTTTTGTCATAGAGACATAAGTAATATATCAATTGAAACTATAGAATATCTTCATTTATTTGTATACACTCAGAGTAAAAACACAATGTTGTGCTTTTTGTAAAATAAAGAAAACTAACATGATGCGTGATTTCTCCTCTCCCTCTGAACGAAGTCCAATCTGATAGTTCTCAGAAAATGAACTGTAACTTAGTGAATACTAATCACAGAAAAGTTAAACTTATGTCTAAAAAAACATTAAGATGTCAGGTTTTAAATCATTTAAGTCAAATCGAAAACAAACCTTCTGTGTTTATGTAATCTGTATGAAAAGAGAGCCATGTCAGAAGTCCGTGATTCAGCTCATTATCTGCTAATGCGGCCACGCCCACGGAGCCAGCGCTATTCAGACGCAAATTCAGAGGCAATACATGCATTCATCGTCTCAATCGTGTATTTATTGTCTTGAAAAGTGTTTATCTGGATGTAAAAGTCATGGTTAGGGAGTTCTAGAAAACATGCAGTTAGTTCCTGTTTTCTTTTCTTCTACAGATGAATTTTAGATGAGTTTTTGTTTCTTTAGCGCCCTCCGGCTGCAGTATGAATTGGAAACTCCATTCATGGAATAGCCTCTTCTTCTTTTAGATGAATTTGTGGACTAAAAATGCACAGAGAGCGCCCTCCGACTTCAAGGATGAATTGAAAACACCAGCGCTCATAGTAATGACAATGAATATTAAATAAATATAACTTCTCTGTATAGAAAATTGACATAAGCATATGAGAATCCAATATTTCTCCAAATGTGCATGCTTTTAAACTAAAAGCCTATATTCAGACTCTTTGCATCACAGAAATACATTATATTTTAAAGTATAATATAAAACCATTACTTTATATTGTAATAATATTTTTCTGTATGTTTCATATATCATGATGAGCTTGATACATCACAGAAGGTTTTTTTCACAGCCTACCTGACTGAAATGCCTCATTAATATGCAAGTCATTTCAGCTCATTACTATCCAATTATTTTGTCTTCTCAGGTGAGAATGGCCCATTTTTCAGTGGTGATTCACGCCTCCATGCATACTGTGTTTCTTGGCAAAAAGTGTCTTACAGAAACTAAATCAATATATTGTTTTATATGAAGGAGTAGGCAGCATAATTTTTACATAATTTTGAAGCAAAAACTCTAGTCTACAACCTCCAATACCCAAAAGTCTTGTGAACACAGATTTAATATACTTATTTTGGCCTTATTTCAGTGACTTAAGTTTTTTGTTTTTTCAGTAACCACGCATAAACATTATTCCTTCAAAAACACAAACATGTACATACATGTTCCTCACATATTATTGTAGCCTAGTTTGTGCTGAATACAGTGTAATGACACTTTTGTCATTTATATGTTTATGAACAACTGAAAAAAGCACAAATGTCAGAGCATGTCAAAACTTCTCCAGGCCCCAAATCAGCCTCAGACTCCAGAGGGTTAAGCATAGCGGGCATGAGACCCTTATCCAGCCGCTCTTGGAGAAAAGACAGTATCAGAGATACGTCACTCTCCACGGGGTCAACATTGCGTGCTAAACACCAGTCAATGAAGACCAACCATTTCTGGGCACGATTGGGGAAAAGGCGTAAAGGAGGAGCCTGGCCAGTTGTGGGCCAGCGCATCCATCTCCTTTAAGAAGTTGGGCAGTGAGAGTTGTCTTCCGAGGCGAAGAGGTCGACCTCTGCCTTCCCGAAGACCTCCCAGATCCTGCGAACCGTCTGGGGGTGGAGCGTCCACTCGTCCAAGGGGACATTGCTCTGAGATGGCATATCTGCTCCCAGGTTCGAATTTCCAGGTATGTGCGTCGCCCTGAGCGACCGCAGCCTGGGTGCTGCCCATTCAAGGAGGCGCTTCACCAGAGCGCATAAGTGGCTGGACAATAGGCCCCCTTGATGATTTATGTAAGACACCATCGTCATGCTGTCCGACCGGACTAAAAGTGGTGTCCTTCCAGGAGCATCTGGAAAGAGAGAAGGGCTCGTTCTACTGCCAGCATCTCGAGGCAGTTGATATGGAGATGGCTTTCCTCGTGAGACCACGAGCCGAAGGCCGGTTTGCCATCGCATACAGCTCCCCAACCCAGGTTGGAGGCGTCTGTTGAGAGCACCGTCCTTCTGGACACCACCTGCAGGGGAACTCCACAGCTGAACCAGCTGGGGTTCATCCAAGGTTTCAGGGCTGTGATACAGGCCTGATTAACCTTGACAAAAAAGTGTGAGGTGGAACCCTGAGTTTCAACCAGTATTGCAGAGGTCGCGCTCCATAGGAGCTGGGCGGGGTCAAGACAATAGACACTAGAGCACATGGCACAAGGAAACACATCACAAGCCATGTGCTCACACTAAACATGACAAAAACAAGCACATGACCAGTGAAAACAAAAATCACAAGACGTGCTCACACAAAACGAGACATGAAGACACAACTATGAGATCTCATAAGCTGTGTGTTTACACAAAACATAGCACAAACATGCAGCCAGTGAGCACACTCACAGACTGCGTGTTCATACAAAACACGACATAATAGCTTGCTGCAGATGTAAACAAACTGCGTGCTACACAGAACATGACAACACACGCGGACAGAGCGCACGGCCCGAGTGAACTCAAAACCGAGTGCTCACAACAGGACAGAGCGCACAAGAATGAGCGAATGTTCATTCAGTGTGCACACAAGAGACGAACACCACGCTCCGAACACCACACTCCGCACACAAGACAACTCACAAGGACAGAAGAGCATACAGCTTGAGTGAACTCGTAACCATATGCTCAATATGATGAGATGAGACAAGAGTCAGAGCTCTGTCACAAAACCAAGAAATAAACTAGACAGAAGTGACAAAACCCTGACACTACCCCCAGCAGAAAACCAGGGTGGGCCAGGGAGGAGCTGGAGGAACAGACCAGGGAGGCTCCAGCTAATCAGGAACCCCAGCAGAAAACCAGGTCTGGAGTCCTGGCTGAGGGCCAGGGAGGAGCCGGAGGAACAGACCAGGGGGGCTCCAGCAGGTCTGGAATCCTGGCTGAAGGCCAGTTTGGTGCTGGAGGGACAGACCAGGTGGGTTCCAGCAGGTCTGGAGTCCTGGCTGAGGGCTGGGGCGATGCTGGTGGGACAGACCAGGTGGGCTCTGGCGGATCTAGAGTCCTGGCTGAGGGCCAGGGCAATGCAGAAAGCTTGGGTGGAGCCAACAAGGCAGGCAGAAAGGACAGAGCCAACACGGCAGGCTGGTCAGTCTTGGGCAAGACAGGCACCACGGTGAGGAAGGGGAACCCCACAAAGATGACTATACCAAGTGAGGCACGGCCAATGTAGTGGACACTGGGCAGACAAGTCTCTGTGGCTGTAGCTGTAGCTGACTCTGGGATGGTCTCTGTGGCTGTAGCTGTAGCTGACTCTGGGACGGTCTCTGTGGCTGTAGCTGACTCTGGGGACTTCAGGGCTGGAGCTGAGGAAACCAGGAAGGATGTGTGTGTGGCCCAGACACACAGTAGGGCGGAGCCATAGCAGGAGAAAGTGCCGGGCTCCGGGTCGGCCTCTGGGCTGGCAGTAGGCTGCTCTGGGACGGCCTCTGGGACAGCAGCAGACTGCTCTGGGATGGCAGTGAGCTCAGGCTGGCAGACTGGTCCGTGGTCAGAAGAACCTGAGTACATTTTCCAGGCATGCAGGACAGCCAAAACATAAAAGGCAAAGACAGCCCTTTTGGCCATGACAGGACTGACAGGGAGAGCATGCGGCTCTATTACCTCTGGGACCACTGGACTAGGGAACTCTGGGATGGCCTCTGGGCCTACAGCGGGCTCTTGAATGGCCTCCGGGCCTACAGCAGGCTCTGGGAAGGCCTCTGGGCCTTGAAAGATGGAGGAAGACTTTTTCCTCCTCTTCCTCCATTTGTGAGGGTGAGGCAGTGGCATTAAGATTACCTCCTCTAAGTGCATTACAGCTTCTTCTGCTGCCTCTAGGGGTGCTGCAATGTCTTCAGCCATCTCAGCGAAGGCTGCAGATAGGAATGAGCCGGGGCCGTTCTTCCTTCTCCGTCTCTGCGAACGGGTCATCATAGAGCTGGGGCTTCCACTGACTGCAGGTGGAAGTGGAAAACAGTCAGTGGAGTGGGACTCCGCTTGAGGTGGGGGTTCAGGTTCCCCACGATCAAAGACGTGGTACACAAAGTCCCAGAACCCAATATTCCCCAGCTTCTCCATCTCCCACAGGCTGAGAGGCTGATCGAGGCAGTTGTTTACAACCTCCTTAATATCAGCCTCACTGTAGTCCAAATGGTCTATTTCAATTAGCAGATCACAGGCAAAGTCCCACACGTCAGCCCCCCTGCTGATGAAAGTAGCAAGAGTTGAGATGTTGGATCAACAGCTGGCGGGTGGAAAGTCTAGTAGTGGGAGATGAAAAAAGGAAGATACCCATTCTCTGCGGAGTCTTCTTGTGGCTGGTTCGTTCTGTCAGGTTTTGGTGTTGAAGGGAAGAGAGTCAAGACACAATATGCAGGATAATGGGCTTTTATTTAATAATAAAAATAAAATAAAACAAAAACTACCCCAAGAGGGAAAACAAGACTTGACTTGACTTGAGAAAACCACACATGAGGGAATATAAACCAGCACAGGACTGCAAACACAAGGAGAATAAATAGGAGAGCAAACAAGGCAGGTAATGAGGGAGGACAGGTGGGGCAAATGAACCAATAATCAGGTAACAAGATGGGTGGGGTCAAGATAATAGACACGAGAGCACGTGGCATAAGGAAATGCATAACAAGACATGTGCTCACATCAAACATGACAAAAACACAAGCACATGGCCATTGAAAACAAATCAGAAGACACATGCTCACACAAAACGAGACATGAACACGCAACTATGAGATCTTATAAGCTGCATGTTCACACAAAATATAACACAAACACGCAGCCAGTGAGCACACTCACAGACTGCGTGTTCACACAAAACATGACATAATAACACGCGTACAGTGGGGACTGAAAGTTTGGGAACCCCTTTCAGAATCTGTGAAAATGTGAAAATTTTTAACAATACAAGAGAGATCATACAAAATGCATGTTATTTTTTGTTTAGTACTGTCCTGAGTAAGATATTTTACATAAAAGATGTTTACATATAGTCCACAAGACAAAACAATAGCTGAATTTATTAAAATAACCCCGTTCAAAAGTTTGGGAACCCCTGGATCTTAATATTGTGTGTGGTTACCTGGATTATCCATGACTGTTTTTATGTTTTGTGATGGTTGTTCATGAGTCTCTTGTTTGTTCTGAGCAGTTAAACTAAGCTCTGTTCTTCAGAAAAATTCTCCAGGTCCTGCATATTCTTCAGTTTTCCAGCATCTTTTGCATATTTGAACCCTTTCCAGCAGTTTCTGTATGATTTTGAGATTCATCTTTTCACGCTGAGGACAATTGAGGGACTCAAACACAACTGTTAAAAAAAAGGTTTAAACGTTCACTGATGCTCCAGAAGGAAACACGATGCAATAAGATCTGGGGGGGTGAAAACTTTTCAACAGGATGAAGATGTCCACATTTTTCTTATTTTGTTAAAATATATATATATATATATTTTTTTTTTCATTTAGTACTGCCTATCAGAAGCAACAGAAGATACTTGCGTGTTTCCCAGAAAAAAAATTAAGTACAATTTATCTTTATCTTCAAATTCAAAAAGTTTTTACCCCCCGGCTCTTAATGCATCGCGTTTCCTTCTGGAGCATTAGTGAATGTTTGCAGCTTTTTTAACAGTTGTGTTTGAGTCCCTCAGTTGTCCTCAGTGTGTAAAGATGGATCTCAAAATCATACAGTCACTGCTGGAAAGGGTTCAAATATGCAAATCCCTCATTGAACGCATTTAAGTTGAAGAAGCAGTCGTCAGTAAAATGACGGGAACACACAGCAAGTTCGGGTTTCAAGTTTTCCCTGGCATCTGCGTGCGCAATAAGTGGGTGGGCAATATGCTAATGTTTCGTTGTGACGTCAAAACGAAACGGCTTAAGATTCGTTTTACAAAAGACTCGTTTAATTGATTCAGAGTCAACTCTTACTTTTGAGAGACAATAACTTTATATACGGTGTATTTTCAGATTTAAAACTTTGCAGGATGTTTTCATTCACTTAGAGCTATGTTGCACACTACATGAAAGGTAATTTTCAAAAATCCATAATAGCACTTTAATTGAAGCACAAACATACACTAGCACAAAGAGATTGGAGATCGCGCTACACATACAAAGAAACATTTTTGTTTCTATGCATACACATAAACTTGTTATTGACAGTGGCCCGTGACTTTTATTAATAAAACAGCTTCGCAACTGAATCGTTACATTATATTTCTCAGCAACGAATGGGTAACATCGCTGTTTTTGAAGTAATTAAACTCACATCTTCACTGCAAAGATGGCGGTAATTCACACTCACTTTATTCTTTCTGATGAACACAATCGAAGTTATATTAATAAATATCCTGACGCATTTGATTTCCCGGTAGATTGCCTATGTGGAGGAGTTTTCTGAGCTCTCTTGTTTGGTGGGCTGGCCAGATGCTCCTCTTAATGTGTGTTTTCTGATGGGCCTGGATAAGGATATGATTCACTATAGGGAACCGCCGGTTCCCTCCACATACCTCTCCAACGAATCTGCCCATTCCTGCCTGCCTGTATTTCCCCGAGGACGCAAATGAGCTTCCAACACTAAAGCACTAAAGTCTGCCTTCCTTCCAGCTACTACTGCTAATGCCACTCCAGAGCCTTGTCACAAGATGGCCGCCGCCACTACAAAGCCTCGTTGCAAGATGGCCGCCGGCATTTCAGAGCCCTCGTTCAAGATGGCCGCCGACATGCCTGAGCCCTCAGTCAAGATGGCCGCTGCCACGCCTGAGCCCTCAATCAAGATGGGTGCCGCCACACCTGAGCCCTCAGCCGTAGGGCATCCTGAAGCTCCCGACCCGCCATGGCTCACCTCCCTCAGTTGTCCGGTCTCGTTATTACATAGAGGACTGTTTCATGGTAATCTCCAAGACGTCTAAGCTACTATCCTGTTCCACTCCAACATGTTTCCTCAGTCTCCATGCTCCTGTGTCTCCGTGTGTGTCAACTTACCTCCTACGTGTATCCTCACCATCACCCATCCTCTCAAGATCCTCGCACCTGCAAGATAAAGGACAGCAGTACAGTAGTATCTCCAGTCTCCGCTTAACTACATCCTATTCACCTATTTCACTTACCTGCATCTCGGTCAGAGGTCGCGTTAACCGAAAATTGTCTGTCATTGACGGAATTTTTTTATCAATGACGGAAAAATCTGAAGGCCGTCCATCACGTTGACAGATTACACTGAGGGTGATCTATTGTAAATTGTAACTGTAATTCCCACCCCTGTCCAGTTGGTGGCGAGTGCGCTCCAATGTAGCAGCAGAGCACTGGATCCAGAACAAAAATTAAACTGGCACGAATCTTTTGATAACGCACAGGCGAGTACCCAGAAGCTAAAGAGCGCAAAAACGGTATTCATTGCTTGAATTTCTTTATGAAATGAACAGAATTTGAAATATGAGACTTTGTTCCATATCAAAAGCAAAGCAAAGCTTTAAGCCTATTGCGATTTATTGGATGGGAGGCGCACTATGTACTGTTTATTCATCAACTGAAAACAGCATATACCAAAAGATCGACTGGGATTTACGAATCGATATTGGCCTTATGAATGTGACCAAAACAGCAAGGAGGCATTTTAATTGTTTATTAATAAAGTAATGTTTTCTGAATCAGTGTCGGCTGCAAAGATGAAGTTGACATACTGACTCTCGTCATCTCCTCATAGTGGACGCGCCTAGAGAGAGAATGCACATTTCATTCGGTTTAGGCTACATAATCAGAGTAGCCTATTTCTTTTAGTTTTGAATTATTTCATTTTCGTTAAAGTAGATATTTAAAGCTTTCTATAGATATATTTCTCATGTCTGTGAGTCAAGCCACCTATGCGCTGAGTTTCGGTTCATTTAGCCTATAAGACGCGCTCCAGTTCACGCGCCAGTGATCACACCCGTGTCTCCATGTCATGCTTATATTTTCTGCTATATTTGCTTCTTATTTATTACATCCAGGCAATTGGTTGATGAAACATTGATTAAAATTAAGATACAATTTTTACAAAACGAAATTCACTTTAAAGAAAGGCTTTCTACAAAAAAAAACCTAATGAAGTGGTCAAAATCATGTTTGACCCACTCCATGTCTCCCGATTTATTGATCTTCTTATGATGTATCCTATCTTACTCATGCTGTTCACTTTTCATAATCAAATAGATGAATTTAAAACATAACATAGGACTATTTAAACATAAATATGAAACTACGTTTTCTTTAATTGCTACCAACACGTACAGTACAGAGAAATTTCATGTCGTGAGCAAGAGCGGATCATGAGTCACGAGTCGGATCAAGAATAATTTATTTTTAGACTTGTATTTAATATTAGGGGCATCCAAGTTATTTTATATATTTTAAATGTTTTTTTAAAGTAACGCAATAGTTACTTTCCCTGGTAATTAGTTACTTTTCTAATGATGTAACTCAGTTACTGTGTTACTATTTGTGAGAAGTAACTAGTAACTATAACTAATTACTTTTTGAAAGTAAAGTGCCCAACACTGGTGCGGGGTGTGGTATTGAACATGAAAAGTTACGCAGTCTAATCTGTTAATCTGTTCTTCAAAATAAATGGATAAGCCTACAGATGCTGGTCATATAATTAGAATATAATTTTGATGATTATAATTGACAATTGTAGTGATTTTTACTTTGTCCATCCAAGGACGCGAAGTAAAATAGGGATTGGTACCCACGTCACCGCTGACGTTGTGATTTTAGGATCACTCGTCACTTAAGGTGTGGTTATGAGTACATCAGATGACCACTTCCCCCTTTTTCCCTTGTTCAGGGCACCAGTCAAGGTCTGTTACCTCGCTGGACGGAAACTCTGAACGTAGTGTTTGTTGATGTCTCTTTCCTCACAAGCTAGAGGCTCAGAATGTGGTCGTCTCTGTTGCTGCCTCACAAGCTATAGGCTCAGATCACGGGATCTGTTGTTGTCTCTTCTGGATGGACCAGAGGCTCAGCACGGTATATCTGTTATGTCTTCTCCCTTCGCAGGGCAGACTCAGAACAATGTATCTGTTGTGTCTCAGCTTTGCAAGCCGGGACTCAGAACGGTCTATCTGTTAATGTCTATCCCTAATGTCTATCTTATAGTCCTTCACGTTTATTGCGATCTCAGAATTCAGGCCAGCTGATAATACCTAGAATATCGAAATCAACTGCAGGCGGTAGATCCTTCTCCTATTTGGCACCTAAACTGTGGAACAACCTTCCTAGCATTGTTCGGGATGCAGACACACTCTGTCAGTTTAAATCTAGACTAAAAACGCATCTCTTTAACCTGGCATACACATAACACATTATATATTTATATTTTCAAATCCGTTAAAGGATTATTAGGCTGCATAAATTAGTTCAGCCGGAACCGGGAACACTTCCTATAACACCAGATGTACTCGTTACATCAGAAAAAGAATGGCATCTACGCTAATATTAGTCTTTCTGTTTATCCCGAGGTTTACCGTAGTCAACCGGATTCGGGGCCGTTTCCAGATGAGACAGAGGACCGGTGCCTTGACACGACCACAACGCAGCCCTGTATCAGCAGAGATCGAGTTGACTAGATCATCCATTGTGAAGACATCATCAACACGACAGCCAGTGCCACAGTTTCCTCAAAATTTTAATCACGATTATTAATCATGTTTATTCTATCAAAAGAGGAATGTAACTATGGCTATTTTGCAAGTTCTTTACCAACCTACACTTCACCCAAAAGGCCTGTAGGTGGCACAAAGACTTAAATTTAACCAACTATGATAACTTCGTTAGATGGTAAATCAATACAAAACATGGTTTTGGTGAGCGCTTTGTAATATGTATTCACATTAGGTTTTAAAGCAACACAATTCGTTTGCAATAAGACAAACCAGATTCAAATTGCCCGGCAAATTCGTAAAGCAAAGAAAAATCATTTCTAGCTGATCAACATTATGAAAACTGGTAAAACCTTTAGGAACTTCAAAAGATAAAACAGCGAAATTCCTAATATTACTTCCAATATTTCCAAATTATGTTCATTTTCATAGAGCGGGCCAATATCGTGACGATTATTTAAAATCAATCGAGAGAAGCAGATATCGTTATCGTGATAAAATACGATTAATCGTGCAGCCCTAATTTAATTTAATTTGACTTGACATTTGATATTCAACAGTATCCTTGACATTTATTCAACAGTGCTTTTGATCTGCCTGCACTGACACTATTCTTTAAAAGGAAAAATTATATACCAATTATCAATGTAAAGCTGCTTTGACACAATCTGCATTGTAAAAAGCGCTATATAAATAAAGGTGACTTGACTTAATGTCTATCCCCTTTGACGGACAGACTCAGAACGAGGAGTGTCTGTTGAAAGGGTACCTTTATCCCTTTCCGATAAGGAGGAGATTGCATTCTGGCGCTTCTCCATTCGAGTGCTGTGATTGGCTGCTGGCATCAGAGGGGACACACACAGTGTGGCCCACCCTTCTCTCCCCTGTGGAACTCATTTGCACAAAGTTGGAAGTCTTTACAGTGTCTTTAAAGTTTACCAATGCATTTCTCACTTTCATAACCACCAGAATACCTTTGGCAATATTCTAAACAAATGGAGACTAAACATGATGGAAAAAGATTGAACTGTCATTCAATTGTACATTAACAGCTGTATTTGTATCAGATGTTGCACTACAAATGGCTGTCACTGAGAATACTTATTTCTGTGAATAAGTATGAAATGGATGTGTAGTTTGCATCAGTTCTAAGGTTTTCAAACATAGTTTTGAATGGATTTGGATGAATCTTCGTGATCTCTCTTTGTTTCACCCATTTCTGCTAAGGTCCCGAGGAATTTTTATGGCAGTCTCTGGCCAACCTTAGGAAGTAGTGTCTAGATGGGTGAAGGGCAGTAACTGCCTGTGGACCAATGAGAAGCCTTGTCCTTCCCAGGCTTGGTACAAGAGGTCTTCTTCTTACCATCTAAGAGAGGTCTGGATGTTGTCCTTCCATCTTTATCTGATGGCGTAGGACAGTTTGTGTTAGTCCACTGAGATCCAATCAAAATGTAGCAAACCTTTGTCCACTGTTACGGAGCGAGAGGGGCCCGGCCGTAAACTGGGCCCTGGAATTCACACAACTAAGGAAAATCCCAAATTCAGTATCTCAGAAAATTAGAATATTGTGAAAAGGTTCAATATTGAAGACACCTGGTGCCACACTCTAATCAGCTAATTAACTCAAAACACCTGCAAAGGCCTTTAAATGGTCTCTCAGTCTAGTTCTGTAGGCTACACAATCATGGGGAAGACTGCTGACTTGACAGTTGTCCAGAAGACGACCATTGACACCTTGCACAAGGAGGGCAAGACACAAAAGGTCATTGCAAAAGAGGCTGGCTGTTCACAGAGCTCTGTGTCCAAGCACATTAATAGAGAGGTGAAGGGAAGGAAAATGTTGTAGAAAAAAAGTGTACAAGCAATAGGGATAACCGCACCCTGGAGAGGATTGTGAAACAAAACCCATTCAAAAATGTGGGGGAGATTCACAAAGAGTGGACTGCAGCTGGAGTCAGTGCTTCAAGAACCACTATGCACAGACGTATGCAAGACATGGGTTTCAGCTGTCGCATTCCTTGTGTCAAACCACTCTTGAACAACAGACAGCGTCAGAAGCATCTGGACTGCAAAAAGGACTGGACTGCTGCTAAGTGGTCCAAAGTTATGTTCTCTGATGAAAGTAAATTTTGCATTTCCTTTGGAAATCAGGGTCCCAGTGTCTGAGGGAAGAGAGGAGAGGCACACAATCCACGTTGCTTGAGGTCCAGTGTAAAGGTTCCACAATCAGTGATGGTTTGGGGTGCCATATCATCTGCTGGTGTTGGTCCACTGTGTTTTCTGAGGTCCAAGGTCAAGGCAGCTGTATACCAGGAAGTTTTAGAGCACTTCATGCTACCTGCTGCTGACCAACTTTATGGAGATGCAGATTTCATTTTCCAACAGGACTTGGCACCTGCGCACAGTGCCAAAGCTACCAGTACCTGGTTTAAGGACCATGGTATCTCTGTTCTTAATTGGCCAGCAAACTCGCCTGACCTTAACCCCATAGAAAATCTATGGGGTATTGTGAAGAGGAAGATGCGATATGCCAGACCCAACAATGCAGAAGAGCTGAAGGCCACTATCAGAGCAACCTGGGCTCTCATAACACCTGAGCAGTGCCACAGACTGATCGACTCCATGCCATGCCGCATTGCTGCAGTAATTCAGGCAAAAGGAGCCCCAACTAAGTATTGAGTGCTGTACATGCTCATACTTTTCATGTTCATACTTTTCAGTTGGCCAAGATTTCTAAAAATCCTTTCTTTGCATTGGTCTTAAGTAATATTCTAATTTTCTGAGATACTGAATTTGGGATTTTCCTTAGTTGCCAGTTATAATCTGTCATGGTTCATGGATTCACTGATTCGCCCTCGTGTGTTGTGTGTGTGTATGTGCGATAGTATTGTGTGTGGGCGTCACCGCATTATGACTGATTGTGATCTGTTGTCAGCAGTGTCTTGTTTCAGCGTGCTATTTAATGTTTGTGCCAACGTGTTGTGTTTGTCAGATCGTTGCAGGCTGTCCTGGTGTTGTGCACTTCTCCTATTTATCTCTCCCCGTACTTTGGATTCTCGGACTGGTTGTGTTACCCTGCTTTCTGGGTTGGATTATTCCTCGGTCTCCGATACTCATTGCAGCCCTGCGTCACCCAGCATTCCACCTGCATTTCTTCGCCTACATCTATTATTTTATTGTACAGCGAATTCTGTCAATAAACCTGTGTTACTCACATTTGGATCCTCTGTCTTTTGTCCCAGAGCTGACATAATCATCAAAATTAAAAGAAATAAACATTTGAAATATATCAGTCTGTGTGTAATGAATGAATATAATATACAAGTTTCACTTTTTGAATGGAATTAGTGAAATAAATCAACTTTTTGATGATATTCTAATTATATGATAAAATGAAAAATTATAAAATGAAAATGTGAACAAAAATAAAAGCAATTAAATGTGTCATTATAATTAAAATATGAAAATTAAAATGACGGGTAATAATAGATTATGACAGAATTTTTATGACCCTGTCCATCAAAATGACAGACAATGTTAAAGTCTAACGCAACCTCTGATCTCGGTTCACTACCTGCTGTTGTTAATAAAAACCCTTCTGCATCATATCTGTGTCTCCGTCCCATATGTCCGTAACACCGTAACAGACAAGAATGTTTTTTACAGAATGTTGCAGTGCTTTATTTATATGTGCATCATTATTTTTTTTTAATTCATGTGCCCTCATAATCTTTAATCATAAACGTTAACCTCCACTTCCCCTCAACACAACGTCTGTTATCTTCATGACCGAATATCTTGGCAGAGTGTGGGACTATATATCCTCCACAAATGACTGCAAACTTAGCAACGCCCAACATCCTACGATTCAATCAATTCCCGAAGGACGAAATAAATCCCTACATTTTTTCTTATTCAATTGTCAGTGCTGTCAAATGACCGTGGTATAAGCGGGATAATCCACAGCTAGCTGCGTAGTAAACGTTTTGAATGCACTCCGCGGATGCAACCTTTGCCTCCACTTTGTGCATTAAATAAGCATTATACCATGGTTTGTCTGAATACTCGATTCTGATTGGCTGCAAGATGTGCAATAAAACTGTTTAATGCACAGGTAGTCCCTAGTCAGTTAAATCACCATTAAATTACTATATTAATGCACTGCTTTCATTGAAGTGCACACACACACCTCACTCGCACACAGAGATCAGAGATCATGCTGAGCACACACAGAAACAGGTGCACAGAAACTTCTCAATGCTGCCCATGACTTATTAATAAATCACCTTCGCTACTGAATCGTTAAATTATATTACTCAGCAAGGAGGTGGTAACATTGTTTTGTTTTGTTTTTTAAATAATTAACCCCTTTACGTACGATGATTGTCGACGGCCCCAGATTATTGTTGTTCAACATTCACTGCACTTTAAAACATCACATTCTTACTTGTTCGGGACAAACTGAGTATCATTAGAATGATTAAAGACTCCATCTTCGATATTTGACCACTGCTTATGATAAAACTAGGTTGCAGTGACATTAATTTTTTTAATTTATGTCAGGAGTGCAAAATAGTCAATCAGTTATTTTTTATATTTTGAATAGAATATCAACACGCATATGAATTCAGTCACGTCTGCTCTGGTTTATTTGTGTTCACATAGCTTCGTCATCCACAAGGGCAGGAATTATGGTTATGCTGACTCACGTAAGATGATTGACATTCTCAGATTTGAAATGAAGCATGACCACACTTGTGGCTTCAATTTAATTGAGGTTATAATTTGCTATATCACATCCACATGATATTTTTATACTTTATACTTTTTTTTTTGTTTTATGTTTGAGCTTATATATCTCCATACTAATAACAGTTTGAGTAATTCTGAGTCTTGAACTGTAAACTCTCAAGTGTTGGCTTTCTAAATATATGTTGGTTATGTGTCTATTCAGAATGACTTATGAGCAGCAACCTTTTTATTTTGGGTATTTCATTTATGCCCCACTTACCAAAATGGGGGGTGTCCAGTAAGAGGTTCTCACAGCTTTATGGTAGAGAGATGCTGCACAGATCCAGGTACAGTAATAGAGGGTATGCACGTGACGTAATAGTTAGCCGGAGTGACTGTGGTTACGCCCACTTATGGAGTTATTTTACTGGCAAATGTCGAGAGCACATTATTGTGACGCAAGAGCACGTCAATGTAATGCGCGAGCGCAAATCTCTCCGCTCGTGCGCGGATTTTCTTTGCTCTCGCACACAAGTGGACGCGCACTCTCAAATATACAGTGCTCTCTTATGAACTGCCTCTCCTCTCGTTCAGATATTGTGTGTGTGCGCTCAAACTGTGTCCTGTGCGCTCGCGAATCTCTCCGTGCTCTTGCAGAAATTAATTTGCTTCTGGATTAAACGCTGTCAAAAGTTATCAACCAATCAGAAGAGACGACTGATCCATGAAAATGCTACGTGGAATCTTATTGGCTGAGAGTGAACTGCGCCTGGAATTCTTTCAACAAAGATGGATTTTTAATTTCTTTACAATTTAATAATATGAATGAAATATAACCTAGTCTAACTGCATCACATAACAGTCAAACCCCGAAATTTATATAAAAAATAGGTAACATTTTATAATAAGTTTTTTATTTGTTAACATTAGTTAATGTATTATTATCTAACATGAACTAACAATGTGCAATGCATTACTGTAATGATTAATCTTTGTTAACGTTAGTTAAAATGCAGCTGTTTGTTGTTTGTTTACTTCACAGTGCATTTACTAATGTTAACAAATACAACTTTTGATTTTAATAATGTATTAGTAAATGTTGAAATTAACATTAACAAAGATTAATAAATGCAGTTCATTAATAGTTAATGTTAACTAATGCAGTTAAATAATGTTAATGAAAAGTAAAGTATTACCAAAAAATATCTTCTGATTTAAGACAGAACAAGATCAGGGTCAAATCATCATTCCCTAAATACATAAAATGTGGAGATCAAATATACCACCTATAGTGAATTTCTTTTGAGGTCTGGTAAAACATGACATACAAAAATACTTTAGCTATAAGCTCTTATGTATGCACGATTAATCAAAAGAATGCGATCTTATTGAAATGATAATGATTTGGTTATGTCTATTAAACCTTTGAAATTACAATCATATCGGATTATTTAAACCTGCTTTTGCATTGCCGCTGAAAGCAGTGGTCATGTAAGCTATATGTTTTAAACAGCTTCACAAAGTGTTTTCAACAACACACTATTGGTACTTCTGTGTTGCAAACATTAAATAATAACGCAAGTATTGCAATAACAATTTATAGTACGAATATACACTGATTTCAGCAATTAAAATGAGTAAATGACCTTTGAAACTAATGTTATTACACTGCTCTACCAGTAGATGGTGACCAGTGACTGTTAAAATGTATTTGATGTATCAGAATCATTAATTCAAGAGATTTGTTTAAAAACACTGGACGAAACATGTCTTCAGGAGCAATTAATTTCTAGTGCAAGAGCACGGAGAGATTCGCGAGCACACAGGACAGAGTTTGAGCATGCACACGCAATATTTGAGCGAGAGGAGAGGCAGTTCATAAGAGAGCACTGTATATTAGAGAGTGTGCGTCCAGTTTTGTGCGAGAGCAAAGGAAATCCGCGCACGAGCGGAGAGATTTGCGCTTGAGCATTACACTGATGTGCTCTCGTGTCAGAATAATGCGCTCTCGACATTTGACAGTAAAATCCTGCCATACCCACTGAGTGGCAAAATGACTGAGTGGCAGCATTGGTTTTCAGTGTGAATGCTACAAAAACACACAAACACATCTAAAGTGGGAAAGAGATTTGCGATTGGCAGTACAAATAGATTTGACAAGAAATCTGAGGTATATTTTTATAGACTGCCGAATGCTACAGAATAGAGAAGCAAATGGATTTCTGCAATTCACAGAAACAACTGGACTCCAGGCAGCAAAATGTGGATTTGCAGTAATCATTTTGTGCCGATATGTTGAATTTTGGGGTAAAATCATACTGTTATATATTATATTGACAACCGTCTTATATTCTGCATAAATGGATTTTTTTAAATAAACACTGACAAAAACTATACAAGTTTTAGGGCTGGACGATATGACTATATATATAGCTTTGATCGAAGTAATCACCCAGATTAAGACCTATATTGTATTTATATAAAGCGTTCACTGGCAAATTTGCTTTATGTATTTCCCCAGTGTCGAAATCTGGCACATATTAATGTCAGGAAACACGACTCGTGGCTGCATGTCAGTATCCATGGATCACTTGATCTTTGTAAGTTGTAAGGAACAACCTTTAGTTTAAACTGATAATCGTTTGTTTCGCAGTTTCCCCTATTAAATCTAGTCATGCAGCAGGCTCTTTTGCCACTCAGTCCAGCTGAGTCAATGCATACCCTCTATTCACACAGGCATCTCTCCCAGCAACGAGGGGGTAGCATCGCCTGTTTTTAAAGTAATTAAACTCACAGCTTCACTCCCAGGTGAAAAAAAGTACATTTCAATAATGTACTTAAAGTGCTCTATTTTCGCGCACTAATTTTGTACTTAATATACTAAAAATTCTTCTTTAGTACTTAAAAAGATAATCTTAAGAACATCTAAGTGTACTCAACTGTGCTATTTTGAGACACCATGAAATATGAACTAAAATGTGCTTTTAATATACTAAATCTGTATTTAAAAAATGTATTTAGATACTACTTATAGTACATTTAAACCCATAGTGTGTACTATAAGTGGTAACTAAATACATTTTTTAAATACAGAGATAGTACTAAAGAAGATTTTTTTGTATATTAAATATGAAATTAGTGCACGAAAATAGAGAACTTTAAGTACATTATAGAAATGTACTTTTTTTCACCTGGGACTGCACAGATGGCGGTAATTCATACTCACTTCTCTCTCTCTCTCTCTCTCTCTCTCTCTCTCTCTCTCTCTCTGTCTCTCGATAGGCTAATTTAATTAAAATAAATGTTATAATTAAATTAAATAAATGTAACCTACTGCACTAATTTGTGCCTGATTTTATCTTCAGTTGATTTCATCTAATGTTGTGGCTGGAAGTCAGTTGTAGTTGTGTTTCTGTGTCTCTTCTCTTTTTTCTGTTCTTGTTGTTTCTCTTTCCTTGTTATTCCGCTTTCCTTCAGTGCTTGTTAACAGCAAGTGTTTGTCACTAACGACAAACATTCAGTGTCTGAATTCACTTACTTGTTTTAATTTACTCTGTCAAGTGGATGATAGTAAACTAAGTAGTAGTAAACTAGGGAATAGTGAATGGGTATAGGGTATAGGGGCAATTTTGGACAGCCTCTGAGTGTGGACTCATTGCCCAGAATGCATTGTTTTTTACAGTATATTACTGTTTTAATGGAAAACAGTATGTTCTGTCAGAATCTGGCAATATTTACAGTGAAAACTGGTATAGGGAACATGTATTCACATTGTTCAGTCTCCGATTACAGGTTTGAGATGAATATACTCTAATAACTATCAGTGGCTGGTTGGTTGTGAATCCCTAACATGCCTCTGAAAAAGAAATTAATGCAATAATGCAAACAGATGTCCTCAACGCAAACATACACTGAAAGACACAAAACTATTTTTATTACATAGTGTCTTTAAACTTTTCTTTTTCTCTGTCCGTGTAGAATATAGATGTGACAAACTTCAGCAGCAGCTGGAGTGATGGCCTGGCGTTCTGTGCTCTTTTACACACATATCTGCCTGCACACATCCCTTACCAGGAGCTCATCAGCCAAGACAAGGTACACATGTATTTCTTACATTGGTTAGTTTAGTGTCTTAGGAGATCTGCACCTTATCTTTAGTGCTTGACACATTCAGCAATAAAGTGTGTTAACAGTCAAGACTTACCCTCTGCTGACCTGCCAGATGTAATGAATTACGTGCTTCTATGGATTAGTGTTGACAGAATACATAAACAAACGACACACAGAGTACCAACATACATACATAAACGGCTGCCCTGCCCTCTCTGTATGTTTATTCAACCATGCACACACCCACACACAGGCAATGCGCCGTGGTCTTCAGAGCTATGTGACAAATTGCAGCCATAAGTATAATAGTGATTACAGGAAGAGATGGTACATTATGCTTTTGAATTATTCACAAAGCTTATTTGAGTGCATTGTAAATGTCAAGGCTACTAAAAGGCCTTGTGTGGCTCTAGAGCATTGCTAGAGAATTCAGCTGGGTTTAGACACCTGTTTTTCACTACTGTAATTAATATTCAGATGGTTAATATTGGTTAAAGGTGCTAAAGAGGATCTTTTTGTCGACTGAGAAACCAAAGACTGTTAGTGAGTTTTTGAAATGAGCGCATGCGTAAGAACAACCCCCCTCCTTCACAGCTCATTTCGAGGGAACGCCTCCCAAAACTCATGCACGAGTATTGGAACACGCGTGTTTACCACCGGCATTCGCTGTGTCGTGTTAGTGGATTCATTATATCGGACTGACCGCAGGTAACTCATAATCTGCAGTTGTTACTCCTGACTCCTGACAAAAAGATTGCATGCGGCGCCTGTAGAGTGTGGAAAGTTACTGGAGCGCACAGCCGAGCACGTCTCGCGCGTCTCGCACAAGGAACGTCATGGCAGTGATTGACAAGCCAGAGGGCCAATCGTTTTTGCGATGATCGATGATCGATGATGCGATGTTTTTTTCCCCATAGGGCCGAAATCTCACTCTGGCTTTCCAAGCAGCCGAAAGCATTGGTATCAAGCCCTCTCTGGTGAGTCTATGTTAACAGACACTTTTTGTTCATAGTTTTACATTAATCTGTAATTGGGCATAGTCTGATACTACTACTACTAGAAAAAATATAATCTGTACATATAATTTTTTGTTCACGTTGATAGCTGATATGGCAAGTCATCTTGGACTTGCACTGGTATGCAGCATCATTACTAATACCAATATAAACCAAATAATTAATTTATTTAATTTGCAGAGATCAAGTAATATTCATCTGTATGATCAATGGTTATTATAATTAACTAAAACCAAAACCATAAAAATATTTTCATAACATGAAACTTTAACTGAAATCAAATCAAAAATAAAAAAACTAAAACTTGCTTTATTTCAGCTTGTTGCCAGACAACATTTCTAATTTTCATTTAGTTTAACTTGATGTACTGAAATAGCTAAAACTAAAATTATAATTATAATAAATAAAACCCATATAGACAAAAAATAAAAATGACAAAACAACAAAATGATTAACTTTAACATATACTATAAAAATAAATATAAACTAATTCAATATATATATATATATATATATATATATATATATATATATATATATATATATATATATATATAAACTTTAATAGTGTCAATGATACAAAATTAACATATATGATCCCAATATTGGCTCTCGTGTGGTGGCACATTCCTTTTAAAAATAAATAAATAGTAAATAAATAACTCTTGATTCTGAGTACAATTGAATACTGTGAGTGCACATTTCATATTTCAAAAGTACTATAGATTAACAGATAATCAAACAAGCACAGGACAGTTTTTCTGATCAATAACAGTAAACCTTGATACGCTTTGGCTTTCCCCATGAGAAATTTTCACACCTTTAATCACTGCTTTGTGTACCAGACACATTCAAGCAGATTTAAATACAGATCATTTGCATCTGCAATGTAACTGTGAGCCAAAGATCAACTGTTGAACCAGGTTGTAAATTCAGCAGATGAGGCATGTGAGATGTGTAAATCACATAATCAAAATCAACTGTCTCCGCCTATTGCCATTGTGAGTTCAGGCTGTGTGAATTCTCCAACCTTAAAGAAAACAAACAATCTAGAACACCCAGTTAAATCAAAGGAACTTCAAAAGAACGCTATTTATTTTAGTAAGTAAGTGTCCACAAGAGATAGTCGGGGGATGAATCTCATGAATAAATGTCCAAGACATATTTCACCCCAAAATCTAAGAACTATTTTATTTTATTTTAAATTTTTTAGAGAGTTTTATTTCCTTTAAGTACAGGAGGTCACAAACATAATTTTTTCTGTAGGTTAGATATGGTTTGCACTTTACAGAGTTAAGCCAGTATATGGTAATGTTTATTCACTCCACCTGATGATTTATCTGGTTTCGCTTTCATACCTGTAACAAATTTTCAAAACAAATCATTTAATAGTTCATTTTACAGGCTGTTCAATTATTTAAACCTATTTAGAATCCCCTCAATCTCAGAAATGCTTTTCCGTGCATCAAGTTTTCATTAGTGTTCTTGTACATGGTTAGAGACATGTCATATTAAATAAAAATATTTCAGTAGCTGAAGATTGATTACATGAACTCATATTACTTCCGAAAGTCACTCTTCATTTGCATAAAGTGCAATTTTTCTCAACTTTCTCAAGTCACTAGACATGTCCACGTATAGTCACCATCACCAGCTCATGTAAAAATAAAAAAACAGCCCAAAATCAATAATTGACATTATTTTCATAATATTTGAACAATTAATAGTAATACCTGACGATTAAGTAGAAATAGTGCAGAATCATTCATATTTCTTATGTTATTTATTTATTTATTTATTTATTTATTTATTTGAATGTATTTTTCAAATTTTCAAAATTATAAAACTTCCTGTGCCAGGTTTACATTACGAATCCTAGATTTTCATTGTGGTCTTTTGGATGGCAGACTGCATAGGATCTTTCTGTTTGGTTTATATCAAGTGTATTTACTGAAACAATGTACAATATTCTATCATATGATTTGACACATTTTTCAGCTGCTTTCCGCTAGAAAGAATACAACATTCTGGGTGAAAGAAACAACATTCTGGGTGATTGTGTGTACTTTTGTTTTCTTAATTGCTTCAAATTGCTTTTTGAATAATAGAATAATATGAGGTGACAGCTTTTATTGTAGCAATTTGTTAGGTACTGACCTGAAGGTATGTTTGACAAATGTTTTTACAGAAGTGTACATAATATTTTGACCTGATACATCACTCAGCTGGTTCTGTTTGTCCCTTTCAGCATGACTTACCCACAGACACACTACAAACATGCAAGAAGGATTACAGCATTGGATCTGTATCTGAACCTCTGTGTATGGGTTTAAATTGATGACATTATAAGCTAAATATTCTGGCACACTTCTCTCTTCTATTTTCCATTTTCTGAATCGTTTGGTAGAATTAAAGATGGCAAACAAGAAAGAGTGCAGTATACAGAAATCCTCTGTCTACTTCTGCAGTCTTAACCTTGTAAAGCCTGAGAAATGAATAGTCAAAAAAAAAAAAAAGTTAATGAAATGGTTTATTGAACCTGTTGGTATACAGTATGTGTATTTTGTTGAGTATCATATTTGATGCACCAGGCTTTTATGGCTATTATAGTGATATATAGTGATGGAGCTCACACTTAAGAAAAAATATGCAATTTGGTGCCGTTGCTGATGTTTACATGGCCTAGTAAGATGAAACTGTGAAAGCTTGTAGTAATGTAAATCATTGAGATCTTTATAATAGTATATAGCAGACTACATACATAAAATGCATAAAAATATCAGTTTATGATATTTATCTATATCTCCCAATGAAGTCTTAGTAAAATGATATTTAAATGCTTAGGCAAACATATAATGCAATTCAATACAAATGATGATTGAGAGATGTACAAATAAAGATGTCTTCAAGAGTCTGATGTATTATAATTGACACTCACATTTGTGACCCGTCACGGAAACCAGGGACACAAGTCGGCAGCACAACTATCGAGCAAAATGAGAAAGAAGCTTTTTTTTCCAAAATTGGTGATTTTTGTTTTTTTGCAGAATCTGTTAGTTGAGATCACAAAGAAGCTTCTCCATGTGTGAGATAGCAGTTTTGGTATATTTAAAAGCGTACATTTTGAGGTTGAAATCGGCTTGTTTTTCTGAGATTCTAGCATGCAGTAGGGGCGTGTCATTGTCTGTGAGTATTTCCATACTGGATAGCCGGCTTTTGTTTCTTTTGTTATTGTACCCGCCCTCCAAGGGAAGCGTGGCTACTTATTGTGCACATTGCAGCAAAACAGACTTAAAATACTCTGTCATTTTTTGTCATAAAGACATAAGTAATATATCAATTGAAACTATAGAATGTCTTCTTTTATTTGTGTACACTCAGAGTAAAAACAAAATGTTGTGCTTTTTGTAAAATAAAGAAAACTAACATGATGCGTGATCTCTCGTCTTCCTCTGAACGAAGTCCAATCTGATAGTTCTCAGAAAATGAACTGTAACTTAGTGAATACTAATTACAAAAAAATACACTTATGTCTAAAGACACATTGAAATGTCAGGTTTTAAATCGTGTAAGTCAAATCGAAAACAAACATTCTGTGTGTATGTAATCTGTATGAAAAGAGAGCCATGTCAGAAGTCCGTGATTCAGCTCATTATCCGCTAATGCGGCCACGCCCACGGAGCCAGCGCTATTCAGAGGCAAATTCTGAGGCAATACATGTATACATCGTCTCAATCGTGTATTTATTGTCTTGAAAAGTGTTTATCTGGATGTTAAAGCCATGGTTAGCAACCTCTAGAAGACATGCCGTTAGTTCCTGGCTCCTGTTCTTCTTTAGATTAATTTGTGGCCTAAAGGTGTACAGAGCGCCCTCCGGCTGCAAGTATGAATTGAAAACACAGAATCCAGCGCTCATAATGATGACAATAAATATTACTTCTCAGTATAGAAAATTTACATAAACATATGAGAATCCATCAATATTTCTCCAAATGTGCATGCTTTTAAGCTAAAAGCCTATATGAAATGCCATAGAGGTAACATAATTGTTCAGACACTTTGCATCACAGAAATACATTAGGCTATATTTTAATTTATGTAATACCATTATTTGAAATTGTAATAATATTTCTCAGTATTGCTGTTTTTTCTGTGTGTTTGATATACACCATCACAGAGGGTTTTTTCACAGCCTACCTGACTGAAAGGCCTCATTATTATGCAAGTCATTTCAGGTCATTATTATGTGATTCTTTTGTCTTCTCATGTGAGAAAATTTCATTTCATGATTATAGTGACCAAATTGATCACGGTTATCACAGAATCCTGTTCAAAAAGTCCTAATGCTACACAATGAAATCAATTCACCAAGTTTTATGTAGAAAACCAGCAAATAACAAATAAAATCAGCATGTACTTTTTCTTTACATAAACATTAAAATAATAACATTAAAAATGATGGCCAGATTTTAAAGGAGTGTCTTGCAACATGTTATCTCCAAATCATTTTCAGCCTCTAAATCATTTTTATAAAAGTCAAAAAAGATAGATTACTGACATTTACAATGCACATTATCCTTTATTATTAATAGTATGCGGTCCATGCAGTTTTACAGGGGGTAAGGCTTATCTAAATGAGATGTAAATGAGCCCTATTGTCACTCCCAGCAGGTGAGAACTGCAGAAACTTTAAAGGGGTTTTTCTCCCTCTTGAGCTTTTTTGAGTGCCTACCTTCAAATGACCACAACTTCTCCAAATATTATCAGATTTCCATGTGTTACACATCGTTGGAAGAATCTGTGAATAACTCAAAATGCCCCGAACCGACTTGTGTCCCTACTTTCCGTGACTGGTCACATTTTAACATGATTTTTTCTAACAACAACAAAAAAAGTATGTATGAATAATCAAGTAAACCTAAGCTGCTTCAGTGTTTATCTTGAAATTTTACTATCAATATAAAAGTTATTCTTACAACTACTTTATAAAAATCAAGATTTCACAGCAAAAAGTCAGTTGTAAGTATTGTTTACTATCAATAAGACAACAGAAGGCATAGATTGTGTACAGCAGTTTCAGCAAAGTTTTAATCACGTTGATAATAGAGGCCTTAGAAATGTGTGTATTAAAATATTATGTAGTAAGCTTTATGGTTAAGAACTAGTGTGTTTAAAAAAGAGAAATGTTTGGAAAAAAACTGAAGAATGTGTCCAAATGCCTCACAACCCTCTGGGGTCTTTTTAAAATGACCTGTAAATTTTTAATGATTCTCAGGGTTCCTACAAACCCACAGATATTATGACAGGAAAATGCCACAGTCTGGAGTCCCAACATACTGTAGACACAAGGAGGAAATATTGACATTAATATAAAGGCAGTTAGCCAACATGATACCAAGCAGTTGTTTTCACAGAGATGGCAAACAGAAAACTTGGAAGGTTCTTGGTGGGTGAACTGTTCTCTTAGGTCAGGGATACTTGATGATTGTCAAGCCTAACACAGCCTCAAAGAAGTTTCACACTCTACATACATATTATGTGGGTGTCTCTAGATGGATATGGATGTCAATGTGATGTGTTTAGGCTAGTCCTGCAAAATAAAATAATTAAAACAAAATAGAATGTAGAAGTTCATATAGTTAAAGAAACATGCATGAAAATGAAAAGTGTTTCCTACATCTAAACTTCTACATCTGCTCTCTCTCTGTCTCTCTGTAGGACATTAATGAGTTGATGCACACAGACAGACCAGACTGGCAAAGTGTAATGCAGTATGTGTCTCAGATCTATAAGTACTTTGAGACTTAATGTTTGACTGGAAGACACGAAGAGGAAGAAGAAGATGGGGCACAGAAGCACTTTTTTTCTTTCTTTTTTTTGCCTGGTCCAGTTCTTCCTTCACAGCCAGTGTTTCTAAATACAAAGACAGACACACAGATCTGAAGTGTTCACACCAGTCAGGTTCTCGCTCTAAATGCAACCAGCATATCATATAAGTCCAATAGTCATTCATGTCTCATATGGACCTTACTCAGTTTTTAAAGTTGCTTGCTGAGTAGGTTTGCAATCTTACACTGAAACTGGTATATAGTTTTTTAGTATGCAAAATTTTGCTAAGAGTTCAAGTGCATCTTTATAAAGAAAGTATTATTACCCAGATCTATATATTGGCATACTTATATATTGATATACTTATTTTTAAATTTTTTGTTTTCCCACAAATAATTTTAAAGACTTGTAATATGAAATTAAGTTTCATGTTTTGTTGAAAAGTTGTAGTTTGTCACTCAGAGAGACAAAACCATTGAAACCCTTAAAATTTACCAACATTATTTAACAGACTTATGTGCATTTACATATTCCTCATTAACATACATTAAGATTATTTATCTATTACTCTAGTTAATTATTTCCTGAAAACATGTCAGAAAGTCAGTGTCTGGTTGAATACTATAAGACTGTTTCAAACAACCATTATTGATTGTTTAATGATTTTCTGCCTGTTTAAATTACATAGGATGTGTTTAATGAAAGGATTTAAACAATGTTGTAAAAAAGTATCAATATTGGAAAAATACTCTCACAGAAATGTGTTTAGGCTAGTCAGCAGTGTAATTTGTGCCAAATTCTAACAAATGCTGAGTTTCACACTTTTAATTCAACCGCATAGACAATTGATAACCAAATTAAAATACATACAAAATCTGTGTTTTATAACATTTTCTTTTTTGAAAAGCTATTTATCGACTTCTTTGCTCTTTAATATTTCAATTGTAAAGGACTTTGTGTTTTGTTTTTGTTTTTTCAATTTGAAACTTTTCAGTTTTGCCTCATAACAGCAGATGTTTAATTGATGGTAATAAATTCTTTTGTCATCAAATATAAGCTATTGTTTGCTTGTTTGAATTAAAAAGCTACAATCATCTTGAAGGAACAGTCTCAAAGACAAATGTCCTACAATATATTCATTCACAAAATACTAAAAATATTTCAGATTTTCTCATGTGATTTACACAGAAGTAAAATGGTACACTTTGACAATTTAGTAGTCATACTGGCATTAGTTTTTATAGGTCTGCTAAAAACCTTGCTGAAATAGTAAAACAGATGTGTGTTGCTACAGACAGATTAATTAGAAATACACAAGTCCATATTGCAAATCTTTACCAATTAAACAATATTGTCTGACTACTCTCTTATATCTTATATATTCTCAGAAATACTACATGGAAAATCAGACTCTTTTGTACAGTATCAGAACGTGTATATAGCCGCTGACTGAACAGTGAAATGAGTGAAAGTACTCTGTATAAAGATTACAGTGACACTAAAAGGCAGACAGCCATAACTCTACTACCTCACATTTAACCCCCAGGCTAACTATCATTCTATCTTCATCTCCAGAGGGCCTATGGGATAGATGCATGTGGCCAACATGCTGGATTTCTGATCTAGCAAGTTTGCACATAGACACTTCCGGTTTCGCCTGATGCTGGAGAAAGCCGAAAATTATCTTTTATAGTTGTTAATAGAAACTGTTATATCACTTAAAATACTACAAGGATCTATTACATGAGTTAATGGCATTTGAAGGCATGAATGAGTCAAGGTGAATGACTGAAATACTCTTTACTGTCCACAAAGAGAAAATTAACTTGGTGCATACACATACAATGTCTTATTGCCCGACCAATTATGCCTACTGTAACTAAATTTAAAAATAAAACATAGGAAAACAATTTGTGTAAAAACAAATGAAGACATTATACAGAGCATCCAAACACCCATCAAGAAATATTTATTTCTCAAAAAATATTCATATTACACGCACTTGGCTGTGCAACATTTTAACTGAAATAGGCACAAAAATATCTTAAAATAATTATATACACTGGAAACCCTTTGGCCTCATTTATAAAGCATGCGTACGCACAGATTGTGTGCGTACGCTTAAATCCACGCCAACGCTCATATTTATAAAAACGGTCTTTGATGTGGAAAAGTGCTTAGAGCCACGTCAGGGTCTGAGCAGACGTACACACTTTTCCTGTCAGATTACTGCAGGTTTTTGGAAATCTAAGCTATTCTTGCAGCTTTTATATATAATTTTAATTAGGTGTCGTTTAAAACACAGAGAACTGAAACCATTCAAGTTCAAGTTTATTTGCGATTTATAGATTTCACATCTGAAAGAGATGCCTACACTCGTTTTCTGTGTGTACACTCATTCTATGAAATACACGTATGCACGTAAAATATCATTTTATGCAAACATTTACATTTGCCCAGAGACAGCGGTGACAATTTATCTCCAAAAATAATATTTTCTCAATTCCGCACATATTTTCACTTACCTACATCAACTTGCGCCATCAATATTGTCACCACATATTTTACAGTTACACAATTGTTTTTACGATTTATGCAACAGATGCTTTTTACTCATCAATTATCCTTTTATATAAAAACAAGAGGTGTAAAAGTTAAACTTAATAAATAGTAGTGATTAATTTACACTTTTGTTTTCAATATAGTAAGTAAAAATAAGAGTTGTAGGTATATTTTACTAAAATATATTGTATGGGCTACTTACAGACAACAGACAACAGATGCACTCACTTGCACAAAAATAAATGCAGTAATTAATAGAAATGCACAGGGGAAATACAAACTCTGAACATTATATGCAAACCTATAATAATTTAATTACATATTACATAATACAGACAGTTTTACAAAATAAAGTTACTAAACCATACACTGAGCCCATATCATATTATCATGCTTATTTATAGCTCTGATGAGGATTGATACTTCGGTTGTCAATAGTAAACATTAGATTTTATGATGGTAGAGTGGTGTTCCACACAGAAAGAGAAGGCAGTTTTGAGCCATTTAGTCCCCCAGCACAAAGAAAAATCAGGAAATGTATATTACACAAGTGTTTTGTATGAAAGAAGAGATCCCTGTGATTTCACTAACCACTGAGCCTGAATTGCAGAATCAACAGGAGAAAGAATGAAAGATAATATCTCGATCATTTACCACACAGAGGTACACAATAATATAAGAATGATGTTTTCTTTTGTCTCTGATATACTACCATCTTCTCTTTAATTTTAAAAGCATTCATTATATCTAGCCAAGTTTCATACAGTATACACTACCTTTCAAAAGTTTGGGATCGGTAAGATTTTTAATGTTTTTAAGTTTCATCTGCTCACCAAGGCTGCATTAATTTAATATTGTTTACATTTACAGTAATATTGTGAAATATTAATACAATTTAAAATGACTGTTTTCTATTTGAATATATTTTACAAAGTAATTTATTCCTGTGATGGCTGAATTTTCAGCATCATTTCTCCAGTCTTTAGTGTCACGTGATCCTTCAGAAATCATTCTAATATGCAGATTTGCTGCTCAAGAAACATTTCTTATTATTATCAATGTTGAAAACAGTTGTGTACTTTTTTTCAGGATTCTTTGATGAATAGAAAGTTCAAAAGAACAGAATTTATCTGAAATAAAAAGCTTTTGTCACTACCTTTCAAAAGTTTGGGGTCATTTTTGGGGGAATTTTTATTTTTATTTTTTTGAAAAGAAATTAAAGAAATTAATACTTTTATTCAGCAAGGATGCATTAAATTGATCAAAAGTGACAGTAAAGACATTTATAATGTTATAAAAGACTATATATTTCAAATAAATGCTGTTCTTTTGAACTTTCTATTCATCAAAGAATCCTGAAAGAAATATTGTGCACAAATATTTTGTACAATTGTACACAATAAGTGATTCTTGAACAGCAAATCAGCATGTTAGAATGATTTCTGAAGGATCATGTGACAGGAGTAATGATGCTGAAAATTCAGCTTTGCCATGACAGGAATAAATTACTTTATAAAATATATTCAAATAGAAAAAAGTTATTTTAAATTGTAATTGCATATTTCTCAATATTACTGTTTTTACTGTATTTTTAAATAAATAAATGCAGCCTTGGTGAGCAGATGAAACTTCTGGTAACACTTTACTTGAAGGGGTGTGCATAAGACTGACATGACACCTTCATTATCATGACATGACACATGTCATGAATATGAAGGATGTTTTATGCATGTTTCTGACAACTGTCATTAAGTGTCATTCGCTCAATTATGTCATTTTTAATGCAAAGATGACATTGTTTGAGATGTCCGAGTTACGACAACTTGACGTAAACCAATACATCATAACCTGTCAGTGTCTTTGTCATGACAACTTGACATTACCAAAACAACATAACCTGTCATAAACATGACATAGCAGATTAATTATCAAACTTAAAAAACTACTTAGCTTTATGGGTTAACATTACATTACATTATTTTGGTAACACTTCAGTATAGGGAACACATATATAAACGATTAACTATGACTTTTCCCTCAATAAACTCCTAATTTACTGCTTCTTAATATAGTTAATTGTTAAGTTTAGGTATTGGGTAGGATTAAGAATCTAGAATAAGGTCATGCAGAATAAGGCATTAATATGTGCTTATTAATTACTAATAAATAGTCAATAATCTAGTAATATGCATGCTAATAGTAATAAGCAACTAGTTAAAAGACCCTAAAATAAAGTGTTACCATTATTTTATAACAGTGTCATCTTTTTTAAGAAATTTGAAATTCTCTATTATCTGACCTTCTGTTGGAGGGAAAAAAAAAACAAAAAAAAAAACATGAAATTAAAAATATTCATGACGCTGTTATAAAATTATTTGTCAGAGTATTGTCACTTAATGACATTTTAATGACAAGTTCAATTTGTACCACTGTAGTTGAGGTCAAGATACATATTCATGACACTATTATAATGGCCTCATGTCAGCCAATGTCAAAACCAACCACATGACAGTTTAATGTAATGTTAACCCATAAAGCTAAATAATGTCAAGTTGTCATGACAACGACACTGACAGGTTATGATATATTGGTTTATGTCAAGTTGTCGTAACTCGGACATCTCAAACAATGTCATCTTTGCATTAAAAATGACATAATTGAGCGAATGACATTTAATGACAGTTGTCATAAACATGCATAAACCCTCCTTCATATTCATGACATGTGTCATGTCATGATTATGAAGGTGTCATGTCAGTCTTATGCACACCCCTTCAAGTAAAGTGTTACCAAACTTCTTTTAAGAACATTAAAAATCTTACAGATCCTAAACTTTTAATCCGTATGTTTCTCCTCACAGCAAAGAGTATGAGTGGAAGTAAACATGCATGCACTCACATCGCCAAAGCTCACAGGTGCCATCTTGTGCACCTAACCCATTGCCCCCGAGAGCTCTGAGATCACTTTCCCCACGTTAGTCACCACCTCTCTGTCTTTTGAGTCTCTCCCATCTAAAAACTTCTCCTCCCAATAACCACAGGTGAAAGCAATCATGTCCGGATGCACTATCACGGGTTACTTGTAACTGACAGTTTAACAAGTCAGAGAAGAGCTATGATGATGTAATCAATACCATACACTCCTTTTTTGAGTCGTCCTTTTTGAGCACACATGAGGAGTGGCATGTGACTGTGAGCAACATTGTAGATTTTATGACCAAAAACTGATTTTCAGGAAGGAAAGTAAAAAAATTTGGTAACACTTTACAATAAGATTCATTAGTTAAACATTAGTTAATGTATTAACATTAACTAACCATGAGCAATACATTTGTTACTGTATTTACTAATCTTTGTTAACGTTAGTTAATGGAAATACAGTTGTTCATTGTTTGTTCATGTTAGTTCACAGTGCATTAACTAATGTTAACAAGATTTTAATAATGTATTAGTAAATGCTGAAATTAACATTAACAAAGATTAATAAATGCTGTATAAGTGCAGTTCATTATTAGTTCATGTTAACTAATGTAGTTAACTAATGTTATAATGAACCTTATTGTAAAGTGTTACCAAATTTTTTTTTATCAAGATATGCATTCATGTTAACTTCAAACCCAAATGCTAAAGCAGTTAGCTCTCAATGAGTCCAGTTATCAGTCAAATTCTCTCAAATTAAGGAAAAGTCATGTGAGTTTTTTGTTGCGCATCAAGGGATTTATGTGGTAGATTAGTTTTTATTGTAGATTATGCGCATGTCTTCTTATCAGTAAAAAACCGTATCCGCCTCATTTTAGCGCATATGTTGTGTGTCTGTGTGTGTGTGTGTGTGTGTGTTGTTTAGAATTTATGCGTATGTTGGCGTTTCCATCCAGCGTTTTTTTTTTGTGTGTGCGTGATATCGCAAAATTCACAAAAAATAGGTGGATGGCAACATAGCTAGTGACTGAATGTGATAGGAATACAGTAGACCTACTCACACAAATTCTCACTGCAGTTTTTGTGTGTGTGTTAAATTTAAAGTCCTAAAAGAAATACAATTAATATTTTGTCACTTTAAATTGTTCACTATATTAAAAAATGATAATTCTTTGCTCTTCAATAAATTACCTGAGCTTTACATGAGCCAGATCTTATTTCAGCAAATCACAAATCGTTACTATGCCCAGCTAGTGTTACAACTCATCCAAGTAGTAGGTTGTAACAACGGAACTCTTTGTATTTGGCATTACTTTATAATCTGAGATTGTGTTGTGAAAACGTCACATGTCAAAGTCAGTTTTATTTATAGTAGACAAATGTGGCTACCGTGTATCAAAGTTTGAGAGATCTAACGCAAACAATCATCAATTACTGATGCTGAAACAAAAAGTGTTACTACCATCCCTGGTCTTCTATTATAATTTCTTTCAGGAAAGAAAAATCTAGTTTTACTAGATTTATTTTCTTATTTTGATTTTGATTTTCTTATTTCTGATTTTCTTTATCATAGTTGCCAGCGAACATACTAAAATGTGTTTTTTATTAGAAATTGCTGATGCTGTTCAGTCTCTGTGTGCCAGTGCATCGCTCGCGCGGCTGGGGCGTGGCCAAGAGCTGTAATGTACAGCTAGAGCTCTGACTGTTTTCCGCGAGCTGCTTGAAAAGCCATGTGTTGCGCTCACCGTGCGTCACATTACTTCCCTACCGCTTCTGCAACATGTACCTTAGGACACAAATGCAAGCCAGTTTAAAGAGGAACGTCACACAATAAAAACATCTCTGAAATAAGGGTAAGCGTCTCCACACTACCTCATCCAAATCACATAGATTATTGTAACTTTCTGTAATAACTTTCTTCTCGTCAGTGGGAGCCTCTAGGAATCTGTCAGAAAGGATACAATGTATGAGAATGAATACAAATAACGTTGTGGTTTTTTTTTACACCAACAGATGGTCGTGTTGGCAAATCACAGACTTTGGAAATCCGTGGATTATTGCAAATTGGATCTTTTACCAGTGGACAAGCAACACAGAGTGACAGACTCATGACATCCTAACTAGCCTACTATCTAAAGGTGTTTCACTTTGAAGTGTGCAGCAATGGCTTCGCTGTACATCGCTATTGAGCTGGTGATCGCCGTAGTGTCAATCGCTGGTAATGTGCTGGTGTGCTGGGCTGTGACCATCAACTCCACTCTCAAGAATGCAACCAATTACTTTCTTGTGTCATTAGCCGTGGCAGATATTCTAGTTGGCTGTCTTGCCATACCTTTTGCCATCACTATAAGCATTGGTCTGCGCTCAGACTTTTATGGGTGTCTTTTTCTGGCGTGTTTTGTTCTGGTATTGACTCAAAGTTCAATATTTAGTCTTCTGGCGGTTGCCATCGACAGATATCTGGCTGTAAAAATCCCCTTGAGGTGAGTGTTTCTCGTTATTAGAATTTCCTCTTCATTATCACTGAATGATTAATTACTACACTGTTGGTTCTAAAATTACAATGGGGAAAAAAACCTTACCTATAGCCTATATAGCCTACTGTTTCACAGCTGTTTTGAAACAAGCTTTGGCATTTACACGCGCGTGACACCATGGCATGAATCTGTTCTTCGATGTCTTCGGCATTTTCAGCTGTACATTATTTTCATTACAATACTAATTTTCATTAGTATTATTTAGTTTATCCATATTTATAAACACACAACAAAATGACCATCATCTTTCCTGAAAGACGGTTATATTGAGTAACCACCTATGGGATAGAGCAGCCTATGGGATCAGTTTGATGCTCGGTCCTCTGTTGCAATTCGTTCGAAGTTCATCTAGCTTATCAAAGCTGAAATACTGAAAGACTTATTCAGGACAGCACGAAGATGGCACACGCAGCCTACTGAACTCGGCTTCCTGAAATGGATATATCGGTCTGATTTTCTTAATCTGTGTTAATCTGTTAATCTCAGGAGAGCTAAGAAAGTTGTTTGTTGTCAAAGAAGGCCCTGACGATGAAGGACAGGGCAATGACAACAAATCTTAACGATTAGGACTAAGCAAAAATGGTCTACGAAGAGAAGATAAGTTGGCAATTCTTAAGTACAATTAAGTTATATATATAAATGTAGTTATATATATATATATATATATATATATATATATATATATATATATATATACAGTACAGTCCAAAAGTTTGGAACCACTAAGATTTTTTATAGAAAAGTTTCATTTATTTTTTAAGAAGTTTCATCTGCTCACCAAGGCTACATTTATTTAATTAAAAATACAGTAAAAATTATGTAATAGTAATATTGTGAAATATTATTGCAATTTAAAATAACTGTTTTCTATTTGAATATATTTCACAAAGTAATTTATTCCTGTGATGGCAAAGCTGAATTTTCAGCATCGTTACTCCAGTCTTCAGTGTCACATGATCCTTCAGAAATCATTCTAATATGCTGATCTGCTGCTCAAGAAACATTTAATGTGTACAATTGTACAAAATATTTGTGTACAATATTTTTTTTCAGGATTATTTGATGAATAGAAAGTTCAAAAGAACAGTGTTTATCTGAAATCTAATCTTTTGTAACATTATAAATGTCTTTACTGCCACTTTTGATTGATTTAATGCATCCTTGCTGAATAAAAGTATTCATTTCTTTAATTTCTTTTCAAAAAAATAAAAATAAAAATTCTTAATGACCACAAACTTTTGAACGGTAGTGTATAATGCTACAGAAGCTTTGTATTTCAGATAAATGCTGTTCTTTTGAACTTTCTATTCATCACGGAATCCTGAAAAAAAAAGTACACAACTGTTTTCAGCATTGAAAATAATCATAAATGTTTATTGAGCAGCAAATCAGCATATTAGAATGATTTCTGAAGGATCATGTGACACTGAAGACTGGAGTAACGATGCTGAAAATTCAGCTTTGCATCACAGGAATAAATTACTTTGTCAAATATATTTAAATAGTACACAGTTATTTTAAATTGTAATAATATTTCACAATATTACTGTTTTTTTACTGTATTTTTAATTAAATAAATGTAGCCTTGGTGAGCAGACGAAACTTCTTTTAAAAACATTAAAAATCTTAGTGGTTCCAAACTTTTGGACTGTACTGTATATATATATATATATATATTCATTATCGTTACATTGCACAGAATTATTTTAATGTAAAAGGACAAAGGAATGGTAAAATAAGTTTTTTCTTTCATTTTAACTCTTTGAATGGCCAAATCTTGTAAATTTTTAATGTTAAATAGCTAAAATGTAAATGTTGTCAAATCTGAAGCTCGCATTTTAAAGAGTGACACCTTTTACACTGCTCATTGTTGCTTGTGCTATCCTATTTCTTTGGAATAAGTGGAAATCATTGGAAAGAATAAAAGAATAACATTAAATATTAACTGGCACACAAAGCAAGTGTGCATGTAATTGCTTTAGCACACTTATGAAATTGCATATAGCTTGGGTTTGACTTCCTCAGCCAACACTGTGGAAATGCAGTTTCTCTGAATTAACAGTGTTGGAACAGGGGTGTTTTTAGAGTTTGATCAACAATGGGGCACAAGGCCCCAGAATGTTTTATTTTTGTACATTGCAACTTGTTTTACCATGATAATTTTAAACAATTACTAACAAGATCAATAACTTCATCAATGCAAATTTATATTTTATATGACACTTGATCATATATAACGTCTAAAATTCCTGAATATAAATATATATATATATATATATATATATATATATATATATAAAACTTAAAGGGGTGGTTAAATGCGATTTTAATTTTTTAACTTTAGTTTGTAGTATGTAATGTTGCTGCTTGAGCATAAACAGTATCTGCAAAGTTACAGCGCTGAAAGTTCAATGCAAACGGAGATATTGTCTTTTAAAGTTAAATGACTACAAACACGACCGGTTTTGGACTACAACGGGTTGGTGACATCATAAACCCTGCAAAACACACCCCCGGGAACAAGCAACAAAGTGGGCGAGGCCATGTGGTGCAGCATGTGGAAGCGGAAGAGTTGTGTACACGGGGCACGTCAAAAGATAATAGAACCCATTATAATCTGTGATATTTTCTACACTGGATGCGGCGCGGAAGACAGCTTCCAGAATCTACACGAGTTCAATGCTGGATGGCTATTACTGAATGCACAAATGCTATTACTGAAAAATGAAGCAGTTCCCACTTTAAAAGCAGAAGCTGCTGTTTATTGGCTTCAAACTGTAAGTACTTTATTGTTTGTACATGTCTTTTAAATGTATAGTCCTGTTGCTATTTTTGGTTGCATCAAGGACATATACAAAGAGCAACTCGTTTTTGCTTCACTAGCCAGTTAGCTAAATACTACAAACACCAACAAATGTATGTGTTCATAGACAAACAGTTGTTTATTCTATAAATTAAAAGCTACCTTTACAAAAATGCGACTGCTCAGTAATGTATTCGGCTACAATAAAGCTTTAATCAGGATAAAACTGTATATTGAAAGCTAACAAACAGCAGTGACAGCATATCTAAACACTTTGACACAAATACAAAATGAAATACTGTTAGGTTTTTGCTCCTAATTCGTGCCTCATCCCAGACCTCTTATTTGGCAATTGAATGAGCAATCACTCAGCGCTGAGGGAGAATATAGTCTCCTTTTATTGATAAGAAAAGAGAGAATATATAAAAAGAGTACAAGGGGTGTAGTATAGTTTCAGCCAATGAGAAAGAGAATACATCATATAGATCATGTTATAGGAATGTGATACATATAGAAAAACAAGTCTAAATATGGTCATCTATTGGTCAGGTACCCATGAGGTCCCTTAGCATCCCAAGGACCTTCTCCTAAGCAGGGACCATTCCCTGTTTCACATTCACTCCTAGTAGAGCCTTATATGGAAATGGTTCTGGTACATAGAAAACCATATGTTAAGACATAGTATACAACTTTGACAGAGGAAAAAAAAAGGAGCCTCAGTCCACATACTTTCAATGCTGAGACCAACATAAAATCTATCAATTGCCCCTTTTGGCAATAAAATTGCCACACCCAAGTCTCAGCATTACTTTTCTCATATCCAAATATAATCACTTTCTTTACTTTCAAAATCATAACATTCTTCAGCAAACATTTCCTTCATTTTCCTTCAAAATTATTAACATTTAACAGGTCTATTCATCAAAGCATATTGAGAGGATACAAAGTTGTTCATGGCACGATTAATCAAAGCTCTAATAAATGGAATAATACAACAGATAATAAATGCCATAATTAATAGGATCACACCTATAGGAATCAAAGCAGATACAAGCATTTGTTGCCATCCTGTGAGCCATGCTAAGAACCCACTTTGATTATCAGTAATTTCTCGTTCTTGTAATTCTTGAGCAATTCTAGTCATATTTTTTAAACCCTCTGAAATTAAATGACCATCTGCATCATTTTCAGGGATATAAGTACAACAAGAGGTACCAACAATAACACAAACTCCTCCTCCTGCCGCGGTTAATTGATCTAAAACTAGCCTGTTTTGCAGGGCAGTTAAACGGAGCCCTCGGAGTTCCTGTTGAACACCAGCCAATGTGTCTCTTGTAGTATTGATAAATGAAATTAGCTCATATCTTGTAACCTCAACTTCAATTTGAAGACTAGAGACACCTATTCCTGGAAACACTGCTTCAAAGAATCTTTCAGTACCAGTCCAGAGTCGATGTTGCTTTGGTACTGGATTATCTCTACTCAAACTACTAGTTGAACCGCGACTAGAGAGGGAGCGTTTCTTTTTCTGTTTTTGTTTTGTCATAACGTGAGGTTTGTGTGGTCTAATAACCATGGAATATTCTTCCAAAGTTACTAGAGCACATCTTCCACTCCAATCTTCTGGAAGAGTAGTGTAGACTTTATGTCCACACAGCCACAACCAATCTTTTACAGCTCTAGTTCCCCGTGAAGCAGGAGCATATCTGTAGCAATTTTGACCTGGCACAAGTGCACAATATTTAGAACACACATCTTGAATAAAAGGATTAGCCCATCCATAAGCAATCATAGTAGATATAGGATGTGGTGTTCTTTTAGAACACTCAGTCATATTAGCTTTTGGATAATGCAAAATACAACTCGTACAACAAGACATATTTTCTATCTCACAATGATGGTATGTTCGATTACATTTACTTTTAGGAATTACCCCCAGTCTCACTGTTCCAGTTTCTCTTTCCATACATAACAGTGAGTCTGGAATAGAGCCAATGGTGGTCACTTTAGCATGTACTTGCGTTGCAAGCATCATTATTCTACTTTTTCCACAACTCCATATTGCACTTCTATTTGGAGCCATCATTCCAGTAATGCTAACAAAAATAGGGCATTCTAATTCTTCTTCTGTCCTTGGTGATTTAACCTCTACATGTGGTCCAGAAGCACTATGTGGCATTTTGGTGCAAACATAACAGTCACCTGTTTTTCCTTCAGATTTGGCAGTGTAGTTGGCTAATCTCTACCACATGTTAGCTGCGAAGGCATGTGGTTCTTCTTCATAATGTACCCAAGTTTCATTACCAGTGCTAACAGCAGCTTGTATGTGAATAAACACATTTGTCAGCACAACCAGGTAAAATATCAATTTAGCAATCATGGCTAGAGAGCTTCAATGATAATTATTGCTGGTTTTAGATCTCTAGCAATCTCTTTCTTCTTCTCCTCGTTGAACGTCTTGGTTCACCTTCCTTTGGATCTTTCCTTGGCTCACTGGCTTCCTTCTGAACTGTCTGAAATATCCAGAACTGTAAAAAATGAATGTTCAGAATGAATAGAATTAATTATAGTTTGCACATCGGGTACAATAGGAGACAATGGTGTTACCAACTCATTAACTTTTCTCAAATCTTGAGTTAAACGCCAAGAACCATTTGCTTTCTTAATTGGATTAATTGGTGTATTATAAGGTGAATGAGTGTGCACCAGGATGCCTTGAGCCAGTAATTTATCAATAACAGGAAGAATACCCTCCACCTTTTCTTTTGAGAGGGGGTACTGTTTCTGATACACAGGCTTGTCTGTTATTAGTTTAGCAACATAGGGCTGGACATCAATGAATCCTGCGTCATCCTTATGGGCTGCCCACAACTTGGGGTTGACGCCCTCAATTTCCTGTTTGAGCTCAGTTGCAGAATCACCCTCAAGGAGAGCATTTCCTGTATCAACAGTGAGAGAAAAGGCTGCAGGAAAAATAAGTTGTAGAGAGTCAGCATTAAAATTAAGTTGAATACCTAATTTATGTAAGAGATCGCGTCCCAGAAGAGAAAATGGTGAACTCGGTATTATTGCAAAAGCATGCATTTTAAACAGTGATGGGATATAATTAGAAGTAACCGGAAATGTTGGTGTCATTTCACATCTCACAGGTACACCATTGATTCCCACAGAGTTTACATGTTTTCCTGTAATCGAGCCCTCATAGACAAGAGAGGATAACGATGACATCGACGCCCCCGTATCTATGAGAAAAACATAGGGTTTATGGTCAACATTTAATTCAATAAATGGCAAAACAGTTGACACATTCGGATAACTCAAAGAAATCAATGAAAAATTATCAGAAGAGGGCTCAGTCGAACTCAGTCATTGTTGCCAGGAAATTGGATACACTGGATTTTGTCTGTCAGTCTTTGCAGAAGGGAGCGCAAGTGGGGGCTTTTGCTTCAAGCCACCACCAGAGCCCTTCTTCTTCTGCTTTTCTGACCTCTGCCTCAAATCCCAAGCCTTTTTTCTACAGTCACGTTCCAGATGTCCTGGCTTTCCACAATAAAAACAGCGTCTCACATTTCCAAATTGTTGTGGACGAGGATTCACAGCAGCATTCACTTGAAGCATTGCAGGAGTTTTGCCCCTGGAGACATCAAAAGCTCCAGCAGAGGAAAGCTCACGCAAGCGTCGTCCTAATTCATCAACAGAAATGGTAGTAATATTCTGAGTTGTTATACGAATTAACTGCGCAGTGTCTTTGTTCATATTATTTAGGAACGTATTTAAGAACAATGGACAATTTTGTTCAATAGGAATCGCAGATTCCTCAACCCATGCATGTTTAAATCTATTAAAGAATGCAACAGGGCTTTCACCAGTTCTCTGTTTGGTATTGGCTGCATGCGAGATGTCTTGTTTAGCAGAAGACACTTTTAACAAAAAGGCAGTCAATTGCTTGAAAAAATCTTTAAGTTTACCTGAGCTGGCCCAAACCCAATCACCTGCTTCGTCCTCATCTTCCTCCTCCGAATCAGTAATTAGAAGCACTCGTGAAGGTTTAGACAAATCAAGGGGCTTCGAATCTCCAGCTTTCTGAGATACAACACGACGAACAGGCGGTGTATCGTAGATGGGGTTTAAATAATAAACTTCTTCAATCATTTCCTCCTCTGTGATTTCCGCAGGCAGTGTTTTAGTCAAAATAAAACGATAATCTCGTCCCGTCAATTGACTGTAGGCAGTTAACCGTTGCAGCACTGCCACAAATTGATGTGGTGACTTAGCCGGATCAGGCAGATCTTTGCAAATAGCCACTGCCTCCGTAACACTCAGAGGAGTAATTTTGTAACCATCTGGAAGCTGTACAAACGGAAAAACTTCAGTTGTGGACGGCAACTGCGGATACAATCGATTGGTCAAGGGCTTTGGAATTTCAGCAGAAACAACACATTCATATGGAGGAAGAGACGCATCAGGTTTCAGCTGAGACTGAGAGAGAGAGCTGTCTTGTTTTTTCAACTCTGGACCCTTATCCCAATAAGTTTTCATCTTCATCCAAACTTTATACGCATCTTTCATATAATCAATTGGCCATCCTGGGTCACCCCAAGAACCAAAGATCATATCTTTTGCAGCACGCATATCTTCATCTTTAAAAGAACCATCGCGGGGAAACGGATCTAATTGTATTTTCCCTTCTGACCATCCCGCGAGATTAGAGAGATAAGGTTCTGTAAAAAACGCTTTATTATTGCGATTCATGAAATCCCTCGGGGTTTCCCCCATCAACGGTCGACTAATCGTTTCACCCATTTAAAACAGCCAACAAAGATCTCTCCTTTGCTTAAAGAAAAGCCTTACAATTTCAGAAAATGGCCAAACAAAATACAAATTAAAGTCTGCAGCTTTATATTAACTTTTTAGTATTTTTGGCAAAAAGAAATTTTTTTAAATTCAATATTATTCATTCAACTGCCAACAAGAACCTGAGGATATCATCATGAAATGGACTAAGAGAGAGAGAAAAATTTTCAACTCAAACTCATCTATTCCCTTCCCACGTATATAATCCGTGAGGATAACACCAAAAAATGAAAGGGTGATCAATCCTCTTTCACTCTTCCCGCATTTATCTAAATACGAGGATATCCACTTTTAACAAATATGAAAAAAGTGCGGCACAAAAATACAAGGATCAATTTCTCAACAGACAGTAAGATGCACTTAAGCATTTTATTTCTTACCTGTCTGGAGAAATCCCGACGAGCCCCCAAATTGTTAGGTTTTTGCTCCTAATTCGTGCCTCATCCCAGACCTCTTATTTGGCAATTGAATGAGCAATCACTCAGCGCTGAGGGAAAATATAGTCTCCTTTTATTGATAAGAAAAGAGAGAATATATAGAAAGAGTACAAGGGGTGTAGTATAGTTTCAGCCAATGAGAAAGAGAATACATCATATAGATAATGTTATAGGAATGTGATACATATAGAAAAACAAGTCTAAATATGGTCATCTATTGGTCAGGTACCCATGAGGTCCCTTAGCATCCCAAGGACCTTCTCCTAAGCAGTGACCATTCCCTGTTTCATATTCACTCCTAGTAGAGCCTTATATGGAAATGGTTCTGGTACATAGAAAACCATATGTTAAGACATAGTATACAACTTTGACAGAGGAAAAAAAAAGGAGCCTCAGTCCACATACTTTCAATGCTGAGACCAACATAAAATCTATCAAATACCATTCATAAACATCCTTTAAATGCCGTGATTGCAGCTTGACCCTCTTCATCTGGGTCTAATTCGGGCTCAATTTGATATAGCAATAAACGCTATTATTTACATTTTCACTGAAGCAACGAATGGTAAGGGGCGTGTCGTTTCCGGACACTTCAGCGAATCACGATACACTGGGCCAGCTACCAACCTGCTAACCAATCTGAGCACATTGCGTATTTTGGAGGGAGTGGCTTCATAGAAGCAGGAAGTCAAACGAAGCATTAAGACATGTTAAACTGTGCCCCAAGAACACAATCAAGCCTAGAAAAAAACCACTTAACCACCCCTTTAAATTCAACAGTGTGCAAACTAACTAGCCCCCTAAATGAAACAATCACTTCAAAAAGCTTTCACTGATAATGACCAAATCAAGCTACAAACTATGGCAAAATAGAAGAGATAAGAAAGCATTCTTCTATCAGTTAACATGCTAAAGTAAATTAGATCTGGACAACGGTATGTCCTCATTCAACTAAATGCAAATTCACATGCTACTCATCACAGCGTTAAGCGCTACCTCTCCTCCACTACAATGTCGTATTATGAATAATCGTCTGATTCCAAGTCGAGGATTCCACGAGGAAAAATGGAGGAGGAGCACAGTGAGTGGGCGGGCCGAGGTGTATGATTGAAGAGGATGCACTGGGGAACAGCAAAACTTTACTGGGGCTCGTGTTTATTATTCAGATAGAAACGCTGATGTTACCGATCAAAATAGAATAAATCATCTTCTGTAGGTAACTGGACCATAGACTGTAAAAAAAGATGGACAACGCGACGCCGCTTCCTTCCATTGTAATGAACTGAACTCAAAATGGGCCAACGAATGGGCGCTGACACGTTACGCAATACGTCAAAAAAAAAAGTTTGGAGCCTGGGCATGCGCAGAAGGAATCGTCAGTGGAGCCCGGAGGCGGAGTCGCGGTATCAAACTTCTGCCCAGACCACTGCGTCATCATTCATGTATTTTAAATAGACTATAAAAATTATACACAATTTAAAATTCTACCTATAAAATAATTGGCTATTCTGTTTCTAGAGCAATAATATTTTTGAAACAGCAAATTCAGTAGATAAACTCAATATAATATGCCACTAGAAACAACTCTAAATCGTCAGAAACGGTCCTGCCATTTTAAATCAAGTTCAACTAATGTTGCAGGAGATCGATTGCTGTAATTAGAGTAGGCTATCATTAGTTTTGTCCTGCTAATTATTATTTTATACCCATAAAAATAATAACTGCCAGATAACGATCACCTGCTTTTTCCCGACATGGTTAACATTAGGTGTGTTATCTTAACTAATAACATTTATTAATTGGCTTATGAAGCCCACATTTAATGTTACAGAAAAAGTTCAGTGATCTGTCAGATCCTGTAGGTCGGTTAGGACAGTTTACTGCTGAACAGCTCATTTTGTTGGTGAAAAGAAATAAAAAATTAATAGTTAGTTATACATCTTCAATCTCCCCTCGAAGCTCCGACAGTCCTCAGACAAGCTGTCAATCAACTGCGAATCATGACGACACGTTTAGGACCAGTACTGCATCCAGCCACCAGGGGGCGATCAAAGAGCCCGCAGCTTCACTTTTCAGGATGTATGAGACACACCCGAACTGGATTTCAAATAACGATTGTATTGATTGCATTGTTACACCACTAGGTGGCAACAAATTACTGTTAGAAACAGAGCTGCGGGCTCTTTGATCACCCCCTGGAGGCTGGATGCAGTACAGGTCATAAACCCCGCCCTCTCAGTGCAGTCGAATGAGACTTCAGTGAAAACTTAAAGGTCCCGTTTTTCGTGGCTTTTTGAAGCTTTGATTGTGTTTATAGTGTGCAATATAACATGTGTTCATGTTTCGCGTGTAAAAAAACAGTATTTTTCACATAATTTACTTATCTGTATACCGCTGTTTCCACTGTCATAAAAACGGGCTGATGACTTCCTTGTTCTATGAAGTCCCTCCTTCAGAAATACGTAACGAGTTCTGATTGTGCCAGCGGTTCCTGTGTTGTGATTCGACAGCTCTGAGCGCACCGTGCCCGGAAAAGTCACGCCTCTTACCATAATGTGGAGATGCATGTGCTCAGTGTTATTGTAAACATATCTTTAATTTTACCCTATCAATTTGAGCCGGAATCAGACCCGGTGATTGGACTGCGGGATGAAAATAACAGCGTTTCGACGACATGGCAACAAACACACTCTACAAACGCAACTCTTGTGTATTCCTGTGGGCGGAGGTTAGTCAAAAAACTGTTTTAGTGACGTCATTAAAGAAGGAAGTAGAGGGATGTAGTCCAAACTGGCCGTTCGATGTAGGCAACTTCTGTTAAATAAAATATCTCGCTTGGCATTGAACTTTGAGCTTTAAAATTTTACAGATTTTATTTATAGTCTAACAATAACATTACACATTAACTAAAGTTTGAAACATGGGATCACGAAGAACGGGACCTTTAAAAATAAATTCTGCTTCAAAAAAATCTTTCTGAAAGATGGTTTTGGTCATTTAAGGTAGTTGTTATCACGCTGATATATATTCAATTGTTCTGTTTTGTGATAATTTAGATTTTAGCTAGCAATTTGATGCTATAAAAACGGGACGTGTCGTCATGATTTGCAGTTGATTGACAGCTTGTCTTAGGACTGTCGGAGCTTCGAGGGGAGATTGAAGATGTATAACTAACTATTAATTTTCGATTTCTTTGTTATTTAACACCAACAAAATGAGTTGTTCAGCAGTAAACTGTACTAACTGACCTACAGGATCTGACGGATCACTGAACTTTTTCTGTAACATTAAATGTGGGCTTCATAAGCTAATTAATAAATGTTATTAGTTAAGATAACACACCTAATGTTATAACCATGTCGGGAAAAAGCAGGTGATCTTTATCTGGCAGTTACTTATTATTTTTATGGGTATAAAATAATAATTAGCAGGACAAAACTAATGATAGCCTACTCTAATTACAGCAATCGATCTCCTGTAACGTTAGTTGAACTTGATTTAAAATGGCAGGACCGTTTCTGACGATTTAGAGTTGTTTCTAGTGGCATATTATATTGAGTTTATCTACTGAATTTGCTGTTTCAAAAATATTGTTGCTCTAGAAACAGAATAGCCTATTATTTTATAGGTAGAATTTTAAATTGTGTATAATTTTTATAGTCTGTTTAAAATACATGAATGATGACGCAGTCGTCTGGGCGGAAGTTTGATACCATGACTCCGCCTCTGGGCTCCACTGACGATTCCTTCTGCGCATGCCCAGGCTCCAAGCTTTTTTTTTTTTTTGACATATTACGTAACATGTCAGCGCCCATTTGTCGGCCCATTTTGGCTTCAGTTCATTACAATGGAAGGAAGCAGCGTAGCGTCGTCCATCTTTTTTTTTACAGTCTATGGTTAGAAATGTATCTATCACTGAATCATTCTTTCAGAAACAAGTGATGTTTTTATGATGTTTATGAATCCAACTTACAAAAATATCACCTTTTTCACCTGTCTAGATCTTACATGTGTGTTCAAGCATCTTATTTGTGTTGAATTTGTGGTAACACTTTACAACAAGGTTCATTTGTTATGAACTAACCATGAGCAATACATTTGTCACTGTATTTGTTAACGTTTAGTTAATAAAAATACAGCTGTTTATAGTTTGTTACTTCACAGTACATTAAACAATGTTAACAAATACAACTCTTGATTTTAATAATGTATTAGAAAATGTTGAAATTAACATTAAAAAAGATTAATAAATGCTGTAGAAATTTTATTTCATTATTATTTCATGTTAATGTAGTTAACTGATGTTAACTAATGAACCTTATTGTAAAGTGAATTTGTTGAGATTAGCAGCCTGTTAAATTTATTTTACAAGAATAATAAACACAAAAAAGGACTGTTTGAGTTGAGTATTGTGCATTTTTTCCCTTACTAATATTTTTTTATTGCATGGTTGTTTAATTATTTTAATGGAACCGGAATCGTTAGGCAGAACCGGAATCACAACTGGAATCGGAACATTTCTTACGATTTCCAACCCTACTTTCCAAATCATCTCAGGTCCTGGGTGGTCATGTTACTGTCACTGTTTCATGGGCAAGATGAACGTATGTTTCTAGTTATGCCGTAGTTACTGGAAATACAGGGTTTTGGCATGATCGCTGTTAGTAGATGATCCAAGAGGAAACAAGATTCCTCACAGTGCTGTCAGACAGTATTCCCACTTCGGTTTTCATTCACCAGACTGGACCACCATGTCTCTCTCTCACGCACACATTCTCTGCTCTCATCTGTCTCTCTCTCCATCTCTTTTCCTGTGTATAAACACAAAAGCTCAGTGCCGACTATTTAGCTGCATGTCCTCTGGCTGAAGGATTTAAATAGGTTTCAAGTTTCCTAAAACAGTAGGCCGCTACTTTATATAAATGTACACGTGGGCTTGAATCAGATGGTCTTTCCACTGTTAGGAGCATCTTTTTCCTCTGAGTCATTGGTTTTTACTGTTAAATCAAAAGAAGTGGTGGTTAATGGCAGGACTCCCTTTTAGTTGTGCATGTGTTCACACATCATACTATGTGTTTTTAATACAGGCAGATGCTTGTGTTTTTTTTGTTGTTTTTTTTTGTTTTTTTCTTTAAAGGGATAGTTCACCCAAAAATGAACATTCTGTCATAATTTATCCCCCCCTCATGTTGTTCCAAACCTGTATGACTTAATAATAATATCTTCTTTTGTGTTCTGCATAAAAAATAAATATAAAATTCATACAGGTTTGGAATGACATGAGGGTGAGTAAATGATAAGATAATTTTTTGATGCTCAGTTTAATGTTCTTATTGAGCATTCAATGACCCTTCCTAAAAAATAGATTGTATTGAATTTTTTTTTTTTTTTAATAGTGTGAAAAAATATGGGAATTGAGGACAATATCCTTAACCAATGACCATTAATTACATAATTACAGAGTGTTTGAAATACAATTTTTGTCAGGATTGCAACGCTTTTTAGTTTGGAATTCCCTTTTTTTTTTTTTGGCAACATAATCTTTTTTGGGGATGAAGTATTGTTTTAATGCACCTGCTCACATTGTTAAGAGCAAAGCAGCTGAGACCTTCTTCCTTTAGAGCTGTTGTGTAAACCGTTTTCACTTTCACTGGAGCCTGTTGGCAGAGATCTGTGGTTTAAAACGGAAGCGAAGCAGCTGAAGAACAGAAGGGTTAGAGGAGGGATTTGTGTGCAGGGGTGAAAGAGAAAGAGGGCGATTGGGATGCCAGTGGGTTGTTGTCATGCCACAACTAATCCTCTCTTTCCTCCATTCATGTGCCCTGAGAGTAGAGGGAAGCTGGCACTAAGAGAGAGAGAAAAGTGTTAAAACTGAAAGAAGTGTCCAACAAAAGGAGACTGTGCTCTTGGATCTAAATGCAATGACATCATGTATTCTTGAATCTGAAACGAACAAAGATTTTAGAGAGTATGGTTTAAATTATGTGCTACAAAAAAAAAAGAGAAAAAAAAGCCAAGGACGGAGAAAATAATGTGCAAAATTAGAAGTCAAAACAATGTTCCTTGCAGTAAGTGCAAATGCACTACACACTGAGCCATGGTGCTGATATGGGTGATGTCTTTCCTGAGCCCTTTCCTAAAAACTCTTTCTGCCTTTGCAGTTGCTAAAGATGTTGCTGTGTGCTCTTTAGGGTGTTTTGGGTGATTGCTAGGTGTTTACTAGCCCAAATCAAAACACCCCACCCCCGAATCATTGTCATGATATTCTTGTATATATATATATATATATATATATATATATATATATATAATTTCAGTTTTAGTTTAGGCTAGGTAGGCTTTTATCATTTTATCATTTAGTTTTTCATCTAATATTTATATTTTATTTCCATTACCAAAAACTATTTTTAATAGATTTAGTTAAGAATAACAACACTGTCCTAAGTGTACGGAACAGTAACAGCAATGATTACATAAGGTAATGTAGTTATCTGCAGAAAAACATGGTGTTTTCTCAGTGCTTTCCCAACCCCCTCTCTATCTGTCAATGGGGCAGCACCACTGATGGTTGTAGCAGTCCAGGTCTCTCAGAGAAAGGTTATGGTGGGTGCGATGAATAATGCACCACGTGTATTACTCACTTCAGTCCATCAGTAGAAGCAGAATCAGAGCTGTCTGAGGATGCCTGATGAAGCACCTCCAAGTGAAAGCTTAAGTCATCAATCACTTGAGTGTTTATTTGAAGCTTTTTCTCCTCTCTCTCGCCCTCTCAAATTTTCTATATATAGATATATACAGTGACCTTGAGAAGTAATTGGACATTACACTTAAACATTCATGAATGTCATTACATTATAGACAAAATATAATGCTACTGGCTACAAACAAATGATTCACAAGCTTTTTGTCAGAACTAACTTCCTTTGAGTCCGAGCAATGACTTGTAACCAGCTGGTGTTGCAGTGATTTTTAGTGGATTGAAGTCAACAATTCCATTTGTTGACTTCAGTCAGTTGTTCTAAAGTTCTCACAGGTGTTCCAGCAGAGTATAGTTCACTACTAATGTTTGACAGCCACAAAGTGGCCTTTTCTTTTTGTAAGTATAGTTATTTTGAACAATACATACAGTTGCATGAACCACTTGCAGAATCTGTGAAAATGTTAATTTTAACAAAATGAGGGAGATAATACAAAATGCATGTTATTTTTTATTTAGTACTGTCCTGAATAAGATATTTTACATAAAAGATGTTTACATATAATCCACAAGACAAAAAAATAGCTGAATTTATTAAAATAACCCCATTCATAAGTATGTGAACCATTGATTCTTAATACTGTGTGTGGTTACCTGGATGACCAACGATTGTTTTTTTTTTTGTTTTTTTTTTTGTGATGGTTGTTCATGAGTCTCTTGTTTGTCCTGAGCAGTTAAACTGAGCTCTGTTCTTCAGAAAAAAATCTCCAGGTCTTGCAGATTCTTCAGTTTTCCACCATCTTTTGCATATTTGAACCCTTTCCAGCAGTGACTGAATGATTTTGAGATCCGTCTTTTCACACTGAGGACAACTGAGGGACTCAAACACAACTTTTGAAAAAGGTTCAAACATTCACTGAAGCTCCAGAAAAAAACATGATGCATTCATAGATGGGGGGTGAAAACATTTGGAATTTGAAGATCAAGGTTAATTGTATTTAATTTGTCTTCCGGGAAACATGCAAGTATCTTCTGTTGCTTCCGAAGTGCAGTACTAAAAAAAAAAAAAAAAAAGATATTCAAGCGAAATGAGAAAAACTTGGACCTCTTCATCCTGTTCAAAAGTTTTCACCCCCGTCTCTTAATGCATCGTGTTTCCTTCTGAAGCATCAGTGAATGTTTGAACCTTTTTTAATAGTTGTGTTTGAGTCCCTCACTTGTCCTCCATGTGAAAAGACTGATCTCAAAATCATTCAGTCACTGTTGTAAAGGGTTCAAATATGCAAAAGATGGTGGAAAACTGAAGAATTTTTGGGACCTGGAGATTTTTTCTGAAGAACAGAGCTCAGTTTAACTGCTCAGAATAAACAAGGGACTCATGAACTACCATCACACAACAACAACAACAACAACAACAACAACAACAACAACAAAAAAACAGTCGTAGATCATCCAGGTAATGACACACAGTATTAAGAATCAATGGTTCACAAACTTTTGAACTGGGTCATTTTAATAAAGCTAGCTATTTTTTTTTTGTCTTGTAGATTATATGTAAACATCTTTTATGTAAAATATCTTACTCAGGACAGTACTAAATAAAAAATAACATGCATTTTGTATGATCTCTCTTATTTTGTTAAAATTGTGCACATTTTCACAGATTCTGCAAGTGGTTCACATACTTTTTCTTGCAACTGTATGTTGAAATCCATTTATTCCTCTGAATAGAATTAAAAAATAGTGAAAAATATAAGGAAATAAATTCACAGTGTGAGAAATAATTCTTAAACTTAGGCTTTTGGTACTTTATGAAATTAATGTTTATACAGTGGGATCAAAAAGTCTAAAAGCGAGTCAAGTCAAGTCACCTTTATTTATATAGTTTTTACAATGCAGATTGTGTCAAAGCAGCTTTACAGTGATAACAGGTAAATAATTTTGGCTGCACAGCAGCTTTTAAAGAAAATGGTGCCATTGTCCAGCTTAAGTAAATTCAGTATTGTTTCATTCCATTGTAAAAATCAATGTAATGTAGTTTGTATACAATGGTGTCAATGCAGGCAGATGAAAAACATTGTTGAATATCAAGTGTCCCCAACTAAGCAAGCCAAAGGCGACAACGGCAAGGAACCCAAACTCCAACAGGTGACATCAGGTGACAAACAGGTGATAAAAATGGAGAAAAAAACCTTGGGAGAAACCAGGCTCAGTATGCAGCCTAACAATCCTTTAACGGATTTGAAAGCATAAATTGATAGTGTATTATGTGTTTGCCAGGTTAAAGAGATGCATTTTTAGTCTAGATTTAAACTGACAGAGTGTGTCTGCTTCCTGAACAATGCTAGGAAGATTGTTCCAGAGTTTAGGTGCCAAATAGGAGAAGGATCTACCGCCTGTGGTTGATTTTGATATTCTAGGTATTATCAATTGGCCTGAATTCTGAGATTGCAATAGACAGGAAGGACTATAATGCATTAAGAGCTCACTCAGATACCGTGGAGCCAAACCATTTAGTGCTTTGTAAGTGATTAGCAAGATTTTAAAATCTATACAATGGCTAGGGCTAATATGGTCATACTTCCTGGTATACTCTAGCTGCTGCATTTTGGACCAGCTGTAGTTTGTTTATCAAGCGAGCAGGGCAACCACCCAGTAGAGCATTACAGTAATCTAGCCTTGAGGTCATGAACGCATGAACTAACTGTTCCGCATTTGTCATTGAGAGCATATGTCATAATTTAGATATATTTTGAAGAATTTTGTAGATTGAAGAATGTGTTTTTACAAATGCTAGAAACATGGCTTTCAAATTAAAGATTGGTATCAAAGAGCACACCCAGGTTCCTAACTGATGACGAAGACTTAACAGAGCAGCCATCAAGTGTTACGACAGTATTCTAGGTTATTACGTGCAGAAGTTTTTAGTCCAATAATTAGAATCTCTGTTTTTTCTGAGTTTAGTAGTGAAGAAATATAGAGCTGAGTATCATCAGCGTAACAGTGAAAACTAACGCCATTCAACCTAACGCCATGCTTTCCTGTATTAAACCTATTTTAATAAGAGGTTTAATAATAGCCAGCTTAAAGGTTTCAGGTACGTATCCTAGTGATAAAGATGAATTAAAGATATTAAGAAGAGGATATACGACCTCTGGAAGCATCTCTTTCAATAGCTTAGTCGGTATAGGGTCTAACATACATGTTGTTGATTTTGATGATTTAACAAGTTTAGACAATTCTTCCTCTCCTATAGCAGTGAATGAATGGAATGTTTCTTCAGGGACACTACAATGCACTGATGCGATAGTAGATGGTTGCATGGTTATAATTTTCTCTCTAATATTATCAATCTTTCAAGTAAAGAAGTTCATAAAGTCACTGCAGCTGTGCTGTTTGGAAATATCAGAAGTTGAAGCTTTATTTCTCATTAATTTAACCACTGTATCAAATAAATACCTAGGATTGTGTTTGTTTTCGTCTAAGAGATTAGAAAAATAAGTAGATCTGGCAGTTTTTAAGGCCTTTCTGTACTTAAAATTGTGTTCTTTCCACAAAATGCGAATAACGTCTAGTTTTGTTTTCTTCCAGCTGCGCTACATTTTTCTGGCTGCTCTCTTAAGGGCCCAAGTGTGCTTGTTGTACCACGGCGTTGGACTAATTTCCTTAATCTTCTTTAAGCGCAAAGGAGCAACTGAGTCTATTGTGCTGGAAAAGAGAGAGTTAGTAGTTTCTGTTGCAACATCGAGTTCTTCTAAGCTATATGGTATGGTAAAGAGATTCAATTGATCAGGAAGATTATTTATAAAGCAATCTTTCATGGTAGAAGTGATAGTTCTACCATATTTGTGGCAGGGTGGCAGTTTTACAGCCTTGGCTAAATGTAATATACCAGACATGTTCACAAGTACCTGCGGTCAAGTCCATGTCAAGTCTCAAGTCTTTGAGGACCAAGTCAAGTCAAGTCCAAGTCAAGTCTCAAGTCTTTGAGGTTCAAGTCAAGTCAAGTCTCAAGTCAAGTATTTGTTCTATTTTCATCAATATATTTTTTTCAGCTAGTTGTTTTTGTAATTAAAAGTGTATTTAAAAATCAAAACAGATTACTTTTACTTTAAAATTATCTAATAAAGCACACAAAATACTACTTAAAATCATTTCTATTACTTTCTAAATTATACAAAATTATACAATTTAGAACAACTGCAAGGAAAATAGTGCTGTTTATTTTGAGCTATATGATCTCAAGCAATGCTGGAAAATGTAGTCTTCCAGTCAGCGCCGGTGGTAACAAAACCTAGGTATAGACAAGCATTACAGTAAACAAAACAACGAACAACATTTCCATCTGTGTGTCTTGTTAGTGATAAGGTGATATAATAACGCACTGCGACTTAACAAACCGATCTGTGGAAATGAGTCAGACGGACAGGGTCATAAAATGCGCATGGAAGTGCTCGTTCAATCCAAATACAATTTAACATGGTAAATCTGGATATTATATGCATTATCAAATACTTGGGAAAAAATAATTTTTTGGTATAAAAAGGATGTACTTCTTGAAAATGGACCACAAGCAAGCTACATGGACCACAAATTGCTTTTCAAATGAAATGACAAAGTTTATTGCAAGGTAAGGCTTGGCTATATTGTTATTATTTGTTGTTAATTTAACAAGTTTTCTAATGGGTGATGAATTTGCGTGCCCTCAGATGCGTCACGCGCTCGATGGCTTGGTGTGTTTAGAGATGATTTGTGATTCACTGCTGCAGCACATATTTGGGAATGAATGGATAGTAAAATGTGGTGTTTCATACCATCATATGGGGTAGTAAATAGAGAACGTAATCGGGAATGTCACGCCAAAAGACTTGTATTTTTCACAAGGCTCTGTCTTGGCTTAGTAGTTCACGAGTCCAATTCAAGTCTCGAGTTAGTAGTTCACGAGTCAAAGTCAAGTTGCAAGTCGTTTATTTTTGCAACTTAAGTGTGACTCGAGTCCAAGTCGCAGACTCGATTTTCCATCTCTGTAGTATACACAAGACTAGATAATGATCTCAGATGTCATCGCTCTGCTGCAGAATTTCAACGGCATCAATATCGATTCCATGTGACAATATTAGATCTAAAGTATAATTACGACAATGAATGGGTCCTGACACGTGTGGTCTAACTCTAATAGAGTTGAACATCAAAATTTTTACCCTTAAATGCTTTTTTTTTGTATTTACTAATTTGGGGCACAGACACAGTCTCTATGTGATAATATCTAGGTGAAAGAGTTTAGCAGATGGTTGGTTTAGCCAGCACACTGAAATCTGGCAATCCAAATCTAATTTAAAACCCTCTTTTGCATATACTGCAAGTACATGCAAATATAAGCATTTTTACTAGTGTTCTCAGACTTTTGGGCAATATAATTAACTCAATCACTAGCCAAATATTTTGCCAAAATTTGCCAAATGTTTATTTATTCATCTTTGTTCTACATTCACTCCTCTGTACAGGTATAAGGAGCTTGTCACAGGGAAAAGGGCAAGAGAGATCATTGCCATTTTATGGATCTTATCCTTTATCATTGGACTCATTCCATTTGTTGGCTGGAACCGTAAAGACTTGTCCTGTTCCAGAAATGAAAGCGCCTCTATACAGACTGGCAACAGCAGTGATGCTGCTGACATGGAAACAGGCTTCCTGCAAAGCTGCTGCCTCGAGTGCTTCTTCGAGAACGTGGTGGACATGAGCTACATGGTGTACTTCAATTTCTTTGGTTGCGTACTGCCGCCTCTGCTCATCATGCTGGGCATTTACATTAAGATCTTCACAGTAGCACGTAAACAGCTACGTCAGATTGAGCTCAAATGCAGTGTGAGTAATGGCGAGAATCACCACCATGGCCTGCTGCAAAGGGAAATACGTGCCGCTAAATCGCTCTCCATCATCGTGGGCCTGTTCGCTCTCTGTTGGCTGCCTGTGCACATCTTGAATTGCCTCACTCTCTTCTACAGCAAGCTGGAGAAACCCAGTTTCATCATGCACATTGCCATCATCCTCTCACACACCAACTCCGCCGTCAATCCCATTATCTACGCCTACCGTATTCGGGAGTTCAGAGTGACTTTTAGGAAGATTCTGAACCGGCATTTCCTTTGTCGACGAGACGAGTTGTATCACAGCTCCAGTGGAAGTAGCAGTCACAGAGACCAGATTACAATGACCATTGACCCTCTACTATAGACGTCTTTGTAAAAATATTTGAGAGAAATGTTTACAGGCCAATGAACTGCAAACAACATAATCATGTATTAAGATGATATCTAGTGTGGTCCACTATTCGTGAAAACCTTCTTTTATATTGTGGACACCTTCTAACATTTTCAGGATTAAACTGTGAAAAAAACCCTCTATCACTACACATCTGTGGAAATATTTATAGATTGCATTTCCAAGCACTAATAATCTTGAGAAGTGGCCTTAGGTCAAGCTTTAGCACATGAATTAAAGCTAAGAGCCGTCAGTGTGTCTCTGGAAATGCTGAACGATGAACTGAACCACGTATGAGAAACCTACATGAAGATCCTGTAGAACAATAAAATAGTAATCTTGGGCAGCTTTAGTTAAATCTTCAATGATCACTCATCTGTAGAACAGACCAGAGGAACAATCTGAAATTATAAGTCACATCAGATGAATACACCACTGTGGAACAGGGTATACAAAGAAACTGTTTCTGGGTGCTTGACTGTATTAGGACTTCTTAAGTTTTATTTTCTTTATTATTTATTTATTTTTAAATGATTGAGATGATTGTTGTAGACTGCTCAGGAACACACATGATGTAAAGGCAAATATATGAACCCATAACAGAAAGAAAATCAATCATAAAACCATGTACATAGCCAATGATAAAAAAAACAAAAAAACAACAACCCACTTTTAGTCTTTTCATCATTTAAAGGGCATGTTTTCTAAGGTGTTGCAGTATAGCAGTACTGGCCAATCCACAGCTAACTTCAGTCTCATATCTGAAAACAAAATGACTCCCACAGATATCTTGATACACATACTGTACATTGACCCCAATAGTATTTGGATCGGCACACCTCAAAATTTATTGGATTTCCAAACAAAAAGTGTCATAATACTCATTATCTGAATTTTTATGTAATATTGTTTTATAATATAAAAACTAATAAACATAGCTATATTCTTTCAAATAAATGCCACTTTGAAGGAGGCCCTTTTATACCCAGTAACTACATGACCATTATGCTCATACACAAATTTAGACCATCACATCTACACAAAGGGGTCAAAAATCTGAGACAACTATTTAAAATACTGTATTTTGCTTTTTTTGTATCTTAAAGAGGTCATGACATGGATTTTTTTTATTTTATTTTGATGTTTCTTGATGTCCACTTCTAATGTTAAAGTTTGTTGCACACACACACGAAAATTATATATATATATATATTATATTTTTTGATATAGGGTCTAACATACATGTTGTTGATTTTGATGATTTAACAAGTTTAGACAATTCTTCCTCTCCTATAGCAGTGAATGAATGGAATGTTTCTTCAGGGAAACTACAATGCACTGTCTGATGCGATACTGTAGTAGATGGTTGCATGGTTATAATTTTCTCTCTAATATTATCAATCTTTCAAGTAAAGAAGTTCATAAAGTCATGTGCTCCGTTCCGTGCCTGGGCGCGGTTCGTTTAGCCGGCCCTGGCCCACTTGGAAGAGGTGGGCTAGAGCGCGGTTCAGTTGGGCTCAAGACAACCGTAACATCTGTTTAACTTATAACATGAAAGTAAGGTTAATAATATAACTTAGATTACACATTTTTCTGTTTTACTCAAATTAGGGTGATGCAAAAATGAGTACACCCCACAACAAAAACTACTACATCTAGTACTTTGTATGGCCTCCATAATTTTTAATGACAGCACCAAGTCTTCTAGGCATGGAATTAACAAGTTGGCAACATTTTGCAACATCTATCTTTTTCCATTCTTCAGGAATGACCTCTTTTAGAGACTGGATGCTGGATAGAGAGTGATGCTCAACTTGTCTCTTCAGAATTCCCATAGGTGTTCGATTGGGTTCAGATCAGGAGCCATTGAATCACTTTCACCCTGTTCTTCAGAAATCCAACAGTGGCCTTAGATATGTGTTTAGGATCATTGTTATGTTGGAAAAGTGCACGACGACCAAGGGCATGGAGTGATGGTAGCATCTTTTCTCACAGATATACTGCTTTATACTGAAAATTCATGATGCCAACAATGAAATGCAGCTCCCTGACACCAGCAGCACCATAATAAGGACACTGCCACCACCGTGATTCACTGTAGGCACCATGCATTTTTCTTTGTATTCCTCACCTTTGCGACGCCATACAATTTTGAAGCCATCAGTTCCAAAAACATTTATCTTGGTCTCATCACTCCAGATTATAGAGTCCCAGTAGTCTTCATCTTTGTCAGCATGGACCCTGGCAAACTCTAGGCGGGCTTTTTTGTGCCTGGGGTTTAGGAATGGCTTCTTTCATGGACGGCACCCATGCATGCCATTCCTCTGCAGTGTACGCCATATTGTGTCACGGGAAATAGTCACCCCAGGTTGGCTTTCTACTTCTTTAGATAACTGCAGTGAATTTGCATGCCGATTTTCTTCAACCCTTCTCATTAGAAGATGCTCCTGTCGAGGTGTTAACTTCCGTGGATGACCTGGACGTCTCTGTGAGATGGTTGCAGTTCCATCTTTTTAAAATTTTTGTACCACTTTTGCTACAGTATTCTGACTAATAAGTAAAGCTTTGCTGATCTTCTTGTAGCCTTCACCTTTCTGGTGTAAAGAAATTATTTCCTTTCTCAGGTCTTGTGACATTTCTCTTCCATGGGAAGGGGTTTCAACACCCTTTTATAGTCAACTGTCTGCTGGACACCTGTGTAATGAATAATTAGACTCACCTGTTGTTGCATTCTTGTTAAATTAGACATTTGTAGTGTAAAATTTTGCTTTGCTCCAGAGACATTCAGTGGGGTGTACTCATTATTACATCAGTAAAGTAAACTGAACAATGTGTAATCAAAGTTATTTAGTTATATTGTTAACCTTACTTTCATGTTATAAGTTAAACAGATGTTATATAAAACTTAGTCTTGCCAACATTTTGAAATTGTTTTTGTGTTCATTGAGATATTGTTTAAAATGTTACTTTTCAAATGGGGTGTACTCATTTACGCTGAGCACTGTGTGTGTGTGTGTGTATATATATATATATATATATATATATATATCTAAGAAAAAAGATTATTTTCAACCCTCATTCTGACCCTCTCTCTGAAATGACCCATTTTTAAGGGGTGGCTCCTTTAAGGTTTGTCAATAAACAGCCACTGTTATGATTGGCTAACATCATTGCACAGGAAACCGTTTCAACAGCAAGTGTTTGAAAACATTATCCATATAAAACCGTCATTTACAGACAAAGAATTATGAGATGGTTTACTTGTGGTTTATAGCTGTATGTAGCTGATGTCAGATCATCTGTCAACAAAAGTTTCTTTGCAAGTTCATTGTGCCTCATTTACAAAACAATCTGCAGTAAAATTCTCCAAATAAGTTTATAATCCTCTGACGTGATCCACGATGCTACTGAAAATAAATCATCCACTCATTCCTGATGCGCATCCTTCTGAAATCTCTACAGAAATAAGATGTTTAAACCGGACCAACCGTTCCTTTATGTTTCCGTTTACCCCTTCATTTGTTCTCGTCTGCAGACTCAAGCACATGCAGTACATAAGAAATTGACCGGGCATCTGTATACTGCATCCACTGTAGACAGTGTTGGTGAATATAATGGGTTTTATTTGCTTTTGATGCAACGCTTGCATTCGGTGTAGGCAAGTGTCAGCCATTAAGTGCTGAATGCCAGTGGGCGGGGCCAGTGGTATGAAGATGTAAACTTATTTGTCGATGTCTTGCTGAGGTATATGAAAATATATTTGCCCGTGTGACATCACAAATCTCAATATCCAAACGAGCCATTTTTGGAGCTTGATTAAATGCTTTTTCAAAAGTAAAAAAACAACAAAGAAAACTTTATTTTAGAACCTTATAAAGAAAATTACTGTGAAGCTCAGTTATATCAGTGTCCCCAGATGTGATGGTCCATGTTTCTGATGTTTGTCTTCTTTTCTAATGTATGTCAGCCCTTAGGACCCACTTTGTTATTGAATGTCTGACTGTGACAAACTACCCAGACTGAAACAACAGCAGCTGACCTGGAGCAAAGACTGTCTCCTCTAGAGAGAGATTTACAGTGTCACCACTGGAACTGGATAGTTTATAATGCTGTTGTGTCAATACTGCAACTTTGTTCTATTAATCATCAAACACCTTTACAGTATAACCACAGATCTGAAGAGAAGTCTGCTCTTCATCCATCAGTGCTTTAATTGGCTCATCTAGCCTACATATTAAAGCATTACAAATATGGTTATAAAATGATTGAAAAGCTGAGAACTGTAGCACATGCTCCTGAGACTGAGCCTTGGACATGTAGATTAAGTCCCAATCTCCCTCACCAATTATTTCTTTCTCCACCATATATCTGTCAAGTGAAATTAGAAAGAAAGAAAAAAAGTTGTTATAGTTGGTGTGCCATCTGATGAGGTCCCGTTATTTAAAGAATATAGAGTGCATTTACATTGTGCACTAATCATGTATGTTTGGTCACATTATGTTAAAACCTGAGCAAGGGGGAAAGTTCATATCGGTGCTTTAAACTGATTTCAGATTCTGAATGCTTTTTATACAAACCCTAAATATTGCAATCAGATTCAAATATATATTTGCATGTGCATTACATGCATTCCAAACAAAGCTTCAGTGCATGTTGCAGTTCACAGTCGCCACTTTCAGAACCAGAAAATGCCACCGCCATAATGTTACCAGAGCTACCGCAAGCATAATTGATGTTTTTGCCTTGTTGTTTCGAGATATTTAAAAAGAATGCTGATATATCAGAAGAGCTATTTTAGCAGTTTCCTTTTTCCTTTCAGTGAAAGCAAATTACTTATCACTGGAAACAGCTGATTAGGACTGTGTGTGGATTTCATCAGCTCTGGTTTTGGTACCCAACTCAAACTGACAGATGCGATGATGTGTCCCTGACAGCGACATGCCTTTTCCAACAGCCCCCAACTCAAATTAGTGCACATCCACAGCTGTGCCAACAGTCAAACCATGTTTCTATTTATTGAGGGGAAGAAAGACATTCTTTAGCATCATTTTTGTGTGATGTAACTTCTAAATGATGTATACTACATATATTTGTTACTATCTGTAAGGGCTAAACTACAGGAGTGTGCCAGACATCTTGGACATTACAATGGAGACGAATCTGTACTGCACTGCAACTGTTAGCTGACGGTTTATTTCTTTACTGAAGTACCTGTCTGGAGAAAGCAGTGAAACAAAAGGCCTTTTAACCAGTCAAGTGTACCTGAATTGTATTCCTGCCTTTGGAGAAGCAAAAAAAAAAAAAAAAAAAAAAAAAAAAGGTCTGCTTTTAAATGTGTATGTTTTCGACATGTATATTTGTCACTAATCTACGGTCCGTGTAGGTCCGTGTACCTTCGGATAATTGGTTCCTCCTTTTTGTCTTCTAAACGGAAAAATGAAGAAAGCATTCATCACATATTCGACCCTCCTCATGAGCATAAATAAACAAATCTCGAGTCGTTTTTTCATATTTTTATTTTTGTTTTAATCACACTTTGTTCTAATCCACCAAATGGAAAAACACTAAAACCAAAATGGATAAACAGCTTGAATATTCGATCTTTACATGATCGGGAACAAAACGCCCCTTTCCGCTGATTGTTCAACCAAAGATCAAGCCGCGCCATCAGTTAAAAAATGAAAAAACAAATTATCCGAAGGTACACGGACCATCTACATACACTGTGATGTTTTCTTTATGTTGAAAAAATAGTTAATAAAGACAAAAACCTTTAATATCAAAATGTTATTTAACGTACATACATCTATGTATGGTGAATTATTTTGTTAATAAAAGCCATTTTGTATCTTTTGTGCCCTCTTTACTACATTAAACTACAATATATATATATAAATATAATGTATAATAATGCAATAGGGGAATATTTTTGGGTTCTAATAATGCCAAATGTCTTATGTTACCAGTAAAAAGTGGCCAATATTATTTAAATATATCTAGTCAGTGACAGTGCAAGCATATTCATCTAAAATAATTCAGTTATTTCATCTTCAGAATCATGATTGTTTTTATTCTGGTGTCACCATTGTCCTGTGCATTGGGTTACCAGCACCAAGTCCAAGCCTATTCATTTCCACACCTATGTAATCCCAAATTTAGTATTTTAATCAGCAGTATATTTTTTGTTAATCTTTTACCATATGTCTTGGAGTATCATGGAGTACCATATGTCTTGGATTAATAATATAATATATTGTGAGTTCAGTATCTTGATATGTATCGATTCGTGACATTGTTACACCCCTAGTGTTCAAATAAACTAATTTTTACCAGAGCCAAAGCAAAAAAGGTCCATGATTGTAGTCTAGCTGATATACTGTAGTAAGTCAGCATTTACCATATTGTAGTTTCCCAAATTACAAAACCTCATTAGTCCCACTTTATATTAAGTGTTTTTAACTACTATGTACTCAAATTTAAATTAATCATTTGAGACAATGCAGTTGTTTTGGCTGTACAGCAGCTCTAGAAGAAAATGGTGTCATTGTCCAGCTTAAGTGAGTTCAGTATTGATTCATTCCGTTGTAAAAATCATTAGATACTAATTTATAATATTAAGGGTGTGTTCACTTGGGAAAGCTTTTGTTCCTTCCCATTGGGGAGGGGATTACTAATCCCCGCTTTTCCTAATGCGATTGGGTGTCCCTAAGTGTCCACCCATTACGTCTGACCTTTCCATCCTGTGGAGCTTGTTGCATTGTCCTACAATACACAGTTAAATAAAACAGAACCTTAGAGAACCTTTAGAACCTTAGAAATGCTTTACTTATTTTCAAAACCTCTCTCAAAGTCCTTGTGGCAGTGTTCCGAACTCAGAGTCCAGACTTGATGTAAATTTGATTGAAGTATCACCCAGATGTCCATTTCTGTGTCAATGGGTGAGATTACTTGGCTGTTATTCCAGGTGCAGTTTCCACTGTGTGTGCACATAAGGAAATGTATAGGACATATCCCTAACAGTTTTCTTGTCCATTTTCGGTGGTTTCAAGCCAATGTGTGTATAGTAATTTTGTATTTTTCTTGGGAGGGCTGAGGTGAACAAAGGCAACTCGTGATGAGATTAGCCTGTGATGTCGTTGATGTCGTCTTTCCTGCCCTCCACCTTTGGCAGTCCTGATTACAATAGTCCTTTAGATGTCATTGAGGGTCCTATCAAATCCTTCTGTCTTCTTAATCACAGTGGGACAAAGGGGCTTTTGTTGTGAAGTGGTGATCTCTGGTGCCATCATGTCTGCTGTTCACTACATTATTTACACACTGAAGCCATGGACTCCAATAGACCCCTGAAGGTGTGCTGTCCTATCTGGCACCAAGTTGTTAGCAGCAAGATCCTTTAAGTCCTGTAAGTTGCGAGGTGGGGCCTCCATGGATCAGATTCGTTTGTTCAGCACATCCCACAGATGCTCGATTGGATTGAGATCTGGGGACCTTGGAGGCTAAGTCAACACCTCAAACTCGTTGTGCTCCTCAAACCATTCCTGAATAATTTTTGCTTTGTGGCAAGGTGCATTATCCTGCTGAAAGAAGCCACGGCCACCATGGAATACAGTTTCAATGAAAGGGTGTACATGGTCTGCAACAATGCTTATGTAGGTGGTACGTGTTAAAGTGACATCCATATTGATGGCAGGACCCAAGTTTTCCCAGCAGAACACTACCCAAAGCATCACACTGCCTCCCCCGGCTTGCCTTCTTCCCTCAGTGCATCCTGGTGCCATGTGTTCCCCAGTTAAGAGACGTGCACGCACCCGGCCATCCACGTGATTTAAAAGAAAACGTGATTCATCTGACCAGGCCACCTTCTTCCATTGCTCTGTGGTCCAGTTCTGATGCTCACGTGCCCACTGTTGACAATTTTGGCAGTGGACAGGGGTCAGCATTAGCACCCTGACTGGTCTGCAGCTATGCAGCCCCATTCGCAACTAACTGTGATGCACTGTGCATTCTGACAACTTCCTATCAGAACTAGCATTAACTTCTTGAGCAATTTGAGCTACAGTAGCTTGTCTGTTGGATCGGACCACACGGGCCAGCCTTCGCTCTCCACGTGCATTAAAAAGACTTGGCCACCCATTACTCTGTTGCCGGTTCACCACTATTCCTTCCTTGGACCACTTTTGATAGATACTGACCACTGCAGACCGGGAACACCTCACAAGAGCTGCAGTTTTGGAGATGCTCTGACCCAGTCACCCAGCCATTACAATGTGGCCCTTCTCAAACACGCTCAAATCCTTATGCTTGTCCATTTTTCAAGCTTCTAACACATCAACTTTGAGGACAAAATGTTCACATGCTGCCTAATATATTCCACCCACTAATTCATAGTTTTCAGTCACGTGACTGTTGCAGAGCCCTGGAGGGCAAAACAGTCATGTAAAGGCAGGAACACACCAAGCCGACGATCGGCCATTGGGCAGTTTTTGTTTGTCGGCCGACTAAGTTTTCTCAGTGTGTTCCACACCATCGGCTGAAGTTGGTCCTTGTCTGCTTTTTTTCGGCCGATTCGACATGTTGAATCGGTGTTGGAGCTCGTCCGTCCGTCAGGCCATCTGATCATTCTGATTGGCTGTTCAGCTACTGCCACGTGCTGGTTCAGAAAGGCATTTCATCTCATGCAGGTGCAGAACGGACATGCTACTTGGCCGTCGGCTGTTGAGCGTCGGTTTGGTGTGTCAGGCCAACTTTGGACACAGACGGTAACGATTGCCTACACCCAACCCTGATCCCTAAACCTAACCGTCACTGTAACCTCAGCGAATGAAATTGGTTGCAGAGCAGGGATTTCCGCTGAACCATTTGGGGTCACACATGTAACTGCAGCACAAGCCTGTCTTAAAAACAAAAATATGTGAACAAGATGCAAGTTTTGGGCACCTGTGATCCATATACAGTACCTGCAGTGATTTCAATCACTAAAAACAGTGGGACAATTTTTTAAAAAGCTAATGTGAAAAACACTAGGGTGGGCTGCACCAATAAGGATTAAATTAAGCAAAGTTTAACACTAATCAAGGATTTGTTGATCTGGGTCTTATTTTAAATCTTGTTGTGTTGCACCACTTAATTTTAAACATAGATTAACTACGCAGAAAGACCGTTAGAATTAAAGGGCTGATCAAGCAGCATAGGCGGAGGGTGAACCGACAGCAGGCTAAAGAATCCTTAGTGCAACCCACCCTTAAAGTGCCTTAATGTACTAAAACAGTGATATTAAAAGATCAAATTCAGTTTAACCCTTTTTGATGATACATACTATATATAGGCGAGCAGATGAGCCCAGAATATGAACGCAACGTGTTTTCTTTATAATGGTTTTCAATGGAAAAAACGCTTAACGAGAAACCTTGTGTTGCATTAATATTGCCTGTAATATTGCCTGTAATTGCCTATAATCAATAAGGTGTATATTGACTTTGGTCTTTTAATATCAGTGTCTTACTACATTAGATCTTATTACAAACCTGGTAAAAATGACTGGCAGGCAATGGAGGAAAGCCTTGTTTTGCCCTCCAGGTGGGCGTTCCTTTAAAGGAACGCTCCACTTTTTTGAAAATAGGCTCATTTTCCAACTCCCCTAGAGTTAAACAGTTGAGTTTTATCGTTTTTGAAAACATTCAGCTGATCTCCGGGTCTGGCGGTACCACTTTTAGTATAGTTTAGCATAGTTCATTGAATCTGATTAGACCGTTAGCATCTCACTCAAAAATAACCAAAGAGTTTCGATATTTTTCCTATTTTTCCTATTTCCTAAATGAGCCTATTTTCAAAAAAAGTGGAGTGTTCCTTTAAGGGTGTGATGTCATTTGAAAACTATGAATAGGTGCCGTGTTATTCACTTCACTGGTCAGTGGTCATAATTTTATGCCTGATAGGTGTATATAACATCTACAAAGCATCCAGTGTGTAAACATAATGATTTACACAAATCCAGCATAAACTCCAGCACTATCTGCATATTTTTAAATGCTCAAGACAGAAAATGCTCGCTCCATGCCAGTGGGCATGCACTCTAAGGCCTGTTTCTTAAACCCTGCTCTCCATGTAATTACATTTTAAATATTTTTTTTCCAAAGATGGTTTCTGTCATTTAGGTGTAAAAGAATTGAATAATAAAAAACCTATGGGGTATTTTGAGCTGAAACTTCACAGACACATTCAGGGGACACCTTAGACTTATATAACATCTTGTGAAAAAGGATTTTGGGGCACCTTTAAGACTGTATACATTTATAAAGACTCTCTGGACTTAATTAGTGTGAATACAATAATAATAGTAATAGCAATGACACATTCTCATTGTTTGTTGCTGATACTCAGTCTAGAGTGCTGAATCTTCTAACAAACATCAACTCCAAAAATAAACACAATCATGCTCAATGAACAGATGTATATTCTCTGGCAACAGATAAAATATTTTGCAAACACATATACAAACATCTGGTATTTAGGGTTCAGCTTTGCTCATTTATTTTCTTTTATAACATTTTTTAACATTCTACAACAGACCATTTCTCAATGAAAAAACACTGGGTTTTAATGCAAGTGCACAACAATTTCCAAACTTTTAATCCCATAGACAAATGACAACTCCAGTCTAATCCATAATGACTATAAATACCTAAATTGCTGCATGAAAGTTGTTATCAGAGTCCCTCTCTACTTCAGGACCAGCTATTTATGTGCTGGCCTCAGTTTGCCCTGAGAGAATATGGGTCATCTGCTGATCTGAGACCTGCTCCTGCTGGCACAAACCCATAGCCTGACTCAAGCAAGCCGCCAAGAGGTGCTTACACTAGAGAACACAGATATGGAAAACACATTAAACCCAGATCAATAAAATGGCACTTAATAATAGTAAGAGAAGAGCTTTGGTTTGACAGAAATAAACATAAAAGTTATACAACTGAACTATTCCAGTTTGGTTATATAAAAGAGAAACAGTATAGGCTCAAGATCAGATATGTTTCAAACTAATATTTATTGTGTGTAATGAATGATAGTAAGTGCACAAAGCACCCATCTGTCTTCAATTTACAGTCACTGGCTCTGCAGTCATAAAAAATGCATCAGCGGGATGCATAGTCAAATTGATCACAATGAAGGAGAATATTTATGCTGCAGAAAATGAGAAGATTGACAATGAAACAGCTGAAAGGGGAGTAAAACGTGCACTTAACAGATGTATTAACCTTGCGGCATTATACAATAAAGAACAGAATGTATTTATTATTATTGACATTCACCTTCCATTGTTGGTCTACACACTTGATTGCACCTGGAATCTCCCACTGCACCCTAGACCCCTGATATAGAGCACCACCAACCCACAAACTCCCATGAGAATCCCACATCATGTTTTGGGGGTGGGGGCGCATCAACTAAACTTTATTGCATTACACAGAGGAATATCAATAAACAAGGAAACCTTTCCTCTCAGATCACATGGGTATTAAATGCATTTATATTTTGTTGCAGCTCGATAATAAAGTGAGGTCACTTTGTGAGGTAAAGTGAGGTAAGAGTGAAGCAGTGCATTTTGGGGTTGTCTCTGGATTTTCTTTCTCAGACTGGAGAACTAATTTTAATCTCATTCCCTCCCTTGGGCTCAAAAGCAGGCTGATGCACATGCAACTGTGTGGCAATAGATACTGGGTCTCCTTTTGAAACAGAGCCACAACAATGAGCAGACAGTCAATGGAGACCAGAAAAGAAATAAAACCCCTGAAATAACCACAGCAACTGGGAGCTGAAGAAGAAAGTAAAGGAAAACGAAAGCAAGCAAATAATAAAGTAATGTTTCTACTAAAAATGTATTTGATAAGAAATTTCTCTATTTTAATTAACAAATGAATAATTATTATAATTATTAAAAAATGGTTTTCACATGTTTTCAAATAATGTAAGTGCAAAAAGGGTTTAAAACACAATCACTAGACAACTAATTGGTAATATTAGTTGTCAACTATTTTTAGTTGACAACTAACACAGCAGTGTTATTGCTTATGGTTTGATATCAGCCCTACAAGCAGAAAAGATGATAAAAAATAATGAAATAAGATGTGGGTCTCAGGGTCTGTGAGTGCAGCTGTGCGGGTGTGTGTGAGTAGAAAAAGTAGTGACCTCACCGTCAGACTCTCATTTCTCCTGAGCACAGAGAAAGAGAAGGCGGGACATGGGCAGTAGTGACAGGACGTGAAGCACGTGTACATATGTCCTGATCCACCTAATACCTGTTGGAAAGAGACATAACGGAGAGAGAAAAGAAACTGAAATGTGAGATGAGTGTTACGCACTATCACAGCTGAATCTCTAGAGAATTTCAGCTTCCAAAAATACATTCTTTGATTTCACAGTGTCAAATCAGTGCAGGCAGACAAACAAATCACTCTTTAAAGTCTCTATGGGAGTGAGTTAAACTCAAACACTCATATATATTACCATAACTTTTCTAATTTTATTTGGGTCTATTTAAAGCTGCAGTCTGCGATTTTTCCTCTTTGTCGCCATCTCTGTTTGAAACCTGCAATTGCAGTCATATGCGGAATGTTTATGTAGGAGCAATTGGTGAGATTAACATCTAAGGTTGTAGACTGTTTTTAGACTCCCTGATGCTGTTTTTCTCAGGTGGTAGGCCCTTATCTTTGCATAGATAAGTTATGCAGATGTATGCTAGGCCCCACTTTCTAGAACTTTTCATGCTATGGAAAATATTTTTTTCCTCTGAGCCACATTTTATTAATCAAGTTTGAGTTGACGGTGCTAGTTTTTTAGCCTTCGTCCTCTAGGGCTTAGTACAGATTTGAGAATCTGTGTGGAGAAATGTTTATCCTCATTGGAAACAGCATGTATGTCAAAGCATTACATTTGCTTTGAGTTCTAGACTTTGCCCTACATTTGTATGTGAGCTTACTTATGCTGCCACAGGTTAGCACCTGTTCTCATAATAGCAGGCTCTTTGATGTTAGCCTCTATTGGAGAGATTGGTGACTTTATATTCCCCAGTTGAGGTTTATTTGTGTCACTGAGTGCATCACCTGTTGGATTGCATACTCGGGGTAGTATAGAACCACTTTTTGAGAAAAGCTGGTTTCGACTAGCTCCCTTTTGTGATCTTGTTAACAGCTACATTGCATATAACTTTGATTGTATGGAAAGCAGTCCTTCTCTCAGTATTATGCGTGAAAGGTTTTCCACTGAATGCATGGCCTGTTGGTTGGTATGGTCTTGGACTGGCTGATGCCATGTGTTTACAGAATAAACAGAATAATATAGGTTTCATAGATAATTGGAAAAGTTTTTGGGGCAGACCTGACCTGTTGAAAAGAGATGGTATTCATCCTTCCCGGGATGGTGCTGCTCTTCTCTCTAGTAATATGGCACATAGTCTTAGAGCTGAAACATGACAAACTACGGCCCAGGTCAGGAAGCAGACAGACTGGCTAAACCGACCGTCTGCTAGCTGCCTCACGTTACAGAAGTCAGATAAATCCCAACACATAGAAACACTTACACCTAGATATTATCACATAGAGACTGTGTCTGTACCCCGAATGAATAAAAACAAAAAACTTCCAAACCCATTCAATGGAAAAAATTTAATTGATGTTCAACAAATAAAAAATCGAGATAATAATGATAAACAAATGATAAAGCTTGGATTGTTAAATATTAGATCACTTTCTTCAAAAGCACTTATTGTAAATGATATTATCACAGACAATAATCTAGATGTGCTGTGTTTGACAGAAAACTGGCTAAAACCAGATGATTACACTACTTTAATGAGTCCAGCCCTCAAGGTTATGATTATCGACACAATCCTCGACAGAAAGGCAAAGGGGGAGGTGTTGCTGTAATTTATAGTAATATTTACAGTATTAGTCAAAAGTCTTTCAAATATAATTCCTTCGAAGTGATGGTGCTTTACGTAACATTATGTAAGCTGACATTTGTGCTGGCTACTGTATACAGGCCACCAGGACACCATACAGACTTTATTAAAGAATTTGCTGATTTTCTATCAGAGTTAGTACTAGCTGCAGATAAAGTCCTTGTTGTTGGTGATTTTAATATCCATGTAGATAATAAAAAAGACTCATTAGGATTGGCATTTACAGACATTCTAAACCCTATTGGTGTTAGACAACACGTGTCGGGACCCACTCATTGTCGTAATCATACTTTAGATCTAATATTGTCACATGGAATCGATATTGATGCCGTTGAAATTCTGCAGCAGAGTGACGACATCTCAGAGCGGCTAAACTGCCTCCCCGCCATAAATATAGTAGAACCATCACTTCTACCACTAAAGATCGCTTTATAAATAATCTTCCTGATCAGTTTCATCGCCTTAGCATACCAGACAGCTTAGAAGACCTCGATGTTGCAACAGAAACTATTGCCTCTGTCTTTTCCAGCACATTAGATCCAGTTGCTCCTTTGCGTTTAAAAAACATTAAGGAAATTAATCCAATGCCATGGTACAGTGAGCAGACTCAGGCCCTAAAAACTGCAGCCAGAAAAATGGAGCATAGCTGGAAGAAAACAAAACTAGAAGTATTTCGCATTTCGTGGAGAGAGAAAATGATTGAGTACAGAAAGGCCTTAAAAACTGCTAGATCTGCCTATTTCTCAAAACTCTTAGAAGAAAATAAACACAACCCTAGGTATTTGTTTGATACAGTGACTAAATTAACAAGAAAGAAAGCTTCAACTTCTGATGTTTCCAAAGAGCACAACAGTAATGACTTTATGAACTTCTTTACTTGCAAGATTGATAATATTAGAGAGAAAATTATAACCATGCAACCGTCTACTACAGTATCGTGTCAGACCTTGCATTGTAGTGTCCCTGAGGAAAAATTCATTTCATTTACTGCTTTAGGAGAGGAAGAATTGTCTAAACTTGTTAAATCATCAAAATCAACAACATGTATGTTAGACCCTATACCAACTAAGCTATTGAAAGAGATGCTTCCAGAAGTCATAGATCCACTTCTTAATATTGTTAATTCATCGTTGTCATTAGGATACGTACCAAAAACTTTTAAGCTGGCTATTATTAAACCTATTATTAAAAAACCACAACTAGATCCTAAAGAATTAGTCAATTATAGGCCAATCTCAAATCTTACTTTTCTGTCAAAAATACTAGAAAAGGCAGTTTCATCGCAACTATGTTCCTTTTTAGAAAGAAATAATATCTGTGAGGATTTCCAGTCAGGATTTAGACCGTACCATAGTACTGAGACTGCTCTCGTCAGAGTTACTAATGATTTGCTCTTATCATCAGATCGTGGTTGTATCTCTCTATTAGTGTTACTGGATCTTAGTGCTGCATTTGACACTATTGATCACAATATTCTCTTAAATAGACTTGATAACTATATTGGCATTAGTGGAATTGCATTGGCATGGTTCAAATCATACTTATCTGACCGTTATCAGTCTGTAGTAGTAAATGATGAGATGTCATATCGATCACAAGTTAAATATGGAGTACCGCAAGGCTCAGTACTAGGACCGTTGCTTTTCACTCTGTACATGTTACCCTTGGGAGATATCATTAGGAAGCATGGCGTTAGTTTTCACTGTTACGCTGATGATACTCAGCTCTATATTTCTTCGCGCCCTGACGAAACTTACCAATTCACAAAATTAACAGAATGTATAGCTGATATAAAAAAACTGGATGACCAGTAATTTCCTACTACTAAATTCAGAAAAAACAGAGATTCTAATTTTTGGACCGAAAACTTCTTCACGTAATAACCTAGAATACTGTATAACACTTGATGGCTGCTCTGTTAAGTCTTCGTCGTCAGCTAGGAACCTGGGTGTGCTCTTTGATACCAATCTTTCATTTGAAGGCCATGTTAGTAGCATCTGTAAAAACGCATTCTTTCATTTTAAAAATATATCTAAACTACGACATATGCTCTCAATGAAGAATGCAGAACAGTTAGTTCATGCGTTCATGACCTCGAGGTTAGATTATTGTAACGCTCTACTGGGTGGTTGTTCCGCTCGCTTGATAAATAAACTACAGCTCGTACAAAATGCAGCAGCTAGAGTTCTTACTAGAACTAGGAAGTATGACCATATTAGCCCAGTTCTGTCGTCACTGCATTGGCTTCCTGTTAAACATTGTATAGATTTTAAAATCTTGTTAATTACTTACAAAGCACTAAATGGTTTAGCCCCCAGTACCTAAGCGAGCTCTTAAAGGCAGGGTAGGTAAAAAATGTATAAAAAACGTTTTTTTTCAAAATTTGTTTAAACTTTATTTATATATCAATACATATTTAAAATGTAAGTACTCTGAAAAAGAAAGTATAAAAATCGAGTGTCTGTAGACCTCTCACGACTGTTTTAAAGACAGCTCATTATTTCCATTCACTCCACCCCCTCCCTTCTGGGCTCCTTCCAAAGCCACGCCCCCAAAACGCATTAACGTGCGACTCCGACCACTGAGCTGGAAGACGCATTATTTACCTGAGACGAGCGGAGAGGAAGGAGCACAGTGCATGTAGTGACATCATGTCAGAATCACATGTAATAAAAATAACTTTATAATTATGAAGATAAACATAATTTAATTCGCTAACGAGTTAGTTATCTATAATGCAAAGCTAAAAACAGGTTGCATGATACACGTTTTTCCATTACCATCATTTACACTGTGATGAAGATGAATTTCGTGTAAGATTCATAACATATACGTTGTTCTACAGATAAACAGAGTAACATACACTCAAATATCAACTCACAACTGCATTGCAGACACAAAATAATAACACACACATACAACAAAGTGTGTACGACACACACAGATACAAGATAAAGACATCAGTAAACATAGGTAGAGAATATAAAAACAAAACAAAGGCGAAAAAAAACGTGCAGGTAAACTTACAGGTGAACATGGTAAAAGAGTTAGACAGAGGGTAAATATAGTTCTAAGAAAAGTTCCTAGATGCGGAGTAACGTTAGGCCTACTATCTGTTAAACATGGATTTAGTTATCTAAAGCAAAAATATGCACAATTCAACACTATAGCTATCATCTTGTGCTAGGCCTATAGATTATTTATCGTCTCTACAACGGCTCGCTAAGTAATGTTATGTTAGCTATATTACGCAGCTACGTGTGCTAATGACACATGCTTCATGAAAAAATAAACAAAAAAATATGTATGATCAAAATACAAAAAGAAAGATTTACCTGTCCAGCAGAAATAAAGCCATCAAGGAGTCACTTTTCAGCCCCTTGAGTTCCCTCAGTTCTCGCCATCGCTGGAGAGCCACGCCGATATTAATTTTATTAATATCGTTTTATTTCTTTGTTTATCCAAAGACTTTTTGTTCATTGCCTTTTCTTGTACTGTTACTGTCTTCCTTTTTTGCCTGGTTTGCCTTCACTAACTGCATAGGCCGGTACTGTGAATTTTGCTTGCCGTTTCTCTGCCATTGTTTTGGTATTCCTAGGATCCATGCCTCTTGAATTCCCCAAATCAAACGTGCGCGCGCAAGTGGCAGGTCATGTGTGGCAAAAGGGTGGTTGCCATGGTTGCGAGAGAGTGACAGCCGCCTAAGCCAATCCTATGTTTCGTCCCGGATGGAAATAATGAGCTGTGTTTAATACAGATTAAACGGTCTAGAGTCACTCGATTTGTATACTCTTTTTATCAGAGTTCTTACATTTTAATTATGCATGTATATATATAGAAAGTTTAAACAAATTTGGAACGAAATTTCTTACCTACCCTGCCTTTAATGCATTATAGTCCTTCACGTTTATTGTGATCTCAGAATTCAGGCCAGCTGATAATACCTAGAATATCAAAATCAACCGCAGGTGGTAGATCCTTCTCCTATTTGGCACCTAAACTGTGGAACAATCTTCCTAGCATTGTTCGGGATGCAGACACACTCTGTCAGTTTAAATCTAGACTAAAAACGCATCTCTTTAACCTGGCATACACATAACACATTATCAATTTATATTTTCAAGGATTATTAGGCTGCATAAATTAGTTCAGCCGGAACCGGGAACACTTCCTATAACACCAGATGTACTCGTTACATCAGAAAAAGAATGGCATCTACGCTAATATTAGTCTTTCTGTTTATCCCGAGGTTTACCGTAGTCAACCGGATTCAGGCCGTATCCAGATGAGACCGAGGACCGGCGCCTTGATACGACCACAACGCAGCCCTGAAGTATCAGCCGAGATCGAGTCGACTAGATCATCCATTGTGAAGGCCTCATCGACACGACAGCCAGTGCCACAGTTTCCTCAAAATTATAGTCACGATTATTATTTACGTTTATTCTATCAAAAAGAGTAATGTAATTATGGCTATTTTGCAAGTTCTTTACAACCTACAATTCACCCAAAAGGCCTGTAGGTGGCACAACGACTTAATTTAACCAACTATGATAACTTCGTTAGATGGTAAATCAATACAAAACATGGTTTTGGTGAGCGCTTTGTAATATGTATTCACATTAGATTTTAAAGCAACAAAATTCGTTTGCAATAAGACAAACCAGATTCAAATTGCCCTGCAAATTTGTAAAGCAAAGAACAATCATTTCTAGCTGATCAACATTATGAAAACTGGTAAAACCTTTAGGAACTTCAAAAGATAAAACAGCGAAACTCCTAATATTACTTCCAATATTTCCAAATTATGTTCATTTTCATAGAGTGGGCCAATATCGTGACGATTATTTAAAATCAATCGGGAGAAGCAGATATCGTTATCGTGATTAAAATACGATTAATCGTGCAGCCCTAATTTAATTTAATTTGACTTGACATTTGATATTCAACAGTATTCTTGACATTTATTCAACAGTGCTTTTGATCTGCCTGCATTGACACTATTCTTTAAAAGGAAAATTATATACCAATTATCAATGTAAAGCTGCTTTGACACAATCTGCATTGTAAAAAGCGCTATATAAATAAGGGTGACTTGACTTGACTTGACTTGACTTTACTAGGGTAGGCCCTAATTAGGCCTCCTTTTAGTTTACATGTTGGCACAGTTTGTGTTTATATGGACAAACGGGCTGAACGCCACTTGTTGCTGAACTTGGAGGCCCATAAGGCCTCCTTTTTAGCTGACATGCTGGCAGGATGCTTGTGAATCCAATACTACCATCGGCCACGCCCCACCTCTGTTGAGTAGGCTTCAAGCAGGCCTCTCGTGGAGTATATGGCATAATAGGCATTTCCTTTTAGAAACTAAATCTTTGAATGCATGGCCTGATAGTTGGTATGGTTATGGTTGCCACTTGCTGATGCCACGTGACAAACGGGCTGAACGGCACTTGTTGCTGAACTTGGAGGCCCATAAGGCCTCCTTTTTAGCTGACATGCTGGCAGGATGCTTGTGAATCCAATACTACCATCGGCCACGCCCCACCTCTGTTGAGTAGGCTTCAAGCAGGCCTCTCGTGGAGTATATGGCGTAATAGGCATTTCCTTTTAGAAACTAAATCTTTGAATGCATGGCCTGATAGTTGGTATGGTTATGGTTGCCACTTGCTGATGCCACGTGTTTACTAAGGTAGGCCCTATGGGCCTCCCGTGTAGCATGTTGGAGTTCAGTTATGTACTACTATCGCTTTGAGAGTAAAAAGGTGCTTTTTCCGAGTACTCTTCTGAGTGGCTGACCTCTCAGGGGTGAGTTTTTGTGGTGAAACCTTACTGAGGTTTGGTTTTAACTACATCAGTCTCCTTGAGTCTGGGTTTCTACTCTAGTTGAGCTAAGTAGCTACCTAGTATCTAGGCTGGTTCAATTTTTGCTCCTAGAAACTTAATGGCCACTAGACTAACGCCGTATGGCTTAACAGTTTTTAGGCCCTCTAGGCTGCCTTTTTTGAACGTTGAATGTTGTGGTGTAATCCTCTTACTAGAAAGTTATCAGTATCCTACTGAATACACTTCTGGCTGGCCAGGGCCCTAGGTGATAATTTAACCTCCTTATGGTTCGGTTATTTATCCTTCCTGGTGCTTTAAACACTGCCACGAGCTGATGCCACGTGTCTGCTGAGGTCATAAGCCCATCAAAGGCCTTCCTTAGTGCATGTTGGCTCCTCATGGAGTGGCTACGTTGTACTCCTCTTGCTTTAAAGAGTAAAAAGTTTCTTTTACCAAGTACACTGATCGTTGGATTGTGTTAGGTAGGTTGTCATGTGGGAACTTTACAGTTGAACTACTGTTACTAAGTCATATGTCCTGCTCCCAGCAAGACAGGTTGTTCAAGGTGGCCCTCACAGGCCACCATTGAATATCCTGCTAATATGGCGAAATGCTTTTCGTATGCGAGTCATGCTCCATATAAAGCTATTATCATGATGTAGTCCCCTTTCTGGCCTCCATGATTATGTACCCACAGTATTTACAGTATCTCCAGGTCTACCTGTTAGGATGAGCTTTGTACTTCCCTGCTAGGGTTGTCTGTGTAATAGTGCTTAGCTCCCTAAGCTGATCATCTCCCCTGTATCAGGGTTCCATAGTGCACAGCCTCCTCAGTGCAAATAATCAGGTGCTGAGTAGATCCTAGGATGAGCGGATTATACTCCCCTCAATACGAGGGTTTATAGCACTCAGCTGAGTTTTGCTCTCCAGGATGCCCGTCTCTACGTGTGGGTTTGAGTTGCTTACTACCCCTCTTGCAGTCGCTCTTACTTGCTCTCTTCTCTGAAGAATGCGTTATTGAGATTCTGTATTCAGACAGGGTTGGCCAAGACTAAGTTTGTCCTACATCAGACCAGGTCGGCCTCCCTGGTGGCATTGGGGGTGACTTCGTTCCCCTCTAGTGACTGGCCGGGGCTCCTTTCGGTTCCCTGGCCACAGGGGACCACTTTTCCTTGAAAAGTTGGCCCCAGATGCTTTTAGCGGCCTTAGTAGGCTTTCTACGGAAGGCCTCTTTGAGGCTCAGCTTGGGTTGTTGGCCGTAGGGAATGCTGTCACTGACAGCCTTTGTGTGACCCGAGGATGAGTTGCTATCTGGCATTTCATTGGAAACTGCTTGACGTTTGTCTAGCCATCTTTTGGCATGCACTGTCCTTAAGCATGGCGGTGTGGGTATATCGTTCCCCAAAGTGTGATTGAATGCAGAGTTGAAGTTCCCTTCGAAAGGTCACGCTATGATGATGTCATAGGCTGTTGCCGGCCAATATGACTGGAGTTTTTTGATACTTAGCTTTCAGACATCAGCTCACGTGTGACGTTCCTCCAAAGTGTGATTGAACGCAGAGTCTCGTTCCCTGTTCTCAGGGAACTATGGTTACATATGTAACCTGAGACGTTTTTCTTAAGGTGTGCCTTTAGCCCCGTTGTACCCTATATATTTAAAAAAAAACTGTGGAATGTCTTCTTTTATTTGTATACACACAATAAAAACAAAATGTTGTGGTTTTTGCAAACTAAATAATATCATGATGCATGAGCTGCAGTCTTCTTCTGAATGAAGTCCATTCTGATAGTCCTCAGAAAATGAACTGTAACTTAGTAAATACTTATCACACAAACATGAGACATATGTCTAAAGAAACATTGAAATGTCAGGTTTTAAATCATGTAAGTCAAATCGAAAACTAACATTCTCTGTTTATGTAATCTGTTTCAAAAGAGATACATGTCAATCATTCACGAGTCAGCTCATTATCCACTAATGCGGCCACGCCCACGGATAGTACAGAGCTTTCAAACGCAAATTCTAAGGTGATCAATGCAACAGAGAGTGAACGCCCACATCAGCTCGGAAAAATGCATCAAGCTTAGTCAGATTCATGTACATCGTTTTGAGATGCGGTGAGGAATAATTCTGGAAGATTTTTCATTTTTTCTACACATACAGTACTGTGCAAAAGTCTTAGGCACATCAGTATTTTCACCTCCCAAAAAAGGTTTTAAGCCAGTTATTTATATCTTTTGCTGTAGTGTGTCAATAGGAAATATCCGTTCACATTTCCACACATTCATTTTGCTATTAATTGTAATAATCCAGTGAGATTTTTGAATACACAAGGAGTCTGACAACAGCCGGTGCTCCACACAGTGATCTGATCTCACCATCATCGAATCCGTCTGTGATTACATGAAGAAACAGATGAAACTGAGACAAACTAAATCCAGGAGAACTGTGGCCGTGTCTCTAAGATGCTTGAAGAAACCTGCCTGCAACGATACAGTACTGTGAAGAGTTTTAGGCACTTGTGTAAAAATGCTGTAAAGTGAGGATGTTTTTAAATAATACTGTTATAAATAGATTTTATTTATCAATTAACTTTTATTAACTAAATCAAAATAATATTTTGTGTGACCACCCTTTGCATTTAAAACAGCTCTTGTCCAGGTACACTTGGGCATAAGTTTTCAGGTAGCTTTGGAGGCAGGTTTCTTAAAATCTCTTAGAGACACAGCCACAGTTCTTCTGGATTTGGTTTGTCTCAGTTTCATATGTTTCTTCATGTAATCACAGACAGATTTGATGATGGTGATCTCTGATCTCCATGTGGAGCACCGGCTGTTATCAGTCTTATTTTGTATTCAAAAATCTCACTGGATTATTACAATTAATGGCAAAATGAAATGTTTTGAACAGATTGTGAAGTGTTTACTGTGAAACAGTCTAGTGCCATATCAATGAAGCTTTTTATGACAATGAATAATGAAAATTCAGCTTTGCATCACAGAAATACATTATATTTTAAAGTATATTAAAATATAAAACCATTATTTTAAATGGTAATAATATTTCTGTAATGATTCATCACTCCATTTGCATGCTTTTAATAATAAAGGGTAGTCGTATGGGCAAGGTCAAACAGGAGCAAACAGGAATGACAGGGACAGGCAGAATCATGGTCAAGGTAACAGGCAGACAGGTCAAGACAGGCAGATATCACTCACAGATCGTTGTACCAGGCAAGGGTTAAAGGCAGGCAGAAATGTATCAGTAACAGGTAGCAACAGGGTCAGCAACAGATAATCAGACAGGGATATAAACACTCAGAAATGTTCACCAAGGCAAAACAAGACTTCGCAATATGAGGGTGCATGAGAGAGTCTTTTATAGTCCAGGTGACTAAATGTAGTGTGTGTGTGTGTTAGTATTTGGGAGAAGGCTCCCTCCGATGGCCAGAGGAGGGAACCACTGAGTTTGTCTCTGTGACAATTTCATAGTATTGCTGTTTTCTTCTGTATTTTTGATCAAATAAATGCAGGCTTGATGAGCATGAGACTTCTTTCAAAAAACAAATACAGATATTTGCCCACACTGGACAGCATGCATATGTTACTGAGATCACTGACTGGAAGCAGGAAAGTGTTCGTTCTTTCTTTCTTTCTTTCTTTCTTTCTTTCTTTCTTTCTTTCTTTCTTTCTTTCTTTTTCTCCAGTGCAGAAACACTAAATGCCAGGTATGTGATGTTCACTTATATGTGATATATAACAGGATTTATTTCCAGGTATAACTGTGTAGTCAAAATGTGTCTTTGACTCTCATTTATATAGTTAAATCATATTCTAAATAAACTACAAACAAAAAAATTATAAATTTCTTTTGTCATTGCATTCTTTCTTAGTTCACTCAGTCACATTCCTGACTGAATGGCTCATTATGTTTGGAAGTAAAATAATATGTTATTATTAATATGCATGTGTTTTTGAAAAAAAAAAAAAAAAAAGAATCTTGAATTGCACTATTTAAAAAAATATGCATTGTATTAATGCATTGTATTTTTAGGGCTGCAGGAAAAGCAGTAGAGTACCAAGCATAACCTCCATCTGCTGTTAATTGACCTCACCAGCCGGTGGTGCAAGCGCGTGTTGACGAAGAGCAAAGCAACAGTTAGAGCAAGTCATTCATTTCATTCATTAAAACGGATTTACATTAACGGAGCAAGAGGTAAGTGCATGTGTGATAATTATCAGGGACAGTATATATGCTGATAAAGACACAAAAGTTGTGTTTACATTTAACCCTCTGGAGTCGGGAAACGCGCTGGCACATTTTGCTGGATTTTTTTCACATAGCAGCAAAATCAACTTAAAATACTCTGTCATTTTTTGTCATAGAGACAGAAGTAATATAAATTCACAAAATTAACGGAATGCATAGCTGATATAAAATTTTGGATGACCAGTAATTTCCTACTACTAAATTCAGAAAAAACAGAGATTCTAATTATTGGACCAAAAACCTCTGCACATAATAACCTAGAATACTGTCTAACACTTGATGGCTGCTCTGTTAAGTCTTCGTCATCAGTTAGGAAACTGGGTGTGATCTTTGATACCAATCTTTCATTTAAAATCTATGTTTCTAGCATCTGTAAAACCGCATTCTTCCATCTTGAAAATAAAACTAAACTATGACATATGCACTCATTGTACATACTAATCACAAAAAAAATGAGACATATGTCTAAAGAAACGTTGAAATATCAGGTTTTAAATCATGTAAATTAAACTGAAAACAAATATTCTCTGTTTATGTAATCTGTACGAAAAGAGAAGGTTGTCAGACATTTGCAAGTCAGCTCATTATCCGCTAATGCGGCCACACCCACGGAGCGGGCACTCTATTCAGATGCAGATTCTGAGGTGATACATACAACAGAGTGAATGCCCGCATCAGCTCGAAAAAACGCATCAAGCTTGGTCAGTTTCACGTAGGCTACTTTTCATCGTTTTGAGATGCGGTGAAGAATAATTCTAAAAGGATTTACCTCAGTGGAAGAGCTGGTTTCACTTTCATTTCAAGGATCTACTAGATCAATGATTGTGAATGGTAAGTTTTTTTTATCCTTTAGTTCTTTATTCTAATTGCGATATAGTGTATGTGAATATTGAACTGCAAAACAATATGAATCCTGCAAGTTTTGTGTGTCTCAGTGTGAATTAATGGGGCAGATCGACTTACATTTGTAAATTGCCATGGCTATTCCCAAACTATACTGCTATACTGAGATGAGTGAAATCGACTGAAATATGTAATAAATACTGAAATAAAATGCGTTAGCAATTTATTAAACTGCACATTAACATTTAGGCTCTACACTGCGTTCCAAATTATTATGCAAGAGACAAATCAGTAAGATTTCGGTACAATAAACATTCAGATTTTAGTTTTTCTAAGAACATGTTTGTTCGTTTATTTATCCATGTCTTTTTAGATAACTGGTATCAATCTCAGACAAAATAATTTGCCAGATCTATGGAAACCCTACTTAGAGGTTGTTCCACATTATTAAGCAAGTCACAGTTCTCATGCCGTATGGAGAGGAAGAAAGATCTTTCTGAAGATGAAAAGCATGAAATGGTGCAATGTTGTGTAAAAGGCATGAAAACAACTAATATTGTGTGAAACTGAATGGAGATTATCGAATTATCATAAGATTTGTGAGTGATTTAGAGCACAGCAGAACTCGGTCAGATAAAGGCTTATTAATGAAAGTTCCTATCAAAAAAATGTATTGTATGAAAAGGGCAGCTATAAAAAAGCAAGTGTTGAGCAGCAAACAGGTATTTGAAGCTGCTGGTGTCTCTGGAGTCTCAAGAAGCTCTCCATGCAGGCTGGAAGTTGTGCGTAAAGATGCATTTTAGACACCACTCACCAAACCCTAACAAAGAGAAACATTTACAGTGGGTGTAGAAATACATTTTCAAACAGTTTTATTGCTGTGGTGTTTTTTTGCAGCATGGGATAGTGCATAGTGCATTGTACTATGCACTATCCTCCTTTTTATACCATAGCTGAAAATGGCCAGTTATGATTTTAATTTTAATACCCTCCATCTCACTTCCCAGTATTCCAGCCCAAATCATCACCCACCAGCTCAGTCTTGTTGGAACGTGGTGGCCATTCACCAACCATCCAGAAATCCATCCATTTAGACCATCCATTGTAGTACGGCATTAGTCAGTGAATAAAACTATTTAAAAATGAGTCTTCATGTATTTCTAAACCCACTGTAAATGTTTCTCTTTGTGAGGTTTGGTTTGGAGTGGCTGAAATGCATCTTTACGCACAACTGCCAGCCAGCATGGAGAGCTTCTTGAGACTCCAGAGGCACCAGCAGCTTCAAATACCTGTTTGCTGCTCAACACTGGCTTTTTTATAGCTGCCCTTTTAATACAATTAAATTTTTTGACAGGAACTTTCCTCAATAAGCCTTTATCTGACCGAGTTCTGCTGTGCTCTAAATCACTCACAAATCTTATGATAATTTGATAAACTCAGTTTCAGTTTCACACAATATTAGTTGTTTTCATGCCTTATGCACAACATTGCACCATTTCATGCTTTTCATCTTCAAAAAGATCTTTCTTCCTCCCCATATTTCATGAGAACTGTGACTTGCTTAATAATGTGGAACAACCTCTAAGTAGGGTTTCCATAGATCTGGCAAATTATTTTGTCTGAGATTGATACCAGTTATCTAAAAAGACATGGATAAATAAACGAACAAACATTTTCTTAGAAAAACTAAAATCTGAATGTTTATTGTACAGAAATCTTACTGATTTGTCTCTTGCATAATAATTTGGAACGCAGTGTATAATATAACAAATATAATATATAAAATGCCATAGAGGTAATATGAATGTTTTGACGGTTTGCATCACAGAAATAGATTATATTTTAAAGTATATTAAAATAGAAAACCATTGTTTTAAATTGTAATAATATTTTACAGTATTGCTGTTTTTTTCTGTATTTTTGATTAAATAAATGCAGGCTTGATGAGCATGAGACTTCTTTCAAAAACATTATAAATAGTAATGCATCCAATCTTTTAACCGGTACTGTAATTTAAAATATAGGCCTATACAAAATTTTCTTCACATGATTTGCAATAATACGTGCATGCATAAGATCACAAAAATCATGTTCCCTTTCGATACATTCACTCATACTGCGTATGGGAAAAGCTCCTTTTTCCTCCTCACTGAAGCCTTTTTTAATAGCGCAGTGTAACTTACGGAAGCCCTGAACCGCATGGTGAAAAAAAAAAAAAAACTTGGTAGGGAGGAAAAAAAAAAAAATCGAAAAGTTATCTCGTTATTTCAACATAATAAGTCGTTATAACGACATAATATCTCGTTATTTCAACATAATAAGTCGTTATAACGACATAATATCTCGTTATTTCAAGATATTAAGTCGTTATAACGACATAATATCTCGTTATTTCAACATAATAAGTCGTTATAACGACATAATATCTCGTTATTTCAACATAATAAGTCGTTATTTCAACATAATAATTCTTCATTATCTATCAAGTATGATAAAGGACGTACACTTATCAACGTCCCTAGTGGCGCAACGCTAAAGTATTGAACCGCCAGTCTAGCTTTTACTGCGATCGCCGCGGTTTCGAATCCGCCTTTTGCCGAGTTCGTTCTTCTCTAGTTTCACATCACATATCAAAAAAGGCATTTATTTTCAATAAAAATTAAAACTATGTTATAAAAGTGCAAGTAACCTGTATAACGAGTGTTTAATAACATTAAAAGTATTTATTGGGCAGGGTTAGCAGCATGTTCGATATTACCCACTAGAGGGCAGAATAAGACAGGGAATCAATTAAAGAATGCAATAGTTATGTTGAACTACTGTTACAAGTTGGTGCTCCAAAATCCCAGAGGTTTATCATGAGAATTTGCGTTCATCCCAGGCTAACCTTTATTGAGGTTAAATTTATTAGACCATAGTAAATAAAACAATTTACAGTGCAAATGTCAGGGGTGTCAAACTTACAGCCCGGTGTCCAATCTGATTTGAACTATAATAAAACATAGAGATGCACTAGTCCAGGGGCCAAAAAACGTTTTTTACGTTTTTTTTTAATTATTATTCTGGGCTTGCAAACAAACTGCTTTGTAATATTTTCTAAAGATATAAAAATCAAAATAGGTGCTAATATATTGAAATAATAGGACACGGAGTGTCTATTTACAGTAAGTGCAAATAGCGTCCCTTGTTGACAAACACTCTTTACAGTATAGCTCCAATGTCTGGTTGGGCCACTGAAGTTTAAAAAGGGACAGTTGTAATTCGATGTATTCAGTGGCGTAACAATAGCATGTAGGGTTTCAGATTTTGGCTTTTACAGCGATCGCTGCAGGGTCGAATCAGCATTTTGCAGAGCTCACCCAATAAAAGAGCTCACTCCTATTTTCTCATCATATACATTTTCAATAAAATGAAAATAATGTTCAAAAAGTGGAAATAAAATGTGAACAAGTGTTTAATAATATTAAAAGTGTTCATTGAGTAGGGTTGGTGGAAAGTGGAGGGATTTTATTCTCCCAATAATGCAGCATCCATTTAATAATTTTAATAAATATAATCACTCTATATGATATTATTGCATCCTGTACAAAAATACTGAGGTACAAATAGTATCTGCCAATACCAGCCTACAGCATCTAAATACTATTTACACTTCTTGCAAAGAACTGATAGGCTACTTTTACATGGTGTCAATAGAATATATCGCTATTTTCACCTAGTATAAATAGCATATCGTGAAAATGCTGCTATTGTCATTTAGTATAAATAGGATGTCTAATAAATTTATGGTCTAATAAATTTAACCTCAATAAAGGTTAGCCTGGGATGAACGCAAATTCCCATGATAAACCTCTGGGATTTTGGAGCACCAAATTGTAACAGTAGTTCAACATAACTATTGCGCTGTTTAATTGATTCCCTGTCTTATTCTGCCCTCTAGTGGGTAATATCGAACATGCTGCTAATCCTGCCCAATAAATACTTTGAATTTTATTAAACACTCGTTAGGCAGGTTATTTGCACTTTTATAACATTGCTTTAATTTCTATTGAAAATAAATGCCTTTTTTGATATGTGAAGTGAAACTAGAGAAGAACGAACTCGGCAAAAGGCGGATTCGAACCGCGGCGATCGCAGTAAAAGCTAGACTGGCAGTCCAATATTTTAGCATTGCGCCACTGGGGACATTATCACGGGAATGTCCTTTATCATACTTGATAGATAATAAAGAGTTATTATGTTGAAATAACGACTTATTATGTCGTTATAACGACTTATTATGTTGAAATAACGAGATATTATGTCGTTATAACGAGATATTATGTCGTAATAACGACTTAATATCTTGAAATAACGAGATATTATGTCGTTATAACGACTTATTATGTTGAAATAACGAGATATTATGTCGTTATAACGACTTATTATGTTGAAATAACGAGATATTATGTCGTTATAACGACTTAATATCTTGAAATAACGAGATATTATGTCGTTATAACGACTTATTATGTTGAAATAACGAGATATTATGTCGTTATAACGACTTATTATGTTGAAATAACGAGATATTATGTCGTTATAACGACTTAATATCTTGAAATAACGCGATATTATGTCGTTATAACGACTTATTATGTTGAAATAACGAGATAACTTTTCGATTTTTTTTTCCCTCCCTACCAAGTTTTTTTTTTTTTTTTTTCACCATGCGGTTCAGGGCTTCCGTAGTAACTGCACGTCTATTGGTTCAAAGAAAGAAACTTTTTGAACCAATGATGGCGCGGCGTAGTCGCGCGAGCATATGGCGAAACAGCGCGCCAACAAGCCCGACAAACGGGCGTGGCTATAGCTATATAAGTATGCGTTTCGCTATAGAACTCAGTTTTCTCTCCTTCAGCGACGACTGTATATCTCTTCGCTGTATCCCGCTGAATGCCTTCGCCGCCTGGAACGAGCTCTCTCTGCCATCGAAGAGGCACCGCAGAAGGACCAGCTGAGACCGCCGACTGCAGCAGGATCGGCGCCCTCGCAGACTGCCGCTCTCGAGCCACCCGCTTTCCACTACCGGCCGCCTCTCAGCGAGTCTCCTGCGGCCATCCGGCGAACAATTTAAAGAGCTACATCCAGCGGTTTTAGCCGCCTAAAAGAGCAATTTCTCCGCCGTTTTCACGGTGTTCCCTCACTCTGCGGATCTTCGCTCTCTAGCAGCTGTTCACCGCGCTGCCCTCGTGCCGCCTTCAGCATCTGAGAGCAGCTTGTCCCCTGCCGTCTCCGCCCGGTGTGTACGAGCTTATCTTTCTATTCTTGCTGGTGTTTGCTTCAAATGCCGCTCCTCTGAACACGTCATTTGCCGGGTCTGCCCCCGCAAACCACGTTCGTCGAGGACGCATGCTCTCACTTGGGAGCACGAGAGCGAGCTTTCACTCTCAGCTGAATTTGACATGATGCTCTCCCCGTCTTAGGCGAAACTCATGATACACTTTCAATCTGATTGAGTGTATTCTCCATATGTGACCCGTCACGGGAATCCAGGGACACAAGTCGGCAGCACAACTCTCGAGCAAAATGAGAAAGAAGCATTTTTTTTCAAAATTGGTGATTTTCGTTTTTTTGCAGAATCTGTTAGTTGAGATCATGAAGAAGCCTTTCCGTGTTTGAGATAGCAGTATTGGTATATTTAAAAGCGTACATTTTGAGGTCGAAATCGGCTTGTTTTTCGGAGATTCTAGCACGCAGTAGGGGCGTGTCATTGTCTGTGTGTATTTCCATACTGGGAAGCGTGGCTACTTATTATGCAGCGCTCTGGCCGGCTCTAGCTGATATCAAAATTCAATGAAGAACCGTGGCCGTTACACCGAAAATGTTTTGAAATACTTCTTCGACAAGCCGGATGCTTATGAACAAGCGCTCACTGATTCTGAAGACGATCTGAGTGACGATGAAAGCAGCATAATAAGACATTACCTCTCTGGAGTCGGGTAACGCGCCGGCGCGTTTTGCAGGTTTTTTTTCACATTGCAGCAAAACAGACTTAAAATACTCCATCATATTTTGTCATAGAGACATAAGTAATATATATCAATTGAAACTATAGAATGTCTTCTTTTATTTGTGTACACTCAGAGTAAAAACAAAATGTTGTGCTTTTTGAAAAATAAAGAAAACTAACATGATGCGTGATCTCTCATCTCCCTCTGAACGAAGTCCAATCTGATAGTTCTCAGAAAATGAACTGTAACTTAGTGAATACTAATCATAAAAAAATTATACTTATGTCTGAAAAAACGTTGAAATGTCAAGTTTTAAAATGTGTAAGTCAAATCGAAAACAAACCTTCTGTGTTTATGTAATCTGTATGAAAAGAGAGCCATGTCAGAAGTCCGTGATTCAGCTCATTATCCGCTAATGCGGCCACGCCCACGGAGCCAGCGCTATTCAGACGCAAATTCAGTCAATACATGCATTCATCGCCTCAATCGTGTATTTATTGTCTTGAAAAGTGTTTTGAATAGCCATAGTTAGCGATCTCTGGCCTCTGTTAGTCCAGTTATTTCCTGGATTGCCTATTCTTCTTTAACAGGCTTCTCAGGTGAGAACATTTCATTTCATGATTAGTGACCAAAATGATCATGGTTATCACAGAATCCTGTTCAAAAAGTCAATTCACCAAGTTTTATGTGGAAAACCAGCAAATAAAAAATAAAATTAGCATCAATATGTACTTTTTCTTTACATAAACATTAAAATAATAACATTAAAAATGATGGGCAGATTTTAAAGGAGTGTCTTGCAACATGTTATCTACAATGCACAAATCTCTCGATGTGCGTCTTGCCGGCCCAGCCCCTACAAGCCACATTCATCGAGGACGTACTCTCTCTTGAGAGCGCACTCACTGCTCATTATGCTCATTATGCTCTCTGCGTCAGTGAACAGGCCCCAACTTTGCGGTCTGGCATCTGACACAATCCAATCCCTTGCACGCGGTCTGAGGCTGGCAGACCATCCCCGGAGTGTCAAGGTGAAAGTTGGGGATAATGAATCAAGGCTACTCACTGCAGTTTGCCCGAAGACCCCTGCGCTTCAGCGGTGTGGTTCCCACTTCAGTAAACCGGACGACGCTCACGTCCTCCGTGCCGAAGTGATATCTCTGCTAAAGAAGGAAGCCATAGGAATCGTTCTCCTTTCAGAGAGCGAGTCGGGTTTCTACAGCCGTCACTTCCTCGTCCCTAAGAAAGATGGCGGTTGCAGACCCATCTTAGATCTCAAACTTCTGAACCGCTCCCTCATGAGATGGAAGTTCAGAATGTTAACGTTGAAGCAGATCCTCACCCAGATTTGTCCTGAGGACTGTTTCTTTTCGCTGGATCTGAAAGATGCTTACTTTCACATCCAGATAGCCCCACATCACAGGTGATTCTTGAGATTCGCCTTCGAGGGAGTGGCTTATCAATACACGACCTTCCCTTCGGTCTTCATTGACTGGTGCTCAGCACGCAATGTTGACCCTGTGGAGAGTGATGTATCTCTGATACTGTCTTTTCTCCAAGAGCAGTTGGATAAGGGTCTCATGCCCGCCAAGCTTAAGGTGTACGTAGCAGCCATTGGAGCATTCCACGCTCCCAGTGCTGGCCAGACAGTGGGAAGAAACGGTCTTATTGTGCGTTTCCTGAGAGGTGCTAGGCGGATGAATCCCCCTCGACCACTCACCGTTCCCACCTGGGACCTTTCTGCGGTCCTTGCAGCCCTCAAAGGTCCTCCTTTGAACCGCTGCGGTCAGCTGACCTTCGGCCCTTGACGCTCAAACTGCTCTGCTACTAGCGTTAGCATCGGTGAAGTGCGTTAGCGACCTGCAGGCCCTCTCCGTGAGCCTTGCACGCCTTGAGTTCGGGCCCAACGACTCCAAAGTCATTCTGAAACCCAGGCATGACTACGTTCCTAAGTGCTCTCGACTCCGTTCAGAGCACAGGTCATTTCCCTCTCAGCGCTACCTCCTTCCTCGGATGATTGCTCTGCCCCATCAGGGCATTGAGGACCTATGTTGAGCAGTCTGAGCCGTTTAGGCAGTCTGACCAGCTCTTTGTCTGCTTTGGCGGCTGCACCAAGGGGGCTCCGGTCTCAAAGCAATGCCTCTCGCGTTGGATAGTCAACGCGATCACTCTTTTACTCCTCTATGGGCCTGGATTGCCCCGTAAGAGTAAAACACACTCCACTAGAGGTATGGCCTCTTCGTGGGCGTGGTCTAGTGGTGTTTCACTCAAAGACATCTGTGAGGCGGCCGGCTGGTCCTCACCGTCCACTTTTGTCAGGTTCTGCAACTTGGATGTCCCAACCTTGCATGCTCGGGTCCTCTCGGTGTGACACAATGGCCTCGCTCGAGCTCCGTCATCGCATCTCTGTCAGGGAATTCTTTCCCTCTCCAGTGTAACATAAGGGTTTGACGGCCCCTGGCCCCTCACGTATCCGCTGGGCCCCTAGGCGCCCAAGATATGTTTTTGTCGTTCCCTGCCGTGGCACGGCGTGACTGTATTCAGTCACGTAGACGTGCAGTTACACTGCGCTATTGAAAAAGGCTTCAGTGAGGAGGAAAAAGGAGCTTTTCCCATACGCAGTACTCGTTCCTGTATCTCAGGGAACCGAGGTTACGTTTGTAACCGAGTACGTTTTCTGTTAAGAGTGGACATTATATTAACGATAATACAATTGCTGATATGATCCTGTTATCAGCATGCTCACAGAGGGGTTGTTTTCTTCTATCTCACAGATTTGAGAATCATAGTGACCTGGGCCCGTATTTATCAAGCCTCTGAGAATTACTCCCAAGAACACTGCTAAGAATTGACTTAAGAGTAAAAAGATTCTTGGCTCAAAGCTGCACTTAAAAGTTAGATATTAAGCATCTCAGTCATAATTTAAGTGAAGTGTAGGACTAAATCTTAAATGTCAGTCTTAGAGATAATTCACAACACTTTGCTGTGCCACAAACGGGATTTTGGATGACGACACAGGCATGGACCAATCACTGAATAGATTTCCTTATTTAAGAATATTCTCAGATAAATTAACATTGAATGGTGAAATTCCTAAGAGGAGTTTACATTCAACACACATTTGATAATAAAGAATTTTCAAGGGAATACATCATGATATACACATTGGAAATGAAGATAAACATGTTTTCCACCATGTTTTAATTGCAAATTTTAAACCAGTGGGCTGTTAACTGACCTGCCTATATATAGCCTAGATTTTATGATATAATCAGTCACCATGGATTCCAAAAGAAAACCAAACTGGTGTGAGGAAGAAGCGCTACTGCTTGCTGAATGGGGCCGTTCACATATCACACCTAAAACACGTGGAAAGCGTGGCCACGCCACTTTCTCCTCCTTTCCACATGCTTGCGCTCCCATGGCATCTGTCGTTGCTGTGCAACCATGAACTTCGCTCTACACGATGAGGAAGTATCGGCAAATAATTAATTGATTTCAAGTCCTTGCATTAGCTTTACTAATATATATTTATGGAGATGAGAAATAAAAACCCGCCCTGTACAGCTATGATCAGCTGAGTTTTGTAACGAATCGTACAGGTATTTAATCAATTTATGGGTGAAATATATGAATATAATAAATCATAAAGCTTTATGATTAATTATGATACATATATTGACCCAGGAGGGAATTATGAACATATATTGTGAATTAACTACAACAAATTAGAACTAATTACATAATAAATAATAAATAAACAAGGTTTAACTGAAGAGTAATATAACCAGAAAATAAATAAGAGAGTCCATCTCCTAGGTGATGGAGAATGTCAAAGGTTTGACGACAGAAAACTTGTGCAACGAGGAGACGCGTGTCGTTGTGTTTTAAGGACAACAACCAGAACACCTCTGTAACGTCTGGATGGATCCGTTCAGAGTCAATAAACTTTGGAGTTTTCAGAACGCTTTTAACCTGGTGAACTTTGTTTATAAATCACTAAATCGGCGCCGGACGGCTGTGACTTTCGGCAGGTTTGTGGGCCTGCGACGGTAAACAGAAAAGTCCAACTTCCTCACTTTGGTGACTTCAAAAGGAGCACCCCCCCCCCCCCAGAGACTGACCAGATCCACATTCCAACACCCCACACACACAGGGACACACAAAAACACACACACAGACACATACAGAAACACACAATCATACATTTTTAACTGTATATGTGAACTACTATGCTGGAATATATATATGATATATTTTAGAGCCTATGCATGTTTCCTAGTGTTTAAATGAGTGTATTTGTGCTAGTGTGCATTTTAATAGGGGAATCCTGTCTGTAAACCATAACTTCTTGTCTATGCCTTTCTGATCTGTCGAGTTTGATCTCTCCGTAAAGCTCCGGACTCGAGCTATTCACTGAGGTGGGTCACATGGCTGACATATGCATTTTTCTATGTGTTTAATGATACTGTGAAGAAAGCACTCGATCTCGAAATCCGGGCTGATAGCCATTAAGTATGCAAATTCATCTAGGAGACCAAACCAAGGAACTTTGCCCGCCAAATAGTGCTGCGCCTCTATTGGCCGCTACAATTCAGGAGGTGTGTTAGCTTGGGTTTCCATAAAAACAATGACACACACCTTCTCCTTAGTTCTCCCGGTGTTCTCCCTATCGTCTCGTGCACGTCTCTCCGGACGCCTCAGGTGACCGCGCTTCCCAACCACGCGCGCAGCTCGGGAGGACCACTTCCTTAGACTCTCTCTTTCTTCGGCTAAGTTACTCTTCAGTTTAAACCTCATTTGAAAAACCCCGCCGGAGAAACCCTCTCGGAAAGGACCAACCAAGCCAAGCGCAAGTATTATCATTTATCTGAAATTTGTCTAAACTGATTTCTGTGCTGGCTCTCTCAAAAGGGTTTAACTGGGTAATTTGCCATTCTTTGATCATCTTTATTTCCCTGTCTTTTCTTCATTTTCACTCTTGTGTATATATATGTGTATACCTTCTGTATATATTTTAGACGTATAATCTCAGTCATAGCTGCATATATTAAACACTTAATTCATGCTCGATTGTTCTGTTCGTTCTTTCAACTGAAGATCAAGTCACTTTAACGTTTTTCGATCGCTTTATGCTAATAGCAAGTTATTTTCATGGCCAGAGAATAACTCCGTTTATAATATTCTGTGAGGGACTTAGTTTGCTGGACAAACGAACAGTTTCTCTAAATAATTATTAAACCAGAACTAATCATATATGTAATTGATTATAATTCGTTGTAATTGATTCACAATATATGTTTAATTCCCCGTTGGGTCGATATATGAATCATAATTTATTCATAACCTTATGAATTATTATATTCATATTTCATCCATAAATTGATTAATAACTGTACGAACCGCTACATTCGTTACATTTATTTGGTGGAGGATTCGCGAGCAACGTTTTAAACTTGGTTTTTGGTAAAAGAGCAATGTAGAATAATTTGTGTGTGATTTAATGTGCATGCGCGCTTTATTCAGTGAGACGACGCAAGCGTCCTCACTCTACACACCGTTAACAAGCTGCTGTTTGTGTCTAAAAACACTGCAGGCCTAGCCTTGGTTGACCGTGAAATACACTGCAGTCCATTAATATTTCAAGCTCGTATCTGTGAAGGACGACAATCTTTGCAGTAAGTTACAGTTTTGAATATTAATTTCCGCTTGAATAAACGAATTGAGTCGTATTCAGCGCTTTGAAAGATTTGTGTGACGAGTTTCTCCCACCTATCTCTAAAAAGGCCTTATTATATTTGCCACTATTAATCTGAATTAATTGTGTCGTCCAAATAATTCACAATAGTTGGCGCTCCTGGGTTACGTCGTCTGGCCTAGCTACCCAAACCACGTGATCCCCCTTACAAATCTAATCGGAGAGCAGTTCATCTGGTTTAACGACTGATGTGTGAGAACTTGGAGCCGTTTACGCCCTGATCCAGCGTGAACTGTAACGGCGGCGAACCCCGCAAAAGTTACATATTCGCGTGCATTAAAGTTGCACCAAAGGGACTGATTCCCAGAGTTGTGTACCCGTGAGTAAAACGGTACATATATATTTATGAAAGAATCCGCTGAGGTTCTATAGTTGCAATCGTGATCGCGCAGTTAAAACAGCGTAAGGGTCAGAACCCCGCAAGCGCTCGTTTGTATATCACGAATTAAAGAAAGGGGATGCAGTAATTCTGACCAGACGCCAGAGGGCAGTCTGCTCAGGTGTGCCACCCCTCCCTACTTATTGGTTGTGTGGACTCATTGACGCCACCGCGTGGACGTTCTGAGTTAAAGCCGCTCCATGCTTTGAACTGAAATTATCTCCAAATTATCTTGTTGCTTCTCTATACTGCGGGGAGTTGTAAAAGTAATTTGCTTTTGGTGGTTATGCTTTCCAATCGTTGTTGGAATGTGGTTCACTGATTTAAATTTAATTTAAACACGTTTAAATTTTTAATTTAAATTAAGTTTCCCCTCCAACAAGAGAATTCACTTTCTGAGAGTGCGCCCCCTTGTGGACACTACCAGATAAGTCAATTCTCTTTTCCTTGTATTCTTTTCCTGTATCCACAGAGGTACTCTACTCTTATTTTATTTTATTTTATTTTATTTATTTTATTTTATTTTATTCTACTTTGTTTTATTTCATCTATTCCCTTTTTGTCTTTTCTCTCTCTTTCTCTCAAGTTATTTTGTTATTTTACTTTGGAAATTCATTCCCTTTTATTACTTAATGTTTTATTTTATTCACTCTTAGTTCTAGGTCCTGTTTGTTATTGGCTGGCAATAACATTCACGCACACCCAAGCCTCCCCTATTTCATACACTTATTTTAAATTTAATTAAATAACATTTAATTGAATTTTAAAATTATGTAGTGTCAATCAGTTGCCATTTTGCTCATCAACAAGCAATCCTCTTTAGGAAAAATCACAAATAGGGAAGGCTTTCTCCTTTCTTTTTCCCATTCTGTTATTCTATGCACTCATTTAAATTTGATTGAAAAAGATTTCATTCAAATTTGAATCAAATACATCTGAATTATCCTCATTGCTTTCTCTTTTCCCATTCTGCTATTCGGCGCACTCGTTTAATGCAAATTTGAATCAAGTGCATCTGAACTATTTGGTTTTTTTTACCCCCTTTTGCTCATTTCCGTTCTAGTTTAACTAGTTCATTCTGACTGTCATTTTAAGCTCATTTTCTTTCGTCATACACACTTAATTATTTAAATTTGGTTTAAACAAGATTTAAACTGAGATTTAACTTTACAATTAAGCTGTGTTTGGGTGACCACTTATGTATTTGCAGATAAGGCCCTTCACCGCCTGGTGGTGAGTTGACGGTCGCCCCAGTGAGTTCCAGTGAGTGGAGCTGCCTGGCCTGGCGGATCTTGCACTAACTGTGTGTGAATCGGGGACATTCTGACCTCGTATCACGGGCAACACGCAAGGACATCAGCGAGTTGTGTATCAGGTACAGGGAGGCAACGAGACCCGGGGTGACAACAAACGGCAATTTTGTTTAATTTCCCTGCTCAGGCTTCTGCACGACAGAACCGCCCGTTTGGAGTAACTGCCCGTAAAGGGGACAGACTCTGAGTTCAGGGAAAACTCAATTTGACCGGTCACTCGGGCCGTTGGCGCAAGTACCTTACCAAAGTGCGCAATTGTGCTGATGTTCCCTGTTTGAGAGGTTGCACTGTGTTACAAAGGGGACAGGTTGCCACGGACACCGCAGTCGTGTTTGAACGTCGAGGAAAGGTTGCCTGCCATTGAGTTCTTGTCTGAGCACCCACAATTCACCCAGGCCTAAATTAGTGACATACAGTCACTTCACCTAATTGAAAGCCACAGAATATTACATATTCTTCGATTACTCAGGTGCGGGCCAACCCTCATACACTTGAGCCATACCATCCCTCTAGGTTTTATGACGCAACAGTGCACTCGCCTGGCCCCGGCATAAACCCAGTTGTGATAGGAAGTTTAAGTTCACTTCTCCCCTCTAGCCCTTCTGTTTTATTTTATTGTTTTATCCTCTCTATTTGTTTACCGGTCTATTTCATTTAACTGCATCCACCCTGTTCTGTTCTGTTCTGTTCTGTTTTGCTTTTCTACTGTGTTTGTTTCTTTCAGTTCATGTAAAAGCAGAGCCTGTGAGAGCCATCACGGAAAACTGAGTAATAGATAGACGACCGAGCAGCGAGAGTCATCAGAGGACTCTTAGGGCTACCGCCTGTCAAATTCTTTGTTTAAATCCGGCACTCACCCACACAAATTGACCCGCGTGGTCCTTTTGGCTATTGACAATTAAGTGTCTAGCCTACATTCCACTAACTGTCTGCACCAGTTAACTGGAACCAAACCAAAGAATTATATAATCATGCATTATTATAAGTCGTTAGTTCTGCGCGTGCTTGCATTGGTTCTGTTTGTGCTGTCTTTCTCTCGCCAACAGCAAGCTAACGTGTTCAGAGCAGCCAGCCCCAGCACCCATGGGGACCGACTCAAGACCTGGTTGGACTCCCTGACCAGCATGTTCCTGCCCAACGCCGCTGTGGATCCCCAGCACCCAAGCAACGAGCAGCTGGACGACAACCTGAAACGACTGATGGCCCACGATCCGACACCAAGCTACAAAGAATGGGCGAAAGTCATCCGAGCCATCGCCCACAACCTCAAACTCCAGGCGGAGGATGCCCGGAGGGATCAGGCCCAGATTCATCGTCACCACGATCAGCGACTCGTCGAGACCCAGGACCAGCGTTGGACAGCGGACGAATCCAAACCCGAGCTGCAGGAGGAGCTGCAAAGACTTCAAAAAGCCCTTGCAGAGCTCCACCTGGAGGTGGAGCGTAGAAAACTGACTGGAAAACTCCAACACAGCGAAGCTCCCCTAGCCAAAGCAGAGACTAAGCCGAAAGACAGACACACTAAAGCCCTGACCTGTGAAAATCATCTTAAACAGGCCCAGAAAGGAGTTATGGCTCCGAAACAACAAAGAGACTATGTGAATGAACTTGACAATGGTTACAGAGAGCTGAAAAGTGGCATGGGAGGGGAAACACACATCACAGAGTTTCCCCTAACCAGTCAAGAAGCCCTAATTCCAAATGGGGTTAAAAGTCCACTGCCCAAAACGTCCAGCGGCCAAGAAACTTTGCCAGCAGCTGTCACATCCAACTGCCAGCACCTGCGACAGGCTCTGATCCAAAAGCTTTCTGACCCTGCATCAGATCAAGGGCTCCCTGCTGCCATGGACCCAAAACGGGGCAGACTGAAAAACCCATACACTTGCTACAGCCGACTGCAAATGGCCTACTTCAGAGCACGTGGTCAGCCAGCAATGGAGGAAGATTTAATCTTCAACACTCTGTTTCTCCGAGAGCTGCACCCCGCGGTGAGTGATCACCTGGCAGCCTTGGCCTGCTCACGCAGTATGTCTACTCAGCAGCTGCAAAACTTGGTCGACGAAGCTCACTCCAAGCAGAACACTGGTCCTGAAAAGACTGTAGGAAATCAAACCAGTTACACAGTCTCCGACCACTGCCCAGAAACCTGTCCTTACCTTTTTGAAAGACTGAGAAATGAAGCTGAAAGACAAAATCAGACTCTCAAGTCACAAAGATGTGAGCTGAATGTGCAGTCGCACAGTCCAAATGAGGTCCATCTTGAACACACAGCTCCCACGCACCACACCATTGGTCGAGTGAGCCTGGTACCTCCTGTGTGCGTAGCGCAAATGGACACGTTTCTCTGTTTCACCCACAAAGACCTGCTAGACTGTTTTGAGCCCTTATTGAATGCCAGACCGCTGAAAATCTGGGCTCAAGTGTGTGAACTTCTGCCTTCCCAGTCACCCAGACCACCTGAGCCAGACGGTCAGGTCACAGAGGTCGCGGGAAATCTCCCAGCTAACCGCGGGAACCCCGTCTCAGAGCACAGTTCAAGTTCGCTACCCGGCGTACTTCAACTCACCATAGACTGTAACTCCCTCTGCTCCAAGGTCACGACAGACTCACAGCTGAATGATGTAACTACAGCAGACATTATTCTCACACTGTGGGCAGACAACTCAGCCTTCAGCCACACGCTGTTAAGTGCTCTCAGTGAAGGAACACCGGACCTCCCATTTGTCAACAAGCAAACACACTTTCCACTAGACTTTCGTCTGCCAACCGTGATGACTGTCAAGGACATCTGCGTTGTGAACTTCAAATGGAACAACCGGCATTTAACCCATCACTTCCTGGTCCTTCGAGACCTCCTGATGCACTCTAATGCTCATACGGACAGTGCAAATGAGTTGTTGTGGGCCCCAATGACTGTACAGCTTCCTGTTGTTCCTGTCAACACTGCCAACTTCCTGTCAGGCCAGACCACCCAACAGGTCTGCATCCTGATCAACATACAGGAACCTGTAGGACCACCTTACACCAAAGGGGGTGCTATTTGGATCAACATACAGGAAATTGTAGTACCACCTTACACCAAAGGGGGTGCTGTTTGGCTCCACACACAGAAAAAGGTAGTGCCACCTTACACCAAAGGGGGTGCTGTTTGGCTCAACAAGCAATGTGGTCAAACCCTAAGCCACATGCTGGGCCCCTTCACACTTTCACCTGAAGGCGTGGAACTTGGACTTGCTCTAAAAGCCACACCGCTAACTGAAGTGTCACCCTACGTAGTTCACAGCTGGCTCAACGAATGCATGGTCGCAGACATCAGCATTCCCAAAAGCCCACCACCTAGAATGGATAATGGACCACGGCCCCTATGACTTTGAACTCAGGTTAACGGTCATTAACTTAATACCAGCTTCAATGGTCCCAGAAGGAAGCTCAGACAACGCAAGGTTCACAGCATCCTTGAAGAGCATCTCCATCACTCCCATCAAACTGGTACCCACAACACAGGTGCGCAGAACGGAGCTGATGGAGGACAAACACCTTGCAGTACCCACAGTCTCTGACCAGCCTGCCTGTGAAACTCAAAAAGGCGCTGCACCTCTGACAGCCAACCTGACAGCTAACACCACAACGACAGAGCCATTCCCAAGGTTTGAGCCTAAAGGCCAACAGATCCAGAAAGATGCAAGTGCCCTAAAGAATGACGCAGACTGTCAAAGACTCAGAAACGTCTTGAACAAATTCAAAGTGACATTTGACAAAGACTTTTTAGGCTGTGGTCCCACTAAACTTCACACAGTGCATAGTGCAACACACCCAAATGCTCCTCCCACCTTCATCAAACAGTACAATGGTCCTATTGCCTCACATGAACCAGTGCAGGAAACTATTCGTTTCATGGAAGAAAAAGGTGTTAGCTGCCCATGCAACAGCACCTATTCAGTCTCCATCTGGTCCATTGTCAAACCAGACAGCAAGTGGCGACCCACCATCGACTTCAGGATGTCAAACCAGCAAGTGCCACTGCCACGACGTGCCAAAAAGCACAAGTCTGCACAGAGCGGAGATTCAGCTGCCTGCCAAAACTGCTATAACAGCACACCAGCGTTGACACTTGAGATACTGGTACCCCAACAACGGCGACCAGCCTGTCACAGATACCTCAAAGAGAATGCGTGCCAAGGAATGCCCACGGCCTACGTCGATGGACGTTCCTACAACCATGAGGGCATCTTACAGGCAAGTGCAAGGGCACGATGGTTAAACAACCAACCCTGCCAACCACAGAACAGCAGGTGGGGTCCCCAGTCATGTCAGTATGGTGAAGCAGCAGCTACCCTCAAAACCCTTCACATCTCCTCAGCTCATAACATCAGAGAACGCATGTGCACAGACTCACACTTTGCCAGACCTTGTTTCACATGCCATCTTCCAAGCTGGAAACAGACTGGTTCCAAAACTAAACACAACATGCCGGTGAAACATCAACACATGTTCCAGACAAGTGATCACCTCACCCAAGCACACGACCTGATCGTTTACTGGGAAAAGGTGAAAAGATGCTTAAAGCAACCAGGGCGTGACAAAGGCGTGAACGACCAAACTAATGCCCTTGCCAAGACTGGCACCCTGCATAACAAACTATGGTCACACCCACCCCAGTCACCCACCCTTAGTGTGGCAACAACTACCCGCAGCCAGCGGACTGTTCCCGCAACATTTCCCGCCTTACTGCCACTGACAACCAAACTTGCCAACACTTCCATGCGAAATGCTTTGCACCACCACTCATACCCCTCCAACCTCCCGTTCACGGCATCTGGTCCCACGACGGCCCCTGGCCACAAACAACTACATGAGACCAACCACATGCTGCGTGTGGGAGTGAACTTTCTAAAATATGTCCCTGATGCCCTCACAGCGCCAAAGCTTATACTGCCACAGGGCCAAAAGGGGGGTGAACGGATATACACCCACAACACACCATGTGCCAAACACCATGGCACCAGAACTGTTTATGAGACTTTGAAACAAGTGGTGTACTGGCCCAGCATGCAGAAAGATGTGGCAGAGTATGTCAGAGAATGTCAGGTTTGCTGTCAAGTCCAAACTGCAAACGCAAGTCACAGAGCTCCACTGCAAAACCGAGGAGTCACGTTTCCACGGTCAGTCGACCAGAAAGACTGGACTGTAAAACCTCCTCTGATGCTCATGGCCATCACAGACACCATACAGGAGTCAACTCAGGTGTTCCCCACAGAACTACTGATGGCACGGCAGGTGCCACTGCCGCTGCACCTGTACCAACCAGGAGGCTCGAGTCTCATCCCAGCCTACCCCACTCATCAGCACCACAACAAGCTCCGCCTACAGCTGAGAGAACCACTCGCAACACAGAGCCAAACCCTGCAAACCACCTGCAAATCCCGGAAAGGTATTGTGGTGGTTCTCTGTAATCACAGCTTCCTGCTGATCCAAAAGGCGAACTCAATGAAGCAACTGTTTACAGTTCTCCAGAATGACTTTGCCCAAAATCAGCTGGTTATAGCTCTGTTGACAGACCTGCTACGAGAAATTAGCTTCTCTATGGACAGAGAGGCTATGAATAGGATTCCTCAGTATCCTACACCAACTGTGCTGGACTTTGCTACTGGCAGACCCAAAGACACGGTCAATGTCAGGTGGCGGCAACGTAACACCCATGCCAAGAAACACACCTCAGTTGCGGTAGCCTACCACAACAGCAACCCACGGCTGTGCCCGGCTCCCCACTTTAGCAGGTGTAGTTTCACCAAAGACTTTCAGTACTTCTGCCCAAACCAGCTCTCCCTCAGAAACCACACTGAAGGAATGGGCCGGTTGCAGCCCATGACCAGCGACACACGCTGCCCGGCCAAGCCTTGCACCCCAGTCATCGGAACACAAGCCGAGATTGTGGGTGATCGACTACTCATCCACACCCCCACTCATGCTGCCATCCTAATCTACAATCAGCACAACACCGCCACTCGTGGCAGCCTGCCCAATCCAAGTAAGAGGATCCAGGTACCCCTGAGTTCCATCCTTCATCGCAGCCATCTGGCAATGCACTGTCTCTCAAGCAAAGAGGACCAGTCAGAACTGGAAATCCCATCCTCCTCCAGGAATCACCATCACGCCTTAGAGCCAGGACTGGAACTGAGGATTGACAAAGGGGGGTCCCAGCTAAGTGACAGTACTCCCATCGATGCAGCCCTCCAAGCACTCTCACGACTGCCTGTCCTGACCAGCTCACCTAAAGCCCAAGCTTGGACTGCTGCCAACACAATCCGTTGCCTCTCCATGGCAATAAAGTACGCACTCGCCCTGGGTCTGGCCTTCATCCTATCCAAAGGGACCAAAGGGATGCAAGAATCCACGGACAAGTGCCTATCTGCCCTTCCTCAAGGACCAGTAGGAACCACCTGCTGCGTGACCATCCGGATCCATGTGCCATCAAACTTGGTTAGCGTCCAACGAAGTCCGCACAGGAATTTCATTGGCCGAAAGGGGGACTGTAACGTCTGGATGGATCCGTTCAGAGTCAATAAACTTTGGAGTTTTCAGAACGCTTTTAACCTGGTGAACTTTGTTTATAAATCACTAAATCGGCGCCGGACGGCTGTGACTTTCGGCAGGTTTGTGGGCCTGCGACGGTAAACAGAAAAGTCCAACTTCCTCACTTTGGTGACTTCAAAAGGAGCACTGATTTCTGTGCTGGCTCTCTCAAAAGGGTTTAACTGGGTAATTTGCCATTCTTTGATCATCTTTCTTTCCCTGTCTTTTCTTCATTTTCACTCTTGTGTATATATATGTGTATACCTTCTGTATATATTTTAGACGTATAATCTCAGTCATAGCTGCATATATTAAACACTTAATTCATGCTCGATTGTTCTGTTCGTTCTTTCAACTGAAGACCAAGTCACTTTAACGTTTTTCGATCGCTTTATGCTAATAGCAAGTTATTTTCATGGCCAGAGAATAACTCCGTTTATAATATTCTGTGAGGGACTTAGTTTGCTGGACAAACGAACAGTTTCTCTAAATAATTATTAAACCAGAACTAATCATATATGTAATTGATTATAATTCGTTGTAATTGATTCACAATATATGTTTAATTCCCCGTTGGGTCGATATATGAATCATAATTTATTCATAACCTTATGAATTATTATATTTATATTTCATCCATAAATTGATTAATAACTGTACGAACCGCTACATTCGTTACACCTCCTTGGGACCGTCCGCCAATAATACGGGTGTAATTTTTGGCGGGCAAAACCTTCCTTTGTCTTGTCTTGCGGCTCGATTTGCATAATTGATGAGGTATCAGATCAAGTGTATTTCCTTCACAGTACCATTAAAATAAAACAATGCATTTTACAGTAATGTGACATACATTGCTGAATGAGGCATGGAGAGAGCTTTACAAAGAGACTAAACTCATCAGGTGGGAAAGACATAGAAAGGAAGTTATAGTTTATACTCCAATTTTATCGTTACAATGACACTACCGCAACTACAGCTAAGCTTCTACACAAGGGATACATATATTCAATTGCAATACAACGGCGGATACATTCATATTTGCGGGTACAATCATATTTGTGCATACAATCTTCATGCGTATCTGTGTGTGTGGGTGCCTGTGGGTGCGTGCGTGTATATTCGCTTTTAGGGCTGTCTGGTATGTGCGCGCCTGGCTTGCAGTAATTTGATCCGAGGTGGCCGCGGCCCTTTGAAGTCACGAGGGAAATGTTCAGGAATCTATCGAAATAGCCATAAAACGGGTCTCGTGATCCATTAGTGTCCGCCAGGCCGGAGCCAATGTGAGATTTACAAACAAAAGTTCACTGAGTTGAGGCTTAAACACAGTTTATGGTGGGCCTGCTCATTTTTGATCCTGTGCAGACCCTACAGCTTCTATGTTTTGTTACGAAAAGGCTGAAGCTGATCTGTTGGTTCTTGTCACATGACCTGCGAAAAGTTCTGAAAAGTTTAGATGTTTTCATCTCGCCGCGACATATGCGTGCCTGGAAAAAAAACAAGCATGCCACACCGCACTGCACCGCACCGCATGCACACCGCTTCTATTATGAGCGCGCTTACTGCGCGCCTACATTTCAAATAACGAATTTGCATGCACAAAATCGATGTGAAAAGCCCCTTAGTCAAACAATTCAGCCCAACATTAATCAGCACTGACAAAGATGATGTCTGCTCTGTCCAAACCATACCGTTTGATTAACTGCTCGTCGTCAAACATTTCAAAAACATTCTTACTCCCCTGAAAGATTTGCGCATGCCTCTGTCTTCTCAGTGACATCACAAGCCCCTACTGGCAACTCCTAACCACTTGAGAGACAACTTGCTTTTATGCTTAAGTTTTAATGTAGGAGTTCATTTCATGAATTCTCAGCACTTAAGACTAAAATGGCACTTTGAGAAGCTTGATAAATATGGGCCCAGATATTGGTCCACACTGGACTGCATGCAAATGATACTGAGATCACTGACTGGAAGCAGGAAAACATATATCTTTGAACAGGATTTATTTCCAGGTATAACTGTGTACTCAAAATGTGCCTTTGACTCTCATTTATATAGATAACTATATTTTAAATAAACTTCGAACAAAAAATCATATATGTCTTTTGTCATTGCATTCTTTCTTAGTTGACTCAGTCACAATCCTAACCTAATGGCTCATTATGCAGCTCATTAGGGGCAGGGTCTTAATCTCCTCAGGTGTGAATCACAGCATTATTCATGAACATTCACGCCTCTTCACATACGGGCTCCCTAAACAAAAAGTGTCTTAGAATTGTGTCCGAGTAGGCAGGATAATTTCCACATCATTTTGAAGCAAAAACTCAAGACTAAAATATACATCCCAAAAAGTCTTGTGAAAAAACATTTAGTATGCATTTTGAGACCTTATTTCAGTGAATTATTTTTTTGTTTGTTTTTTCAATAACCACGCATATACATAATACTCTCAAAAATACAAACATGTACATACTTGTTGCTCACATATTATTGTAGCCTAGTTTGTGCTGAATACAGTGTAATGAGACTTTTGTCATTAATATGTTTATAAACAACAACAAAAAAAGCACAAATGTCAGGGCATGTCAAAACCACTTCAGGGGCCCATTTCAGAAAGGAGGTTAAGTGAGAACTCTAAGTATGTTAACCCTGAAATGAGGGAAACTCTGGGTTTTCCATTGCAAAATGGGAGGTATGTCAAACCAGAGAAAGCAGGGTAAGTCAAGCCCATTTCTGAAAGAGAGGTAATTTATACTCAGAGTCAGTTACCATGGTAACTTACTCTGTGAACCTAACCTGGTCAGGAGCAGGTTTTCTTCTGTAAACCCAGAGTTTCTTTCGGTCTCCCTCTTTTTAAAGTGCAAGTGATGTTTAAATAGTTCATTCATTTGTTCATGCTGCAAAAATGCTTTTCTTACTGAGTGTTTTTTGTTTGTTTGTTTGTTTTGTCCTATTTCAAGTACAAATATCTAAAAGTTCTTAAATCAAGATGGATTTATTTTCTATATAAGAAAATTATATAAGATATTTAGTCGTGTTTCCTGGGGGGGGATCTAAACTAAGTGCATTTTGCTTAAAGGATTCGTCCTTTAAGTAAAATTATCAATATCTGCCAGTGTGGTGATAAAAATAATCTTAATGCAAACGGAAAACAAGATTATTCGGAGTGTCTATTACTAAGTGAGTTGCAGTAGGCAGTAGTGAAATGGATGCGCAGAATTATCTTGTGACACAACTGACTGGGTTCAAATCCGCCTTCTGCAGAGCTCGCTCTTTTCCCTTTTCCCATCACATCAGAAAGGCATTTATTTTCAATAAAAATGAAGAAAATGTTCTAAAAGTGGAAGTAAATTGCCTAATGAGTCTTTAATAATGATAAAATGATTTACACTCATTTACATTATTGTATCCTGTTAATTTACAATAGGCCTACTGAGGTGCAAATAGTATGTATCTGCCAGTATAAAATATGAATAGCATCTAATTACTATTTACACTTATTGCAAAGAACTGCTACTTTTAGCCTACATGGTAAATAAAACATAATTTGCAAAAAAAAAAAAAAAAAAAAAAGAAAAGGAAAAAAATGCACTTAAATTATTTTTTTTTCTTCCTTTTTTGCATGTGGAATACCATGAAAATATATATTAGTTCAGTAACTTACCTTTCTGACAGTTTTTACCTTTGAATTATAACAGAGAATTAAACATGCATTGACTCAGAAGTATGCAGACGTCATTTTGTCACATGCTGTTGCCATGGTGGTGAATCGTAATATCGGAGCTCCATTGATGATGGCTTTTCATAGTCATGGTGCATGCGCTTAACTCCGAGTCAACCTACTCAGAGTCGACTGAACTAACTCAGTTAAGCTGTTCTGAAACAGAAAACTCAAGAGTTTCCCATTTCAGGGTAAGTCAACTCAGTGTTCAAGTTTTAACTCAGAGTTGGTTGAACCTCCTTATTGAAATGAGCCCCAGGCCCCCAAATCAGCCTCAGACTCCAGAGAATTAATTTAATGTCTTCACTGTTACTACTGTGTAGCCTACATGTAAGCAGCTTTCTCTACAGTGAACAAGATTATAATGTTATTCCCCAATGCTGATGTACAATTCAAACGTTAAATCTTGGGCAGATATATAACTTTCCTTAACTTTAGATCACGGCTGTGCTGCAGTACTGGGGTTTCCCTCACACGTCATACTCCAGGATTCCCCTGCCGTCAGGACATATAAAACACTTAACTTATCTTTACAGACTGAATACAGTGATATAAAAGACCACCTAACTTGCACCTATACTATACTATATAGGCTACAGGCAAGCAGGTGGACTCAGAATATGGACATAATGTGCAAAGTTTGACACTAAGTTCCCAGTGAAATACTGGTATAAAGTTGGCTTGACATTGGACGGTCCATATTCGCAAATTTAGGGACCGTCTGTAAAGTTACATACGACATTGGTGTACACATTTCTAACTTCATTATCATTTGAAGATAATAACTTAGTCATAAACTGTAGTCATAAACTGCTCGTGTAGGTGTCAGGTATGATGCACACCTTTCAGATTTTTTATATTTAATAAAATAAAAAAATAAAAAATATTGCTAATTTTTTACTACTGCATGAGCTTATATTTATTTTAATATCAACAATCTAAAATTATGGTATGATTTTTGATATTTAATAAAATAAACTCAAATCGTGTAAATATTACTATTTTTCACTACAGCATGAGTTCATATTATCAACAGTCTAAAAGTTGTGCATCACACCTACATGAACACTTTACAGATTGTAATTCATTCTCTTCAAATACTATAAAGCTTTAACTCCCTGAGGTCTGAAAACACGCCGGCGCGTTTTGCAGGTTTTTTTTCACATTGCAGCAAAACAGACTTAAAATACTCCGTCATTTCTTGTCATAGAGACATAAGTAATATATCAATTGAAACTATAGAATATCTTCTTTTATTTGTGTACACTCAGAGTAAAAACACAATGTTGTGCTTTTTGTAAAATAAAGAAAACTAACATGATGCGTGATCTCTCCTCTCCCTCTGAACGAAGTCCAATCTGATAGTTCTCAGAAAATGAACTGTAACTTATGAATACTAATGACAAAAAAAATGACATTTACATCTAAAGAAATGTTGAAATGTCAGGTTTTAAATCGTGCAAGTAAAATAGAAAACAAACATTCTGTGTTTATGTAATCTGTATGAAAAGAGAGCCATGTCAGAAGTCTGTGATTCAGCTCATTATCCGCTAATGCGGCCACGCCCACGGAGCCAGCGCTATTCAGACGCAAATTCAGAGGCAATACATGCCATTCATCGTCTCAATCGTGTATTTATTGTCTTGAAAAGTGTTTATTTGGATGTTACAGCAATGGTTAGCGATCTCTAGAAGACATGCCGTTAGTTCCTAGTTCCTTTTCTTCTTTATATTATGAATTTGTGGACTAAAGGTGTAAAGAGCGCCCTCCGGCTGCAAGTATGAATTAAAAACACAGTATCCAGCACTCATAGTGATGACAATAAATATTATTTCTCAGTATAGAAAATTGACATAAATATATAAGAATCCATCAATATTTCTCCAAATGTGCATGCTTTTAAGCTAAAAGCCTATATGAAATGCCATAGAGGTAACATAATTGTTCAGACACTTTGCACCACAGAAATACATTATATTTTAAAGAATATAATAGAATACCATTATTTTAAATTGTAATAATATTTCACAGTATTGCTGTTTATGATGAGCTGAGACATTATTACAGAGGGTTTTTTTCACAGCCTACCTGACTGATAGGCCTCATTAATATGCAAGTCATTTCAGATCATTACTATGTGATTCCTTTGTCTTCTCAGGTGTAAATGGCCCATTATTCATGCAGATTCACGCCCCCACGCATACTGTGTTTCTTGACAAAAAGTGTCTTACAAAAACTAAATCAATATATTGTTTTATATGAAGGAGTAGGCAGCATAATTTTTACATAATTCTGAAGCAAAAACTCTAGTCTACAACCTCCAATACCCAAAAGTCTTGTAAACATAGATTTAATATACTTTTTTTGGCCTTATTTCAGTGACTTAAGTTTTTTGTTTTTTCAATAACCACGCATAAACATTATTCCTTCAAAAATACAAACATGTACATACATGTTCCTCACATATTATTGTAGCCTAGTTTGTGCTGAATACAGTGTAATGACACTTTTGTCATTTATATGTTTATGAACAACTGAAAAAAGCACAAATGTCAGGGCATGTCAAAACTTCTCCAAGCCCCAAATCAGCCTCAGACTCCAGAGGGTTACATGATGGTATATTTTGTGTATGAGCATACAGTAGGCTAAGTGAAATATATAACGATATTTACATATGACTTGACAGTAGTGTTGTTTTTGGTGGCCTGTTTTAATTTTAGTTTTAGTCTAGTCTTTGCGTCAAGCGGTCATTTTAGTTTTTATTAGTTTTAGTCACGTTCATACTCTTTTTAGTCTAGTCAAGTTTCAGATGACTAAAAGTCTGAGTATTTTAGTCTTATTTTAGTCAGAATTATCCATGACTATTTTCGTCTAATAATACCTTGGTTAATACCTCATAATGCCTTGAGTTGTCTCTTAACCCTTTAAGACCTGAAGGCTTTTTTAGAGGCTTTTTTTTCCTGAGTGACACACACAAAAGTAAAGACTCATAACTCCAAAACTGTAGCAAGGAGAGTCAAAAGGTAGGTATCATTTGATATAACACTTTTTAACTTTTTAGAAAATATAAATTACATTACATTTGGACATTTTCATGCTGAAAAACTGCTGATAAAAAAAAAAAAAAAATTATATATATTTTTATAATATTTTTTGTTTGACATGGAATAACTCAGGAAAGCAATAAGATCAGAGAAAATTTATTTTTTGGTGATGCTCTCCTACATGTGAGCTGCATCTGGTTTAAATTTTGTGGCATAAAGTATAGTTAAATAAAGTGTTATTCATTTTTTCGCAGCTAGATGGCGCCCACGGACGGTAAACTCAGGTTTAAAAGGCACTTCTCAGCACTCGTTAGGAGTTTTTCAAAATGGTTAGATGCATTAAAAAGCAGAGTTTCTAAGCTTTAAGATGAGCTTCCCCCGACAAACCATTGAGTTCCTTGTGGGCTGCCCCTCAGTCTGCTCGTTGCCAAGGGTGTCATCCCCTGCAAAAAAACTCTGGCACAGCCTGCTCTACTGTGTCCACTGCAGGGAGATGACGCCACCCGTCTCTGCTGCTGTTTAAGGTCAGCACTCCCGAGCCGCGTCCCTGCGTTCCACTTCGCTGCCCCACTGCGGGTATGCCTACGGTCCCTTTGATCCCACTTGTACGGTCTCTGTGAGCCTGGTTAGCGCTCCCCAGTCTGTCTTGCTGGCTCATTCGGACCATCAGGCTCGGCTATGCGATTTAGTTCGCCCGGCGTCCCCCCAAGTTCAGGAGCGTCTACTTCACTGCAGGGAAAGATGTCGATGCCCATGTCTTGCGTGTGGAGATCGCGGTCCTACTGGCGAAGGACGCAATAGAGCTGGTCCCTCCAGCCGATATGAGGTCAGGGTTCTACAGTCCCTACTTCATTGTACCCAAGAAAAGCGGTGGGTTACGACCGATCTTGGACCTGCAAGTTTTGAATCGGAGCCGCCACAAGCTACCATTCGAAATGCTCACACAGAAATTAAAATTTTTGAGTGCATCCGTCCCAAAGATTGGTTTGCAGCGATCGACCTGAAGGGTGCGTACTTTCATGTCTCGATTCTACCTTGACACAGGCCGTTCCTGCGCTTTGCGTTCGAGGGTTGAGCATATCAGTACAAGGTCCTAACCTTCGGGCTGGCCCTGTCTCCCCACGTCTTCACGAAAGTCGTGGAGGGAGCCCTTTTTCCCATGAGAGAACAGGGTGTTCGCATCCTCAACTATCTCAATGACTGGCTTATTCTAACTCAGTCTCAGGATAAGTTGTGCGAACACAGGGACCTGGTGCTCAGTCACCTCAGCCAGTTGGGCCTTCAGGTCAACTGGGAAAAGAGCAAACTCTCCCCTGTGCAGAGGATCTCTTTTCTCGGTATGGAGTTGGATTCGGTCAAACAGACAGCACGTCTCACAGAAGAACATGCTCAGTTGGTGTTGAACTGCTTGAATACGTTCAAAGGCAGGACAGCGGTCCCACTGAAATTCTTTCAGAGGCTCCTGGGGCATATGGCAGCCGCAGCAGCAGTAACCCCACTTGGGTTGCTTCATATGAGACTGCTTCAGCACTGGCTTCACAGCCGAGTCCCGAGATGGGCGTGGCAATGCAGCATGTTCCGAGTGGCAACCACTCCCTTGTTTCTTTGGGCAGGAGTGCCCCTAGAGCAGGTGTCCTGGCATGCTGTGTTGTGTACACAGATGCCTCTACCACCGGCTGGGGTGCCATATACAACGGTGTGGACGGGCCCCCAACTGCACTGAAAAAAAAAAAACTGCCTTGAGTTGCTAGCAGTATGCCTTGCCCTGAGCCACCTGAAAGGGCTATTACAGGGCAAGCATGTGCTGGTCTGCACGGACAAAACTGCGACCATTGCGTACATCAACAGTCAAGGTGGTCTATGCTCCCGTCGCATATCGCAACTCGCCCGCCATCTCTTCCTTGGAGTCGCCTGGTTACCGGAACTCACACTCCTCGCGACAGCCCTCCCTGGCGCATTCCTCTGAGGAAGGACCTTCTTTCTCAGAAACGGGGCACCCTTTGGCTCCTGCATCCAGACCTCTGGAAACTCCATGTCTGGTCCCTGGATGGGACACAGAGGTTCTAGGTGACTTACCCCCCAGAGGTACTTAACACCATCACTTCGGCACGTGCACCATCTAAGAGAAGTGCTTACGCCTTGAAGTGGAACCTGTTCATCGAGTGGTGCTCTTCTCGCCGAGAAGACCCCTGAAGATGTTCGGTCAGAGTTGTGCTTTCCTTCTTGCAGCAAGGGTTGGAGCGTAGGCTGTCTCCCTCCACCCTCAAAGTTCATGCTGGCGCTATATCTGCATACCATGACCACATCGACAGCAAGTCTGTTGGTAAGCACAAACTGGTCGTCAGGTTCCTTAGGGGGCGAGATGGTTAAATCCTCCTTGACCTCCCTCCATACCCTCTTGGGACTTTGCTCTGGTGCTTCAAGCAGAATGCTCCCTTGGAGCCCTTGCAGTCAGCTGATTTAAAGATTCTGTCTATGAAGACTTTGCTGCTGGTTGCACTGGCCTCTATCAAGAGGGTAGGGGACCTGCAGGCATTTTCGGTCGACGAATCGTGTCTAGAGTTCGGGCCGGGTGACAGCCACGTGGTACTGAGACCACGGCCTGGCTATGTGCTCAAGGTTCCTACCACTTCAGGGACCAGGTAGTAAGCCTGCAAACGCTGCCCCCGGAGGAGGCAGACCCAGCCCTGGCTTTGCTCTGTCCAATTTGCACTTTGCGTGTTGTACGTAGACAGAACTCAAAGCCTCAGGGCCTCAGACCAGCTCTTTGACTGTTACGGATCCCAGCAGAAGGGAAAGGCTGTCTCCAAGCAGAGGATGGCCGACTGGATAGTGGACACCATTGCCTTGGCTTACCAAGCACAAGGCGTGCCCTGCCCGATCAGGTTGCATGGTCACTCTACGAGAGGTGTTGCATCCTCCTGGGCGCTGGCTCGTGGCACCTTGCTGACAGATATTTGTAGAGCTGCGGGCTGGGTGACACCTAACACGTTCGCTAGATTTTATAACCCCGTTTTAGTCACCCCAGTACTTCCATATGTAGTACAGTCCTACGGGGTTAGTCCATATGTACTTCTCCACATAACTCCTTCGGGGAAGGATGTGGCTTCCACAGCGTTTCTTTTCCAAGTGAAAGGGTATGCTTTACCAGTGTTATCAAATAGTCTCACTGAATGGGTTTCTTGGGTAACAGCAGTGATCGACACTCTCTGTGTTAGCCCTGTCCCACCGTCTGTAGGCAAGGGGGTACAGGAGGCTTGCACAGAGCGCTGGAAGGGGGCTGCCCCTGTGGCGCTTTGGTAGGGATTCTTATTCGTCGTCTGTCCAACATACGTCGAATGTGACCGACTGAATGGGAACGTCTCGGTTACAAAGGTAACCCTCTTTCTCTGAAGGAGGGAACGGAGATGTACGTCCCGTCGCCACAGTCGCTGGACCCCGCCTAACCTGTTCGGCTCCTCAGCGAAAACCTGACGATGCAATGCACCTGCTCATTATATCCCCGCGCTGTAAGGCGAGCAGCTGCTGCAAATGATTGCATGCCAATGTGCATTGGCTTGTTTTAGTTACACTTGAAGCAGATTGGCCTCTCTAGCGAGATTCCTATTCATCAGTCTATCCGGCGTACATCCGAGACATTTCAAAAACATATGGCATTATTTTACTTCATGCGGATTTACTTTTATGTGGCTCATTAGGGGTAGGGACTTATTATTCATTATTATGCATTATTCATGAAGATTCACGCCTCTTTGCATATGGGCTCCCTAAACAAAAAGTGTCTTAGAAATGTAAAATCAATACATTGTTTTATGTGTCTGAGTGGGCAGGATAATTTTTTCATCATCCTGTCTTTCAAGACCATCGAGAAACACATCGCCTGAGTTGAACTGGCAAAAGTCATGCTTTTCTGATGAAAATCAATCGCCTATCCCTGTTCTTTAATATTTTCTAAAAAGGGAATCAAGACCATGGTACTAATTGATTCCAGCTCTGTTGGTAATGTTATGGATGAGACTTTTTCCCATCTGTCTTCCTACTCATTCAGCGCAAAACACCAGCCCTGGACTTCACCATCCGCATCATGCATTCCGAAAAAATCAAATTCTTCATCACCCGTTCACCAAGTAATCCTGTCATTCTGGGCTTACCATGGCTATAGCAACACGATCCTGTTGTCTCCTGGTCTGAAGGTCGAATCACTCATTGGAGCACTCAAAGGTGCTTTAGAGTGAGAAAGTGGTGGTTCTTCCAGTTCGTTAAGTGACTCTTTTCATAGCTCCTTTCCCGTTATTCTATGGTTTAATGCAGTTACACTCTCTCATTTCCTATGTATGCATGATTTGTATGTCTGTGTGTTTAGTCTACCTATGTGTTTGTGATTTAGTTAAATAAAACTTCTGTGCACATTCAAGTACTCACTCATTACAAGAACCTGGAGTATATCCGCACAGCCTAACAACTCAACCCCAGGCAAGCCAGATGGGCTCTCTTCTTTACCCGCTTCAATTGTAGTGTAACCTATCGCCCTGTTTCCAAGAAAACCAAGGACTCTTTCGCATACATGACCGAAGTCCAGGACCAATCAATGACGTACCCATAATTCCATTGGATAAAATTCACCTAGCCCACAAACAACATCTGATACTTCCTGAATGTCCTGTATATCTGGTTTATGTTCCTGTAACCTTGAGAAAACGACTGCTTGAATGGATTAATTCCCCCTTTAGTTCAGGCCATCCCGGTATCCTGGCAACAGTCAGGTTGAGTTAGTTCTGGTTCAGGTGGGACACTCTAAACGCTGATACCACTGCTTTTGTAAAAAAAAAAAAAACTGCATCACTTGTATCACCACCAAATCATCTAGACAACCCCAGCTCCAACTCCTTCCTATTCCCCATTGTCCTTGGTCTCACATAACGCTCGACTTCATCACTGACCTACCCAATTCACAAGGAAACACAGTCTTCACGACAGTAATAGATAGATTCTCCAAAGCTTGCCACTTACTCCCTCTTGCCAAACTACCATCTGCCCTTGCGACTGCCAAATTATTGTTTCACAGGGTGTTCCGTTGTATGGACTACCTGAGGAAATAGTGTCCAACTGAGGACCTCAATTCACCTCACATTTATGGGCTGCATTCAAGTTGCTTCAAGTTAACGTCAGTTTAACCCTCTGGAGTCTGAGGCTGATTTGGGGCCTGGAGAAGTTTTGACATGCCCTGACATTTGTGCTTTTTTCAGTTGTTCATAAACATATTAATGTCACAAGTGTCATTACACTGTATTCAGCACAAACTAGGCTACCATAATATGTGAGGAACATGTGTGTACATGTTTGTGTTTTTGAAGGAATAACGTTTATGCGTGGTTACTGAAAAAACAAAAAACTTAAGTCACTGATATAAGGCCAATAAAAGTATATTAAATCTGTGTTCACAAGACTTTTGGGTATTGAAGGTTGTAGACTAGAGTTTTTGCTTCAAAATTATGTAAAAATTATGCTGACTACTCTTTCATTTATAACAATATACTGATTTAGTTTTTGTAAGACACTTTTTTCCAAGAAACACGGTATGCGAGGAGGCGTGAATCTCCATGAATAATGGCTCATTCTCACCTGTGAAGACAAAAGAATTGAATAGTAATGACCTGAAAAGACTTGCATATTAATGAGGCATTTCAGTCAGGTAGGCTGTGAAAAAAAACTTCTGTGATGTCTCAAGCTCATCATGGTATATGAAACATACAGAAAAATTTTATTACAATATAAAATAATGGTTTTATATTATACTTTAAAATATAATGTATTTCTGTGATGCAAAGAGTCTGAATATAGGCTTTTAGTTTAAAAGCATGCACATTTGGAGAAATATAGGATTCTCATATGTTTATGTCAATTTTCTATACAGAGGAGTTATTTTTTATTTAATATTCATTGTTATCTCTATGAGCGCTGGTGTTTGCAATTCATACTGCAGCTGGAGGGCGCTCTGTGCATTTTAGTCCACAAATTCACCTAAGAAGAAGACGATATTCCATGAATGGTGTTTACCAATTCATACTACAGCCGGAGGGCGCTAAAGAAACAAAAACTCACTTAAAACTTATCAATAGAAGAAAACAAACAGGAATTTACTGAATGTCTTCCAGAGATCGCTAACCATGGCTTTTTCATCCAGATAAACAATTTTCAAGGCAATAAATACACGATTGAGATGATGAATGCATGTGTTGTCTCTGAATTTGCCTGTGAATAGTGCTGGCTCCGTGGGCGTGGCCGCATTAGTGGGTAATGAGCTGAATCACGGACTTCTGACATGGCTCTCTTTTCATACAGATTACATAAACACAGAATGTTTGTTTTCGATTTGACTTGCACGATTTAAAACCTGACATTTCAACGTTTTGTTAGACATAAGTATGATTTTTTTGTGATTAGTATTCACTAAGTTACACTTCATTTTCTGAGAACTATCAGATTGAACTTCGTTCAGAGGGAGATGAGAGATCACGCATCATGTTAGTTTTCTTTATTTTACAAAAAGCACAACATTTTGTTTTTACTCTGAGTGTATACAAATAAAAGGAGATATTCTATAGTTTCAATTGATGTATTGCTTATGTCTCTATGACAAAAAATGACAGAGTATTTTAAGTCTGTTTTGCTGCAATGTGAAAAAAAACCTGCAAAACGCGCCGGCGCGTTTTTAGACCTCAGAGTGTTAATCTCTCAATATCACCCTCATTCCAACAGCCAAACTGAATGTTTAAATAAGGAGCTAGAAAGATTCCTTAGAGCATACTGCCAATGGAACCAACAACACTGGTATAGATACTTGCCCTGGGCCGAATAAGCACAGAATTCTCTGGTCAAGGCATCCACTGGCATAACCCCCCCATATTGGGCCCTTTCCTTGGACAGAAGAACCCTTGGACATACCAGCAGTGGATGACTGGATGCAGTGCAGTGAGGAAGTATGTGACAGGGCACACATGAATCTTCAAAAAGCAGTTTGGCACCATAAATGGGCAAACCACTAGCGACAACCAGCTCCAGACTATCGACTGGGTCAGTGGGTCTGGTTATCCACCCATGATCTTCGTCTCCACCTGCCATGCAGAAAGCTCAATCCTAGGTACGTGGGTCTACTCAAGATTCTTAGACAGATTAATCCAGTATCATATGAACTCGAGCTCCCTCTTAATTATCTTGTTTGTTCTACTATCCATGTCTCCTTGCTGAAAACTTCTCCAAAGGGGGATGACACCCTTGATGAACAGAGACCAGAGGGGGTCTCTGGTGATTGATGGCGTGGAAGCTTTCCGAGTCCGCTCACTGCTCACCTACTTTTGCAAACTAGTCCTAGGTTTTTCGCCCGATCAGAATTAAACCAGTGCAGAAATGTTCTCTGGAGTCTGAATATCAAAAGTTATCAAAAAAAAGTTGAAATTTTGATTCAAGGTCACTAAGGGGCGCCAAAACGTCTGTTAAGGGTGGAGCCACTTTTATTAAAATGGCTATAACTCGAGAACGAAATGAGGTATTTTCACCAAACCAGGTACACATGTGTACGGGCTCAATCTTTGGTCACGATAAGAAAAACGCATCAATTGGACACTAGTTGGCACAATAACTTGAAAAAAACATGTAAACAGCTGTAACTATGCAACCGTTAGTTCAATTGACTTGAAATTTGGCAAGCAGTGTCTTGGTCCAAGGGGGCATGATTTTCTATGAGGACATTGGCGTATCTCAAAAAACATGGCCACCATCGGCCAATGAATTTTGAGCACCTATTAGACAAGGTTAACGGAGGCCGATCAAAACAAAACTTGATGGGCATGTTCGACTCATGGCCCTTAAGGTCTGTAAGAATTTTGAAAGAAATCGGCCACAAGTTGGCGCTAACGAGTTTTACGCCTCAGTAATTACGTGGTGTTTCACAAATCCACACAATATGCATGTCATTTGATAGATCTCCTCATGCTGAAAAACTTTGCCTCAAGAACTAATGCTGTCAATCAAATCGTTCATTAATTATTCGCAAATATGTGAAAAACCTACTTTTGCAAACTAGTCCTAGGTTTTTCACCCGATCAGAACGAAACCAGTATAGGACAATTCTATGGACTCTCAAGATCAATAATTATCAAAAACAGTTGAACTTTACCCTTTGAGTCGCTATAACTGGGTCATTTAGAAAATGGGTGTGGGTAAATATACCCAAAAGCCTATAAAACCTAAAAAAAAAAACTCAGAACTTCACGAAATTACGTGAGCACATGCAGCATATGACTCTAAAGAAGCACGCCAATTTTTTGTTTAGATCGGACCATAGGTGACGTTATAATTGTGAAAAAACTTTAAAAAACAAATGTTATTAATGGTTTTAGATAAAAATATATAGAATTTTGGATGTGGTCAACTTATTTTCATGGGAGTCAAGTCTTTAGACTCCTGAATCCTTGCCGAGTCCAATGATACCAAACATGGTAGGTTTTGCCTTATGGTTTGTGCTACGCTGTGATTTAGCACTCAAAAAACTTTCGCGAATATCTTCGAAACCGTTAGTCCGATCGAGACGAAACCACCGTAGGAAACACCAAAACTAAGTTGGTTTACTAAATGCTAAAGCCCAAGTGCCAAAATTTTGATAGGAAGTGGCAAAAAAGTTCAATCAAAGTCTTTCATGGGTCATTTTTTGTGCTCTCTTATATATAAATTTCTATAACTTCAAAAATAAATGAGATATTTTCACCAAAATTAACACACATATGTATGGGCACACTCTGAGGGCACCCAAAAAAAGTGGTGTAGATTGGGCAATAGGTGGAACTATAACTGTCATAAAAAAACTACAAAAATCATGTTTTTCCTTACTGAATTGCCTGTATTGGCTGTAAATGGTCTTTTCCATCTATGATCTAAGTGTTTACATGCTTGCTAAATAAAATATAATACCTTTTTATCTGCTTAAAGGCCTTAAATGCTTGAACCCCGGTAAATGCTGCTTGCAGCTTTAATTGGATTTGCATCAGGAGCTGTAAGGGTGGGAAGGTTCCATTACATTAGTCATTAACAGCAGTCCTCCTGGGCAACACTAGAGGTCTCACTCTCCTGAGTTCTGACTCACTTGTTCCCCATCACGTTCATTAGTATGCTTATTTAAACAAGCATGCTGGGCTCAGTGTAAAGTCTTGTTTAGCCCTGGCAACCTTTTGGAGCATTTTTCACTATGTATTTTTCCCTTATGTTATGACCTTGCCTGATTTCTGGATTACTCTCTCTTGGTTTTTGATTGTTTAATTGCAGATTGCCTTGCTGTGTATTGCCCTGAATGGGTTTCGTTACGATTATCGCCTGTCCCTGTCACGCCCCGGACTACATCTCCCACAATCCTCTATGCCAGTCACATGTTCTCTCTTTGTTAATCACCACACCCATCTGCAGCTCATTACACGGACTATAAAAGACTCATACACACATCACCTCACCGCAAGGTCTTGTTTTCCCCAGTGTTACATTTCCAAGCGTTTATCCTGTTTCCCTGTTTCCCTGTCTGTTCCGGTTCCTGTTCCCGATCCCTGTCTGGTTCTCCTGTTCTGTGATTGATAGCTGCCTGCCTTTTGACCACTGCCTGTACTTTGACTACGATCCTGCCTGTCTCTGATGTTCCTGTTCGCCCCGTTTGACCATGCCTGTACGACCACGCTCAACATTTAATAAAGCCTTGCATGTGGATCTTACTCTGACTCCCTCATCGTTACAGAAGACCTCGCCCCACCAAGATCCAGCAGCTTCGTTGGGCGTTCCTAGTCCCAGCATGGATCCCGCAATGCGCCTTGTAAGCCTTCATCAAGGTAACTGCACCCTGGAGGCACGTATTCAGAGATTCCTGGACATTGCTCATTTTTCTGATTTACCAGACTGTGCCCTCATTGACTTTTTTGCCTATGGACTAAACAAACCTCTTAAGGGGTATTTAATCGCTAATGGTCCCCGAGGGACGTTTATGGAATTCTTGGACTTTTCCCTGCTTACCGTTGGTTCACGTTTTACTGTGGGTGTCGCGGGGAGATGCGTCACCGCAGTGAATCATGTAATGGCCGCCGCATCAAAGAACACTCACAAATTGGCGGCCACTACAACATCACATCACGTCTTCACTGATCTCCCAGAGCCATGTCAAGTCACCGTTGATCTCCCAGAGCCAAGTCATGTCTTCGCTGATCCCCTAGAGCCACATCCTGCCTCCGCTGATCGCCCAGAGCCACGTCCTGGCTCCGCTGATCGCCCAGAGCCACGTCCTGGCTCCGCTGATCGCCCAGAGCCACGTCCTGGCTCCGATGATCACCCAGATCCACGTCATGTCTCTGCTGATCACCCAGAGCCTCGTCACGTCTTGTCACGTCACGTCATGTTGATCGTCCAGAGCCAAGTCAAGTCCCTGCTGAACGTCCAGAATCATGTCACGTCTCTGGATTCGTACGAGAGTGGAGGAGGTTACGTTCTAGCATGAATGATCCTCCACTGACTACAGCACGAGCGGCTGGCATTCCTAAACCTCCAACGGCCTCTTCGTTCTCAAGTTCGCCGGTCGCAACGCACTCAAATTCACTGGTTGCAACGCACTCAAATTCACCGGTTACAACGCACTCAAAGTTGCCGGTTGCAACGCACTCAAATTCGCCGGTTGAAATCCCCAAGAACTTTTTTTTATACCTAAGGGTGGGGAGCTTGTGGGTGGGGACCGTGCCCGGCCACTGCCTTCTAGGGCCTTTGAACTGTCATGGCCATTTATGAACCCTGACCCTCCGTGGTCTTTTATGGACTCTGTCTTGCCGTGGTTGACCGAACCACTTAACCAGCCGTGGCTACCTGAGCCACCTGACCCTCCGTGGTCTTTTACGGACTCTGTCCTGCAGGGGTTGACCGAACCACTTGACCCGCCAGGAACCCGAAGTTCCAGGACCTGCATTGGAGCCTCTGTCTCCGTATAGCTCCAATGCACCCACCCCCCTCCCTGTTGGTATCGTCTACGTCGGGAGGACGCGCCTTCCGGAAGGGGGGCATTATGTTACGATTTTTGCCTGTCCCTGTCACGCCCTGGACTACATCTCCCACGATCCTCTCTGCCAGTCACGTTCTCTCTTTGTTAATCACCACACCCAGCTGCAGCTCATTACATGGACTATAAAAGACTCATACACACATCACCTCACCGCAAGGTCTTGTTTTCCCCAGCGTTACATTTCCAAGCATTTAGCCTGTTTCCCTGTCTGTTCTGGTTCCTGTTCCTGATCCCTGTCTGGTTCTCCTGTTCTGTGATTGATAGCTGCCTGCCTTTTGACCACTGCCTGTACTTTGTCTACAATCCTGCCTGTCTCTGATGTTCCTGTTCGCCCCGTTTGACCATGCCTGTACGACCACGCTCAACATTTAATAAAGCCTTGCATGTGGATCTTACTCTGACTCCCTCATCATTACAGGTTTACTGAACTGGATCAAATTTCCTATGTATTGAAACTGTGCCAGAATTTGACTGCTACTTTGTCTTTTTGTCTTCTGGTTTATAACATTAATAAACTGCACATGGACCTACTTCTAAGACATCCCTTATCACAGGAATGATACATGTTAAGAAATGTTTTTTTTTTGTCCACTTACTGCCCCAATTCAATTACAGTTTTTCTTGATTGCTTAACTCCCTGAGGTCTGAAAACGCGCCGGCGCGTTTTGCAGGATTTTTTTCACATTGCAGCAAAACAGACTTAAAATACTCCATCATTTCTTGTCATAGAGACATAAGTAATATATCAATTGAAACTATAGAATGTCTTCTTTTATTTGTGTACACTCAGAGTAAAAACACAATGTTGTGCTTTTTGTAAAATAAAGAAAACTAACATGATGCGTGATCTCTCGTCTCCCTCTGCACGAAGTACAACCTGATAGTTCTCAGAAAATGAACTGTAACTTATGAATACTAATGAAAAAAGAAATGACATTTATGTCTAAAAAAACGTTGAAATGTCAGGTTTTAAATCATGCAAGTCAAATCGAAAACAAACATTCTGTGTTTATGTAATCTGTATGAAAAGAGAGCCATGTCAGAAGTCCGTGATTTAGCTCATTATCCGCTAATGCGGCCACGCCCACGGAGCCAGCGCTATTCAGAGGCAAATTCAGAGGCAATACTTGTATGCATTGTCTCAATCGTGTATTTATTGTCCTGAAAAGTGTTTATCTGGATGTTAAAGCCATGGTTAGCGACCTCTAGAAGACATGCTGTTAGTTCCTGGTTCCTTTTCTTCTTTATATGAATTTGTGGCCTAAAGGTGTACAGAGCGCCCTCCGGCTGCAAGTATGAATTGAAAACACAGTATCCAGCACTCATAGTGATGATAATAAATATTGAATAAATATTACTCCTCAGTATAGAATATTGACATAAACATATAAGAATCCATCAATATTTCTCCAAATGTGCATGCTTTAAAGCTAAAAGCCTCTATGAAATGCCATAGAGGTAACATAATTGTTCAGACACTTTGCATCACAGAAATACATTATATTTTAAAGAATATAATAGAATACCATTATTTTAAATTGAGCTGAGACATGATTACAGAGGGTTTTTTCACAGCCTACCTGACTGAAAGGCCTCATTAATATGCAAGTCATTTCAGGTCATTATTGTGTGATTTTTTTGTCTTCTCAGGTGTAAATGACCCATTATTCATGATGATTCACGCCTCCACGCATACTGTGTTTCTTGACAAAAAGTGTCTTACAAAAACTAAATCAATATATTGTTTTATATGAAGGAGTAGGCAGAATAATTTTTACATAATTCTGAAGCAAAAACTCTAGTCTACAACCTCCAATACCCAGAAGTCTTGTGAACACAGATTTAATATACTTTTTTTGGCCTTATTTCAGTGACTTAAGTTTTTTGTTTTTTCAATAACCACGCATAAACATTATTCCTTCAAAAATACAAACATGTACAAACATGTTCCTCACATATTATGGTAGCCTAGTTTGTGCTGAATACAGTGTAATGACACTTTTGTCATTAATATGTTTATGAACAACTGAAAAAAGCACAAATGTCAGGGCATGTCAAAACTTCTCCAAGCCCCAAATCAGCCTCAGACTCCAGAGGGTTAAGCTAAAAGCCTATAGACCTCTTTGGAGCAGACGTCACAATTACGTCACTTGCAGCTGCGCGCGCATAGTGGTTGCAGAAAAATAGCTGTAGCAACTGGAGGAAAATGTGCAAAATCCACAGAATAAGAGAAAAACGTTTTGTTGTGCCTCTGGATGTTGGAATCGGAATGCAAAAAAATATAGTCTTCATTTTTAAAGAAAACCATCGTTGAAAACGTCCTTTGAAGCTAAACAGAGACGTTTCACAGACTGGACTGATGACACCTGCAAGGATTAGTCTACTATTAAAGCAGGAATTTGATGTAAACAGTAAGTCTACATAATATTCACATATACAGTTCAGAGGACATACATACATAGCAGTTACAGCATGAAATAATATTTAAACCTATAACATTTTACATAGATAACTTTTAAACATAGTCTATACAATTTTTATTTCACAATTCTGACTTTTTTTCTTGCATTTGCGTGTTTATGACTCCCAGTTCGGCCATTATAAATCACAATTGTGAGTTTATTTCACAATTCTGAGGGGAAAAAAGTCAGAATTGCGGGATAAATTGCAATTCAGAAAACGAGTATAACGAGTTACAGGATAACGAGCATATCTCACAATTCTGTTTTTCTTTGTAAGAAATGTGAGATATAAACTCAGGTTTGCGAGAAATAAAAGTCAGAATTGTGAGATATAAACTCAAAATTAACTTTTTTAAATTCTTTTATTTCGTGGGTTCCATAGACTGCTACTGCTCAACTGTCATTTTCTGCAACCAGGTAGGCTCCGCCCATAAAAAACGCCATCGCTGTTTGCAAACACCAAATTGGTCTATATGAAATGCCATAGAGGTAACATAATTGTTCAGACACTTTGCATCACAGAAATACATTATATTTTAAAGTATATAATAGAATACCATTATTTTAAATTGTAATAATATTTCACAGTATTGCTGTTTTTTCTGTATGTTTGATATACACCATGATGAGCTTGAGACATGATTACAGAGGGTTTTTTCACAGCCTACCTGACTGAAAGGCCTCATTATTATGCAAGTCATTTCAGGTCATTATTATGCGATTATTTTGTATTCTCAGGTGAGAATCACCCATTATTCATGATGATTCACACCTCCACGCATACTGTGTTTCTTGACAAAAAGTGTCTTACAAAAACTAAATCAATATATTGCTTTATATGAAGGAGTAGGCCGAATAATTTTTACATAATTTTGAAGCAAAAACTCTAGTCTATAACCTCTAATACCCAGAAGTCTTGTGAACACAGATTTAATATACTTTTTTTGGCCTTATTTCAGTGACTTAAGTTTTTTGTTTTTTCAAAAACCATGCATAAATGTTATTCCTTCAAAAACACAAACATGTACATACATGTTCCTCACATATTATGGTAGCCTAGTTTGTGCTGAATACAGTGTAATGACACTTTTCCACTAATATGTTTATGAACAACTGAAAAAAGCACAAATGTCAGGGCATGTCAAAACTTCTCCAGGCCCCAAATCAGCCTCAGATTCCAGAGGGTTAAACACTATAACCAGGCTTTTGAACTACAATTTCAAAACCATAACTCCATTTATCAAAAAGCACACCCATTTCCCTAAACTATAAACACTATTTCCCTTTTTGACAGATGAATCAGATTTGTTGAACTGTCACTGCAAAACTCTACACACAAATCCCTTAATTTCTCATTGCCTACACCATGTTGTCATTTATAAAGCACTAGCATTCAATATTATTCACTCAAGTCAGCATAGCTTGAGCTCAATTAGCACACAGTTACCCACATGGAAACACTAAGAGTCAAAATTTATCACACACTAATCAGACACTTCAATAGAGAGATAAAAGAGCCTAAGTCAGATCATTCAGTTTTGGAACAATGGATCCAGAGAGATGTGATTGAGAAGGTCGAGGACACCAGAGAAGAGGAGGAGGAGGAAGAGGATAAGCAAGAGCGGTAAAGAGTGGAGGAAGAGGTGAAGGAGGAGGTGAAGGAGGAGGAAGAGGAGGTGGACGAGGATGAGGGCCAAGGAGACTAGGAGCTCGTGCCACTAGTTGACCATGTATGACTATGGTATGGTATGTCCATGGTATGACTATGAGGGAGGCTGGGCAATGAGTTCAGCCAAACTTAAGTTGCTTCACCGTCGCCTCGATCATAAGAACCTTCAGGGAGGAAAATAGGTAGGTGTACCTCAGTGTACTCTACTGTAACTTTTGAGTGCAGTACTCTGTTACCACACATGCATCAAACTGCCTTACATACAGATAGAGTTTCTGTCTGATTCCAAAAGGATGTGTTACAGTTACAGTAATCAGTACTTCTATTTTTGTAGGACACAGAGACGATGAAATGGAAGAAGCCCGACTAGACATTTCAGTTGATGTGTGTCAGGTGTGGATCAGGCATGCAAGAGGATTTTCCCCCTGCTGGCTGGCTAGGGCCAGTATAAGCCTGTGATGTTGACGAGATTCTCTGGCCTGTCCCAGACCAAAGATGTGATGATGGGGCAGAATATTTTTTGTTGTTGTTTGGTGTATTGTACTGTACAGTACAGTACATTAAGAAATATTTTTTTTTTGTTCATCATGTAAAAAAAAGTTCCTTGAGGGGGAGAAGCACAAGCAACATAACTTATTACTGGTTTTTGATTTTTTGTAATATTGTTTTGAATTTATCTCACCAGTGTGTAAGTCTATGTTGTAGTGTGTGTGTGTTTTTAAGGGCTTGTGTGTGATGTCTGAGGCCAAAGTTTGGTTTTTCAGCAAGAGTGAAAGATTTTGAGTGTAGAGCTTCATTTTGACCTGAAAATAGGACGTTTGGGGAATTGGGTGAGACGTTATGGATTTGTGTTTACTGTTTTGAGAATATGAGGCATAGTTTCAAGAAATATGTTTAAGCAATCGAGAAAAACTGTTGTAAAATGTAGTTATTGGGCTCCAGTCTTGTTTGGTTATCAACATTCTTCAAAACTTATTCTTTTAAAGAATTAGTTCACATTTACTCACCACCATGTCATCCAAGATATTTGTGTGTTTATTTCTTCAGTCGAAAAGAAATTATGGTTTTTGAGGAAAACATTCCAGGATTTTTCTCCATATAGTGGTCTTCAACAGCTACCAATGGGTTGATGGTCCAAATTTCATTTTCAATGCAGCTTCAAAAGGCTCTACAAGATCCCAGAGGAGGAATAAGTGTCTTATCTAGCGATACGATGGGTCATTTTATAAAATAATACAAATGTATTATACTTTAACAACAAATGCTTCAAATGCAACTTCAAAATCATCTGACATCGTTGTTTTACATTTTTTTTTTTTTTTTGTAAAGGCATTTTGGCTTAGTCTTTGTACATTTGCTTTGTAAACACTTGCTTGGTACTTCCAAATAAATCCTGGAATTTTTTCCTTAAAAACCTTAATTTCTTTTCAACTGAAGAAAGAAGGACATAAACATCTTGGATGACATGGGGGTAAGTAAATTATCAGGAAATTTTAATTCTGAAGTGAACTAATCCTTAAGTTCCAAAGAAGAAAGAAGGTGTAGAGAATTGAGAGAATTTTTATTTTTGGGTGGACGATCCCTATAATAGTCCTGCATCATGACAAATATTTAATGTACTCTCTCAATATGAAATAATTAAAAAAAAACAATGATAAATAAAAGAATTAGAATGAATTAGAATAAGTATGTCATGCTTGACATTTCAATAAACCATTTACTGCAAACTCAATGCACAACTGCACTCAAAAGGATTTTGCACTGCTTGATTCCCTTCAGGGGTTTGTCAACAGTTCTTGTCATTTAAGTAAGAAAAAAAATCTCATAAAAAAGGGTAATAAGAATTAACAAATCTAATAAGTAGGAGACACTTTTCAGAGTAGCTTCAATTTCTTCTTGAAATGCTGTCATATTGTATGCATTGGGATACATCTTCATTTTTCAAAAGGAAAAGCCTTCAGTTGTTTGAGGTATGAAGAAGTTGGAAATCTCATTTACATTTTGTGCTCTGGAACGTGTGGAGATGTGTAGATCTGATGACTGGCAAGGTTGTGAAATTTGTTTGATTTGTTTAGCAGTGCATATGGGATCATTACCATCCTGGAATATGGGAACATCATGTGGGAATGTGTTTCTGTAAAACAGCTCCATATTTCTTGGTTGTTATACAATCATACAGTTCAATCATCAAGTCCAATAACACCTACATGATGACCGCCCATCCTAGGGCTGCATGACTAAACAAAATAAAACCGAAAATGCAATATGGCTTAGTGCAATTATCAAATAACAAAGACTGTGATTTCATTAAATAAAATATATGCGCTGTGCATTTCAAAGTGAAGTGTGGCACAGTTCTTCCACATGAGCAGCTTGTGATCCACTGTTGTCAATGTCTCAGAGCGGCTCACTTCACAGTAAATGCTGCTCCAAACAAGCCCTATCTCTGCATGTGCTGTGAGTTTGGGTCACTTTAACATACATCTGGGAACGCAAAATGAGACCAACCATCTTCCCATGCTTGTAATGAGAAATGCCTATCAACAAAAGAGAAGAGAAGAGAATTATGCTGCCCTAGTCCATCCTGTACTCCACCACCAGCTTGCTACAGATATTGATGGTCAAATGCATCCTTCTGCTCCAAGTGCAAACCTATCCAGATAAAATACAGCAGTGCTTAGCAGTGCAAGTTTTGTGCTCCTTATAGCTCTTTACTTCAGTCTTCCCAAATTGTGGCAGGGGATTCAAAGAGAAAAACAAACGAGACTTCTTTAATATCCGTTTTCACAGACAGAAATAAAATAAAATGGAAATCTTAAAACAGGTGCATTTCAGCAAACTGGTTCTCTTACATAATCATAACTTAACATTCTATAAGCTCCTTTCTTGCCATCCATGTGTGTTAACTGAAGTCTCAGTACTGAACATAACTTATGAAGGTATTATCTTTGAAGTCTTAGTGTAGCAGAAAACTCATCAGACCACACACACTTTTTTATCAGACCATGCACTCCATTATCAGGCAAACATTGATAAATCTCCTGCAGAGAAGTTGCTCCTCTGCCTTGTAAAGAAAAAAAGGCCTCACTTTGTCAAAGACTGACACCTCATTGCGTGTGAGTCACAGGGAGGATAATTAGAAACAGAAGTGAAAACAGTGCAAAGGCCAGAGCCATTGCAGCAGGAGAGAGCAGGACTGACACTGACAAAACCTAAAATCCACAGAATGATACAGCCTGTACACTGATCATTACTCTTGTCTTTTTCACAATACATTTTGTCTTGGCTTTGAGAGGAAGATTCTGACAGATCAACCGATAGCCAGCAAAATGGCAAAAAGTCTGGTGTCATTCGTTTTAGGTCTAGTGATGCTGAAAATTCAGCCAGATCAGATTATAAACATAGCCTTTTGTGATTCATTTAGACACAAAATATGACAATATCTGTCAACAACAGCATCAGCGTAAAGCAAATTTGAAATTTCTTGACCCTGTATAGCAGTGCTTTTCAACCTTTTTTGGGCCAATGCCCCCTTTTCCCCATTATCTAAGTCCCTTACTGTCCCAATCTGGCTTCCCTAAATATTAATGTTGATTATTATTCTGTTTATTATAATTAGGGAAATTATTAATTATTAATTGTAATTATACCAAACTAATACTTTCATTCGGCAAGGATCCATTAAATTGTGTAGTATTGTTGGTGATTTTCAATGCTTTTATAGCCTTTGGCAATGTTGAGGTGTCTTTAAAATTATATCTGACATACCCTGTTGCTCCAAAGTTTAAAGTGACTTGTTACAAAATTCTGTTTAGGATATGTCCACAGTGGAATATTTACAGAAGAATTTTCAGTTTGTTCTTCCTTTCCTGAAACTCTTGAAAAGCTTTTTTATTACTGTGATTTGTCTCTGTACTGCTTTGTAAATGTGCAAAATGGGCAACAAAATGTATGAACAGACAGTACAGTTTACTGTATTTTTGATCAAATAAATGCAGTCATGGTGAGCATAAGAGACGTCTTTCAAAAACATAAAAAAAAAAAAAGAAAACCTTACCGATCACAGAATTTTGATCTTTGGTGTATTATACATTTTTATGGTAACATTTTACAATAAGGTTCATTAGTTAAACATTAATTAATGTATTAACTAACATGAACTAACCAAGAGCAATACATTTGTTACTGTATTTACTAATCTTCGTTAACGTTAATTCAGTGACAACTCTCGGAAGATTGTTAGCATGGTAATGGATATGACAATGTTAATGTATTTGGTCTTAGCAGAATAGAACTTGCTACTGCCAATACATACGCCGATACGAGTAAGACATAGTGCTGCTGCACAAATGGCATATATCAATAACCCAGCAGATCTAAACAGGTGGAGCTGGGGAAGGTGGAGGTTTTAAGAGGAATTCTGAAGCACACTGCAAACTGCTATAGTGAATATAACCAGCCATTTAAATGTGCGAGCAACAAGCTCATTGGCTGATGTGACATGGACCAATCAGTTTGTGCCAGTAGTTAACGCTGTAATTATCATCAGCTTGCATTAAGGACCCATCTAGAGTTATCACTGAACTATGTATTTAATGAAAATACAGTTGTTCATTGTTTGTTCATGTTATTTCACAGTGCATTAACTAATGTTAACAAGATTTTAATAATGTATTAGTAAATGTTGAAATTAACATTAACAAGGATTAATAAATGCTGTAGAAGTGCTGTAAAGTGTTACCATTTTTACCATTCATTATATATATAAATATATATATATATATATATATATATATATATATATATATATATATATATATATATATATATATATATATATATATATATTATTGCTATTATTCATCTATATATCATTTAAAATAGCATGTCATTGAATGCCACATAGCATTTGATTTGACTGTATAGTGTTAACACTTTACAATAAGGTCTCTTATGTAATATATCACAGATATTTAATCAATTAGCTCAAATCATGGGTGAAATATATATATATATATATATTATATATATATTAAATCATAACGCATTATTATTAATTATGATTAATATGAATCTGAATCTTTTGCTCGATTGCTCCTGTCTGCCTCTGCTCGCTGTCTCGCTGCTGGTGGTTTGCGTCTCCGTATAGCTTTGTTTTCTCTTTTATCGAATCGGTAACACTTTATAATAACGTTCAGTTATAAGTCATTTATGAATTATTAGTTAATGATTAACAAATCATTTACAAAACATGAATAAACATTTATAAATGATTGATAAGTGATATACTAATATTTTATGAATGTTTTATAAATTCAGTTATAAGTCATTTATAAATTATTTGTTAATTATGAACAATTTACAAAACATGGCTATACGTTCATAAATGATTAATAAATGATATGTTAACATTTTATGAATGTTTTATTAGTTCAGTTATGAGACACTTATAAGTTATTAGTTAATGATGAACGAATCATTTACAAAACATTACAATATACGTTCACAAATGATTAACAAGTGTTATGCTAACAATTTACAAATGTGTTGTAAGTTATCTTAATTAAATAAATCAAACAGATCATTAGTAGATGGTTTATAAGTTATTAGTCAAGAAATTATTTATCACTTATAATAACTGAAGTATTTATGACAAAATTGTTTTAGTATCATCTCAATAAACAATTGTTAATCATGAACAAATGAAAAACAAACCATTAGTAAATGCTCAGTATATGATTTATTGATGAAGTTGTAAGCTGGTCTGTGTTCAAAAGCACAAACATGCATGTATGCTAAAGCACTATTTTTAAGAAGAGTAATTTACTTGTTTTGAAGTGGATAAACATTTATAAATGCCTTACAGTCAAGTGATTCCAGTGGATTATATTAAATCCTTTCACTCATCAGCACAGACTTGTGTTCTGTGTGGAGTGTGTGGGGACTAGTGATGAAGTCAACCTCTGATCCAGATTTACCTTCCACTGAAGCTCACATCAGGTGCGCAGAGTTAAACACTCCATGTGTGTCAGAGAAGACAGCTGTCTATACCCTCACCAGTCAGCACTTACACTGCAGTACACACTACAAAGTGTTCCACACCTGTTATAGATGATGTGTAAACGCATGAATAAATCATTTACAAAGCTTTCTGCATCCCCTATTCTAAAGTGTAAACTATTCTTCACTTGTAAATGTGTTACATATAATTTATAGACCTTTCTTACCTGTTACAAATTATTTGTATATGTATACAAGTCATTTATAACACTTTCTGCACACCCTATTCTAAAGTGTAAACTATTCATCACTTATAAATGTGTTACACATCATTTGCAGATGTTCCTGTTACATTATCATCTCACTCCATCACTTTACCCAAGCCTAAATTTTACATTATTTAAAAAAAAAATAAAAAAAAAATAAAAAATCAACACTCTGCCACCGTTTAACCAGCACTTAATCATTTAATTTTTATCTTGCTTTTCATGGAACAGCTCCTCACCATAACATGAAAACGCACCATAAACTGATAATAAACGTAGTCCATTATTTTGTGCATTATTTTCAAGTCTTCAGAAGTCGTAGCCTACGATGCCATCGTGTGAGGAAAAGATTCTTATAACGTAATATAACCATTATACATTAATAATCGTATCAATCCGTCATTTCATAACTTTCGAATTCAAATTGGCGCGTCTAACAAGACGACACAGGTTTGCGGCAGTAACGTCAAACCTCGCTCCTTATTGGCTGTCACATGTGATTTGCGACTACCATAGAGTGTTTGCGACATGCCGAATTTGAGTTGCTGTGTTGAGTTAGATCAGCGCGACGCTTAAAAGGATGGAAATGCAGATCAGAGGAATGTTTGCAGCGATTAAACACTTTAATTTCATTCTGTTACTCACACAAAATTATGATTTGCTGTCATTTCGCTGGTAATGTAGCACACGCGCCGTTTTGTCTGTTCTGTATACTGCTTTTTGTAATGTTTTAAATAAATTATTGTGATTACCGTACATTTATCTGCCTGTTACACTAACGTTACGTATATTGTCAAAATGGTTATGCTTAAGGTAATAGGGTGGAGTAGGGAGCTTAAAATTATACTTTTTATACAACAGTATATCAACTAAGATAACAGTCACTGTAAATATATCTGTATTGCGTTTTTATTTTTGTGAAGTGGCTAAAAAGTTGTCATGTTTAGGTATAAGGGGTGAGTTAGGGGCTCAAAGTAAAATATAGTAGGCTATATAGTAATAGTAAAATATATTTGCATAAAATATCATAATTTTTTATATAAAAATATATAATTTAAATACCGGGATTCGTATAGATTTGTATATCCTGTAACTGAAAGATATACTTTGCATATGGCAAATAAATGGTAAATTTACAAATTGCAGTTTGTACATAATTTATAAAGAAGGTCTGCAAATGATATGTAACACATTTATAAGTGATGAATAGTTTACACTTTAGAATAGGGTATGCAGAAAGTGTTATAAATGACTTGTTTACATATACAAATAATTTATAACAGGTAAGAAAGGTCTATAAATGATATGTAACACATTTACATTATTGTGTATACATTATTTATAAGTGAAGAATAGTTTACACTTTAGAATAGGGGATGCAGAAAGCTTTGTAAATGATTTATTCATGCGTTTACACATCATCTATAACAGGTGTTGAACACTTTGTAGTGTGTACTGCAGTGTAAGTGCTGACTGGTGAGGGTATAGACAACTGTCTTCTCTGACACACATGGAGTGTTTAACTCTGTGCACCTGATGTGAGCTTCAGTAGAAAGTTCAACCGGTTCAGAGGTTGAATCGTCACTATATCCCACACAGAACACAAGTCTGTGCTGATGAGTGAAAGGATTTAATATAATTGACTAGAATCACCTGACTGTAAGCCATTTATAAATGTTTATCCACCTCAAAACAAATAAATTACTCTTCTTAAAAATAGTGCTTTAGCATACCTGCATGTTTGTGCTTTTGAACACAGACCAGCTTACAACTTCATCAATAAATCATATACTGATCATTTACTAATGATAATTTACTAATAATCATTAACTAATCACTGATCATTAACTAATAAATTATAAATGACTTATAGCCAAATTAATAAAACATTCATAAAATGTTAGTATATCACTTATTAATCATATATGAATGTATATTCATGTTTTGTAAATGATTTGTTGAACATTATCTAATAATTAATAAATGACCTATAACGGAATTAATAAAACTTTCATAAAATATTAGCATATCACTTATCAATCATTTATAAACATATAATCATGTTTTGTAAATGATTAGTTCACCATTAACTAATAATTTACAAGTGACTTATAACTGAACGTTATTATAAAGTGTTACCATTGAATCTTACTTTTATTCATTGTTGCTTATATTATTATTATTGCCTACCACATTAATCTGACGTCGCTAGCTTGTAATCTTTGAATCTAAATCGCTGTTACAACGCGTTTGCATCTCACTAGCTTGTTAACTTGTCATCAGTCTCGCGCGCTCCTCTTTCAACGCGTTCATCAAACAGCTGTGGTAACTCGGATCGGATCAGTCTACAAACACGGTGAGTCATGTCATCCTCTCACAGAACTGTTTCCTGTTCCATCTGTCACATGTTCAGTATAGCTCTCTCTGTCAGCGACGAGGGATTTACATGTCATAAATGTAGGGAAATAGTCAGGCTGACAGAGAGAATCTCAGAATTAGAGACACGCATCCAAACTTTAATCGAGGATAGTAAGAATGCAGGGGCTTCAGATACTGTTTTGGATGCAACTAGCTTAGTGAACTCTGTACATTGTGCGGTTCCGGCTGTAGAGCCCGCGCAGCAGGGCACTTGGGTAACGGTGAGGCGGCCTAGCCGTGGAAAACACCACTCTTCCGTTCCAATAAGAACATCAAACAGGTTCTCCCCAATCAGTGACGCACCCACTGAGAATCCTGTTGAAAGTGCCCTAGTTATTGGCGATTCTATTACACGGAACGTGAAAATAGAGACACCAGCCACCATAGTCACATGTTTGCCGGGAGCCAGAGCACCTGACATCAAAGCAAATTTAAAAGTGCTGGCTAATGCTAATCGTAAATATTCTAAAATTATTATTCACGTCGGCACAAATGACGTTCGACTTCGCCAGTCGGCGATCACTAAAATTAACATTAAAGAGGTGTGTGAACTCGCAAATACAATGTCAGGAGAAGTAATTTGCTCTGGTCCCCTTCCTGTTCGTCGGAGTGATGAGATAGTTAGCAGATTATCATCACTCAATGGCTGGCTGTCTAAGTGGTGTCCGCAGAATAATATAGGTTTCATATACAATTGACCTGACCTGTTGAAAAGAGATGGTATTCATCCGTCCCGGGATGGTGCTGCTCTTCTCTCTAGTAATATGGCACATAGTCTTAGAGCTGAAACATGACAAACTGGGGCCCAGGACAGGAAGCAGACAGGCTGGCTAAACCGACCATCTGCTAGCTGCCTCACGTTACAGAAGTCAGATAAATCCCAACACATAGAAACACTCAGATATTATCATATAGAGACTGTGTCTGTACCCCGAATTAGTAAACAAAAAACTTCCAAACCCATTCAATGGTAAAAGTTTTATTGATGTTCAACAAATAAAAAATAGATATAATAATGATAAACAAATGATAAAGCTTGGATTGTTAAATATTAGATCACTTTTTTCAAAAGCACTTATTGTAAACGATATTATCACAGACAATAATCTAGATGTGCTGTGTTTGACAGAAACCTGGCTAAAACCGGACGATTACATTACTTTAAATGAGTCTAGTCCTCAAGGTTATGATTATCGACATAATCCTCGTCAGAAAGGCAAAGGGGGAGGTGTTGCTGTAATTTATAGTAATATTTACAGTATCAGCCAGAAGTCTTTCAAATATAATTCCTTCGAAGTGATGGTGCTGTACGTAACATTATGTAAGTTGACATTTGTGCTGGCTACTGTATACAGGCCACCAGGACACCATACAGACTTTATCAAAGAATTTGCTGATTTTCTATCAGAATTAGTACTAGCTGCAGATAAAGTCCTTGTTGTTGGTGATTTTAATATCCATGTAGATAATAAAAAAGACTCATTGGGATTGGCATTTACAGACATTCTAAACTCTATTGGTGTTAGACAACACGTGTCAGGACCCACTCATTGTCGTAATCATACTTTAGATCTAATATTGTCACATGGAATCGATATTGATGCCGTTGAAATTCTGCAGCAGAGTGACGACATCTCAGATCATTATCTAGTCTCGTGTATACTACATTTAGTCAAAGAGGCTAAACTGCCTCCCTGCCATAAATATGGTAGAACCATCACTTCTACCACTAAAGATCGCTTTATAAATAATCTTCCTAATCAGTTTCATCACCTTAGCATACCAGACAGCTTAGAAGACCTCGATGTTGCAACAGAAACCATTGCCTCTGTCTTTTCCAGCACATTAGACTCAGTTGCTCCTTTGCGTTTAAAAAAGATTAAGGAAATTAATCCAACGCCATGGTACAATGAGCACACTCGGGCCCTAAAAACAGAAGCTAGAAAAATGGAGCGCAGCTGGAAGAAAACAAAACTAGAAGTATTTCGCATTTCGTGGAGAGAGAAAATTATTAAGTACAGAAAGGCCTTAAAAACTGCTAGATCTGCCTATTTTTCAAAACTTTTAGAAGAAAATAAACACAACCCTAGGTATTTATTTGATACAGTGGCTAAATTAACAAGAAATAAAGCTTCAACTTCTGATGTTTCCAAAGAGCATAGCAGTAATGACTTTATGAACTTCTTTACTTGCAAGATTGATAATATTAGAGAGAAAATTATAACCATGTAACCGTCTACTACAGTATTGTGTCAGACAGTGCATTGTAGTGTCCCTGAAGAAAAATTCAATTCATTTTCTGCTTTAGGAGAGGAAGAATTGTCTAAACTTGTTCAAAATCAACAACATGTATGTTAGACCCTATACCGACTAAGCTATTGAAAGAGATGCTTCCGGAGGTCATAGATCCTCTTCTTAATATTGTTAATTCATCTTTATCACTATGATATGTACCAAAAACTTTTAAGCTGGCTGTTATTAAACCTCTTATTAAAAAACCACAACTTGATCCTAGAGAATTAGTCAATTACAGGCCGATTTCAAATCTCACTTTTCTATCAAAAATACTAGAAAAGGCAGTTTCATCACAACTATGTTCCTTTTTAGAAAGAAATAGTATCTGTGAGGATTTCCAGTCAGGATTTAGACCGTACCATAGTACTGAGACTGCTCTCGTTAGAGTTACTAATGATTTGCTCTTATCATCAGATCGTGGTTGTATCTCTCTATTAGTGTTACTGGATTAGTGCTGCATTTGACAATATTGATCACAATATTCTTCTAAATAGACTCGAAAACTATGTTGGCATTAGTGGAATTGCATTGGCATGGTTCAAATCATTCTTATCTGACCGTTATCAGTTTGTAGTAGTAAACGATGAGATGTCATATCAATCACAAGTTAAATATGGAGTACCGCAAGGCTCAGTACTAGGACCGTTGCTTTTCACTCTGTACATGCTTCCCTTGGGAGATATCATTAGGAAGCATGGCGTTAGTTTTCATTGTTACACTGATGATACTCAGCTCTATATTTCTTCACGCCCTGACGAAACTTACCAATTCGCTAAATTAACAGAATGTATAGCTGATATAAAAAACTGGATGACCAGAAATTTCCTACTACTAAATTCAGAAAAAACAGAGATTCTAATTTTTGGACCAAAAACTACTTCACGCAGTAACCTAGAATACTGTCTAACACTTGATGGCTGCTCTGTTAAGTCTTCGTCGTCAGTTAGGAACCTGGGTGTGCTCTTTGATACCAATCTTTCATTTGAAGGCCATGTTACTAGCATCTGCAAAACCGCATTCTTCCATCTTAAAAATATATCTAAACTACGACATATGCTCTCAATGAAAAATGCAGAACAGTTAGTTTATGCGTTCATGACCTCAAGGCTAGATTACTGTAACGCTCTACTGGGTGGTTGTTCCTCCCGCTTGATAAATAAACTAGAGCTCGTACAAAATGCAGCAGCTAGAGTTCTTACTAGAACTAGGAAGTATGACCATATTAGCCCAGTTCTGTCATCACTGCATTGGCTTCCTGTTAAACATCGTATAGATTTTAAAATCTTGCTAATTACTTACAAAGCACTAAATGGTTTAGCTCCCCAGTACCTGATCGAGCTCTTAATGCATTATAGTCCTTCACGTTTATTGCGATCTCAGAATTCAGGCCAGCTGATAATACCTAGAATATCAAAATCAACCGCAGGCGGTAGATCCTTCTCCTATTTGGCACCCAATCTCTGGAACAATCTTCCTAGCATTGTTCGGGATGCAGACACACTCTGCACTCTGTCAGTTTAAATCTAGACTAAAAACACATCTCTTTAACCTGGCATACACATAACACATTATCAATTTATATTTTCAAATCCGTTAAAGGATTATTAGGCTGCATAAATTAGGTCAGCCGGAACCGGGAACACTTCCTATAACACCAGATGTACTCGTTACATCAGAAAAAGAATGGCATCTACGCTAATATTAGTCTTTCTGTTTATCCCGAGGTTTACCGTAGTCAACCGGATCCGGGCCGTATCCAGCTGAGAACAAGGACCTGCGCCTTGACATGACCACAACGCAGCCCTGAAGTATCAGCAGAGATCGCGTCGACTAGATCATCCATTGTGAACACATCATCAACACGACAGCCAGTGCCACAGTTCCTCAACAAACCGACAATACCGGCGTGATGAATACAATCCTCAATTGGACACGACCACAACGCAGCCCTGAAGTATCAGCAGAGATCGAGTCGACTAGATCATCCACTGTGAAGGCCTCATTGACACGACAGCCAGTAGCACAGTTCCTCAACAAACCGTCCATACCGGCGTGATGAATACGATCCTCAACTGGATGGAACTGAAATAAATACTTTGAATGTTGCGATCCTATCAGATTTATGATAGCAACCTGATTCGTAACAAAGCACTGTTCGCCAGAGGAGAACTGGCCCCCCGACTAAGCCTGGTTTCTCCCAAGGGTTTTTTTTCTCCATTTTAACACCTATTTGCCACTTGTTTGCCACCTGATGTCACCTGTTGGAGTTTGGGTTCCTTGCCGCTGTTCCCTTTGGCTTGCTTAGTTGGGGACACTTGACATTTGACTTGACATTTGATATTCAACAGTATTCTTGACATTTATTCAACAGTGCTTTGATCTGCCTGCATTGACACTATTCTTGAAGAGCTGCTGTGCAGCAAAAATGATTGTAGCATATGCACATGTATCAGGATAATCAATAACCTTTGGAGTTTTCAGAACGCTTTTAACCTGATGAACTGTGTTCGTTAATCACTAAATCGGCTCCGAACAGTCTGCTAAAGATGAGCCCACTTGACACCTTTGTTGCCCTCCGAGGTAACACAGGAGGCCCAATTTCCTTGCTCTTAGGACATCAAAGGGGCCCCTCATGTGGACTACGGGCCAGATCCACATTCCAACGCCCACACACACAGGCACACACAAAAACACACACACAGACACATACAGAAACACACAAACATACATTTGTATGCATGATGTATGCATGATGCGTATGCATGTTTCCTAGTGTTGAAATGAGTGTATTTGTGCTAGTGTGCATTTTAATGTTAGAATTCTGTCTGTAAACCATAACTTCCTTTCTATGCCTTTCTGATCTGTCAAGTTTGATCTCTCCGTAAAGCTCCGGACTCTAGCTATTCATTGAGATATGTCACACAGCCGACAAATGCATTTTTCTATGTGTTTAATGATCCTGTGAAGAACGGACTCCATCTCGAAATCCGATCTGATAGTCATTAAGTATGCAAATTCAGCTAGGAGACCAAACAAAGGAACTTTGCCCGCCAAATAGTGCTGCGCATCTATTGGTCGCTACAATTCAGGAGGTGTGTTAGCTTGGGTTTCCATAAAAACAACGACACACACCTTCTCCCCTTCTCTCTTCTCCTTTGTCTCCCGATTGTCTCACGAGCACCTCATGCACGTCTCTCGTGGACGCCGCCGATGACCACGTGCTGCCATCGCGCTCATCTTCGGGACCACTTCTTTGGACTCTCTCTCTCTCTCTCTCTCTCTGGTTAAGTTACTTAAGTTTAAACCTCTTTTGAAAACCCCGCCGGAGAAACCCTCTCGGAAAGGACCAACCCAGCCAGGCGCATTGAAACTGCTACACACGGACGTGAACCAATGAGCAAGTATTAGAATTTACCTGAAATTTGTTTAAACTGATTTCTGTGCTGGCTCTCTCAAAAAGGTTTAACTGTGTAATTTGCCATTCTTTGATCATCTTTCTTTTCCTGTCTTTTCTTCATTTTCACTTTTGTGTATAAATATGTGTATACCTTCTGTATATATTTTAGACGTATAATCTCTGTAGTCGTAGCTGCATATATTAAACACTTAATTCATGCTAGATTGCTCTGTTTGTTCTTTCAACTGAAGACCAAGTCACTTTAACGTTTTTCGATCGTTTTATGCTTTGATGCTATAATAGGAATTTATTCTCATTGGCCAGAGAATAACTCCGTTCCTAATAGTCTATAACATTCTGAGGAGCTGCAGTTTCCTGGACAAACCAACAGTTTCTCTAAATAATTAGTAAAACAGAACTAAACATATATGTAATTGATTATAATTCGTTGTAATTAATTCACAATATATGTTTAATTCCCCGTTGGGTCGATATATGAATCATAATTTATTCATAAGGCTTTATGAATTATTATATTCATATTTCATCCATAAATTGATTAATAACCGCTACGTCGTTATATATTACATGATGTACCAGTTATCAATGTAAAGCTGCTTTGATACAATCTGCATTGTAAAAAGCGCTATATAAATAAAGGTGACTTGACTTATGATATAGATCGGCCCAAGAGGGAATTATGTACATATATTGTGAATTAATTACAATGGATTATAATCAATTACATATATGATTAGTTCTAGCTTAATAGTTGTCTAGAAGAACTATCCTAGTTTGTCCACCAAACTATGGGTTTCCTCAGACTATTATAAAAGAAATGTTATTCTCTGGCCACAAGAATGACTTCCTATTATAGCATTAGAGCGTAAAGCAATGTTGCAGAATCAAACTTAGAAGTGACTTGGTTTTCTGAATGAGCAGCAGAACAATCGAGCATGAATATAATGTGTTTAATATACATTGGCAATAAAAAGTATGTCAACCACTTGCAGAATCTGTGAAAATGTGAATAATTTTAATAAAATAAGAGGGATCATACAAAATGCATGTTATTTTTTAATTAGTACTGTCCTGAGTAAGATATTTTACATAAAAAATGTTTGCATTTAGTTCACAAGACAAAACAATAGCTGGATTTATTAAAATAACCACATTCATAAGTATGTGAACCATTTGTTCTCAATACTGTGTGTGGTTACCTGGATGATCCACGACTGTTTTTTTTTTTTTTTTTTGTGATGATTGTTCATGAGTCTCTTGTTTATCCTGAGCAGTTAAACTGTGCTCTGTTCTTCAGAAAAATCCTCCAGGTCTTGCAGATTCTTCAGTTTTCAAGCATTTTTTGCATATTTGAACTCTTTCCAGTAGTGACTGAATGATTTTGAGATCCGTCTTTTAACACTGAGGACAATTGAGGGACTCAAACTAAACTATTAAAAAAGCTTCAAACATTCACTGATGCTCCAGAAGGGGAAACTGTGCATTTAGAGTCGGGAGATGCAACAAGTTTTGCAACATTGCAACAAGTTTTGCAACATTTAGAGATGCAACAAGTTTTTCACACCTGGATTTGGGGATCCTCTGTCATTCCTCCTTGCAGATCCTCTCCAGTTCTATCAGGTTGGATGGTAAATGTTGGTGGACAGCCATTTTTAAGTCTCTCCAGAGATGCTCAATTGGGTTTAAGTCAGAGCTCTGGCTGGGCCATTTAAGAACAGTCACGAAGTTGTTGTGAAGCCACTTATTTAAGCTGTGTGCTTAGGGTCATTGTCTGGTTGGAAGGTAAACCTTCGGCCCAGTCTGAGGTCCTGAGCACTCTGGAGAAGGTTTTCATCCAGGATATCCCTGTACTTGGCCGCATTCATCTTTCCCTCGAATGCAACCAGTCGTCCTGTCCCTACATCTGAAAAACACCCCCACAGCATGATGCTGCCACCACCATGCTTCACTGTTGGGACTGTATTGGACAGGTGATGAGCAGTGCCTGGTTTTCTCCACACATACCGCTTAGAATTAAGGCCAAAAAGTTCTATCTTGGTCTCATCAGACCAGAGAATCTTATTTCTCACCATCTTGGAGTCCTTCAGGTGTTTTTTTAGCAAACTCCATGCAGACTTTCATGTGTCTTGCACTGAGGAGAGGCTTCCATCGGGCCACTCTGCCATAAAGCCCCGACTGGTGGAGGGCTGCAGTGATGGTTGACTTTCTACAACTTTCTCTCATCTCCGGACTGCATCTCTGGAGCTCAGCCACAGTGATCTTTGGGTTCTTCTTTACCTCTCTCACCAAGGCTCTTTTCCCCCGATAGCTCAGTTTGGCCGGACGGCCAGCTCTAGGAAGGGTTCTGGTCATCCCAAACATCTTCCATTTAAGGATTATGGAGGCCACTGTGCTCTTAGGAACCTTAAGTGCAGCAGAATTTTTTTTGTAACCTTGGCCAGATCTGTGCCTTGTCTCTGAGCTCTTTAAGCAGTTCCTTTGACCTCACGATTCTCATTTGCTCTGACATGCACTGTGAGCTGTAAGGTCTTATATAGACAGGTGTGTGGCTTTCCTAATCAAGTCCAATCAGTATAATCAAACACAGCTGGACCCAAATGAAGGTGTAGAACCATCTCAAGGATGATCAGAAGAAATTGACAGCACCTGAGTGAAATATATGAGTGTCACAGCAAAGGGTCTGAATACTTAGGACCATGTGATATTTCAGTTTTTCTTTTTTAATAAATCTGCAAAAATGTCAACAATTCTGTGTTTTTCTGTCAATATGGGGTGCTGTGTGTACATTAATGAGGGGAAAAAAATGAACTTAACAATTGTGAAAAAAATGACAATTTTAGAAAATGGCTGCAATATAACAGAGTGAAAAATTCCTCAAGATCTTGCAGATTCTTCAGTTTTCAAGCATTTTTTGCATATTTGAACCCTTTCCAGTAGTGACTGAATGATTTTGAGATCCGTCTTTTAACACTGAGGACAATTGAGGGACTCAAACTCAACTATTAAAAAAGCTTCAAACATTCACTGATGCTCCAGAAGGAAACACTGTGCATTTAGAGTCGGGAGATGCAACAAGTTTTGCAACATTGCAACAAGTTTTGCAACATTTAGAGATGCAACAAGTTTTTCACACCTGGATTTGGGATCCTCTGTCATTCCTCCTTGCAGATCCTCTCCAGTTCTGTCAGGTTGGATGGTAAATGTTGGTGGACAGCCATTTGTTGTGAAGCCATTGTTGAATAAGGCATAAAGAGAGCTTTACAAAGAAACCAAATTTGTCAGGTGGCAAAAACATGAAAGGGGAGATACAGTTTATACTCTAATTTTATCGTTTAGAATGAAACTAACACAACTACAGTCATAGCTAAGCTTATACACTAGGGATACATGTAACTTGAAATACAACGACGGGTACACTTTGGCACAGTCACATTTTGAGGGTAAAGGTACATACATTCTTCCTGCGTGTTTGTGTGTGTGTGTACGTGTATTGGAGTTTATCGTTGTCTGGAATGCAGCCACATGGCTTGCAGTAATTTGATCCAAGTTGACTACGATCCTTTGAAGTCACCAGGAAGGGATTCAGGAATCTATCGATGTAACCATAAATTGCGTCCAGTGAGCTGTTAATGTCAGCCAGGCCGGAGCCAATGTGAGATTTACAAACAAAAGTTCAAGGAGTTAAAAATGAAACAGTTTATAGTTGGCCTGCTAATTTTTGATCCTGTGCAGACCTTACATTTATTAACATTAATGCATTAACTAACAATGAGCAATATACTTTTTACAGCATTTATTATCCTTTGTTAATGTTAGTTAATAAAAATGTTCATGTTAGTTCACAGTGCATTAACTAATGTTAACAAGATACAACTTTTGATTTTAATGTTTTAAAGTGCTAACGCAGAAACTATGTAGAAACTAACATAAACTAAGATTAATAAACGCTTTAGAAGTATTGTTCATTGTTAGTTCATGTTAGCTAATGTAGTTAACTAATGTTAAAAAAATGAAATCGTATTGTTACTGAAAAATCATCATTAGTTTCCCAAGAAGAAGAAGAAAAAAATAATCCATGTGAATAGAAATTATGAGTGTTAAATAAACTGTTTAGAATTTGGCTTTGAAACTTTAATTACATAGATTATCAGAACCTGCAGCCAATCAGCAAACAAGAAGCATTCAATTTAATTTTTTCCATGGAAAACATGAAAAAAAAAAGCGTGTTGTATTATGTCTGAACGCAAGACACTAAGTTGTTTTCACTGGAAGTTTGGCATCTGCACCTCAGAAAGCTGACAGAAACACTGAAGTAAATAGTCGTTGCTATATGGAAATGATACATCAATTCTGGTCACATTGGTCAGCAAGGTGTTAGAAGGTAGCAAAAACACTTTATTTTGCAAGCAATTTACAAGTTTCATCTTGTAATCTTTGGCAAAATCTTTGGCATATACAGTACAGTCCAAAAGTTTGGAACCACTAAGATTTTTAATGTTTTTAAAAGAAGTTTCGTCTGCTCACCAAGGCTACATTTATTTAATTAAAAATACAGTAAAAACAGTAATATTGTGAAATATTATTACAATTTAAAATAACTGTTTTCTATTTGAATATATTTCACAAAGTAATTTATTCCTGTGATGGCAAAGCTGAATTTTCAGCATCATTACTCCAGTCTTCAGTGTCACATGATCCTTCAGAAATCATTCTAATATGCTGATTTGCTGCTCAATAAACATTTATGATTATTTTCAATGTTGAAAACAGTTGTGTACTTTTTTTTTTCAGGATTCCTTGATGAATAGAAAGTTCAAAAGAACAGCATTTATCTGAAATACAAAGCTTCTGTAGCATTATACACTACCGTTCAAAAGTTTGGGGTCAGTAAGAATTTTTATTTTTATTTTTTTGAAAAGAAATTAAAGAAATGAATACTTTTATTCAGCAAGGATGCATTAAATCAATCAAAAGTGGCAGTAAAGACATTTATAATGTTACAAAAGATTAGATTTCAGATAAACACTGTTCTTTTGAACTGTTCTTTTTTGAATTCATCAAATAATCCTGAAAAAAAATATTGTACACAAATATTTTGTACAATTGTACACATTAAATGTTTCTTGAGCAGCAGATCAGCATATTAGAATGATTTCTGAAGGATCATGTGACACTGAAGACTGGAGTAACGATGCTGAAAATTCAGCTTTGCATCACAGGAATAAATTACTTTGTCAAATATATTTAAATAGTACACAGTTATTTTAAATTGTAATAATATTTCACAATATTACAGTTTTTTACTGTATTTTTAATTAAATAAATGTAGCCTTGGTGAGCAGACGAAACTTCTTTTAAAAACATTAAAAATCTTAGTGGTTCCAAACTTTTGGACTGTACTGTATGTCCCTTAAACAAGCACCCCCCAAGAACACCTCAAAGGGCACCCTTCTGGGATTACTTCACAAGGTCTTTATAGCAAGTAGCGTTCCAAGATCTTTTCCTTGATCAACAATATAAATATCTTAATTTATATTTTATTTGTTCATCAAGTTTTTTTTTTACAATCATGCCAGAGGGCTATAGATTCACAAGTCAAGTCACCTTTATTTATATAGCGCTTTACAATGCAGATTGTGTCAAAACAGCTTTACAGTGATAGAGGGAACATAATTTTGGCTGTAAAGCAGCTCTGGAAGAAAATAATGTCATTGTCCATGTCCAGTTTAAGTAAGTTCAGTATTGATTCACTCCATTGTAAAAATCATTAGTTATTAATTTAGTTAATTTATCTATACAACAGCTCTGGAGAAAACTGTGATGTCATCGTCCAGCTCAGTTCATTTCACATACAATGGTGTCAATGCAGGCAGATCAAAAACATTGTTGAATAATCAAGTGTCCCCTACTAAGCAAGGCAGAGGCGACAGCGGCAAGGAACCCACTACACTTCTATGTCCTGCAACATTGGAATGACAACATTATAACAAAAATATTTTATCAGGATCACGATTTATGATGAAATCTCAGTAGCAAAATGGCAACAGAATTGGGAAGTCCAACTTTCAAACAATCCATTGAAATAAATCAACTGACAGTCTAAATTAGCAATTCATCATCATTTACAAGTCTTCAAATGTCAATGTTTTTAACAAGATCATTACAGTATCTACACATGACACGCAAGAAAAAAAATAATTAAATCGTGTGTACGATTTACCATTTCGTTCTTTTGATTTATAAATTGTGCGCACGATTTATAAATCGAGCAAACAAATTAGTAAATCGTCCACCCGATTTAGCAAATCGAGGGATTTAGCTTACTATTTTTTCCTGCATGTCATGTGCAGGGCTCCGTATGTATCAGTCAGTATAACACAGATCAGTGTAACACTGCTGAACTAAACTTCTACAATTTAGTTAGCCTTGCTCTATCAGAGCAGTCTTTAGCCATTTTCAAAAAACTGCTGAAGACCTATCTTTTTCGTCAACACTTGACCCAGTAATATTAGCACTTTTTTTTAAATTTCTCTCCATCTATTAAAAAAAATAAATAAAAAAATCCTTGCTATGTGCACTTTGCTGAAATAACTGGGAGTTGACATGGCACCTGCATACTGTTGCACTCATGTTGATTGCTTCTACTGTTCTCATTTGTAAGTAGATTTGGAGAAAAGCATCAGCTAATGACAATGTAAATGTAATGCAAATGCAACACAGGTCCAAATTATGTAACGAAGTTGCTTATTTGAATATGATAGTTAATATTTCTTAATAATTTGATTATATTTTTAATATTATAAAAGTTTTAAATATTTCAAAATCTTGAAAAGCTTTCTTCCAGATTTAAATTTGTTTACCCCAGATTTTCAGTGTATTTTCAGTCTTCTGGACCCCCAGCTGCTGGGAGAACATTCAACAACTAATGCATAAATCAATCAAATGTTTCCAACACAACATAAAAATGATATGTAGACTCTGAATGGAACACTGTGATACCCTCTTTTCTCTCTCATGGGACCTCTTCAAAAACAGATACTGTGCAGCAGATACATTTGGGGTGGTTTGGAAAGGCCAGTATCTAATCTGTCAGACCTAAGAGAAGTCATTGACGGTCCTCCAGGGAGTGGTTGACTTTGGATTTGTGGGAAGTTGGTTAGACTTCTTTTCAAATATCCTTATGCATGATATTCATGACCAGAAAACAGAACATGAAAGCGCAGGACAGGAAAAAGTATTTCTGATCATGTACTACAATAGTTACTTTAATATTTACACAGTGTTCCAAATTTTTGACATATCAGTAGGATTTTAGTACAATAAACATTCAGATTTTAGTTTTTCAAATAAAGTGTTTTTATTCTCATATCTTTTTAGATAACTGGTATCAATCTCAGAAAGGTGTAAGTTCTTTGCCAGGTTTTCTTAGGTAAATGGAAAATCTACTTAAAGAGGTTGTTCCACATTATTAATCAAGTCACAGTTCTCATGAAGAAAGATCTTTCTGAAGATGAAAAAAAAAACGAAAAGTTGTAATGTATTTGCAAATGTGCAAAAGGCATAAAACAACTAATATTTTGCAAAAACTGAATAGAGATCGTTGAATTAAAAGACAGTGATTTTGATTTATGAAGCAAAAAACAAAACAAAACATTTATAAGTGAAAAACCTGGATAATACATAAAATTACAACAAATATCTTAACACATTATTTAAAAACAAATCACCATTATATCATATGTTTCATTTATTTACTCCATGATGTCAACATGGTTACAACAAGAGAAGCCAGTGTTTCAAAATAATGAAATAGTCTCTATATCAGGTAACCAGTTAACAGTGAAATTTGCACACTGCAATGCCCCATTTTGTGTGTCTGTTCTGGGTGATAGGTGATAATAGGTTCGACTTATATATTTTACATGGGCCATAGAACATCACTCCAGCACTGTGACTTTAAAATGCTAAAAGTGCTCTCTACTATACCCCCTGTCATGTAGACATCCTCTAGAATGATTTCTGAAGGATCATGTGACACTGAAGACTGCAGTAATGATGCTGAAAATTCAGCTTTGCCATCACAGGAATAAATTACTTTTTATAATACATTCAAATAGAAAACAGTTATTTTGAATTGTTATAATATTTCACAATATTTCTGATTTTATTACATTTTTAATGAAATAAATGCAGCCTTGGTTGTGCAGACGAAACTTCTTTTAAAAACATTAAAAATCTTACCGATCCCAAACTTGAACTTGAATGGTAGTGTATATATATATAGCCAAGGCAATTTATTTATTTGTATAGCACATTTCATACACAATGGTAATTCAAAGTGCTTTACATAAAGAAGAAGAATAAAAATAGAACATAAGGAATAGAAATAACAGTAAAAACAGATAATTTTGCTATCTGGATGGATGAGCTAGGAAGTCTTAGGGAGGTTTTGTTGTTGTTGTTGTTGTTGTTGTTGTCCGTCAGAGTGGATCTAAACGGATCTATCCATCAGAGCAGATCTGAATGGATCTTCCTCACACGACAGGACTGCTACCTGTTAAGGCACTTCAAACTGATAAACAAAGTTTCAATCTCCCCTTTTGCCAAGACACCTCAAACTGCACCACACAGCCCTAATCCCCCTTACGGAGATATCTTATCTATGCAACACAGTTCAAATTTCCCCTTTGGAAAGTGTCCTGACTGTAATCTAGAGATATCTTAACCATGCACTACAGCTCAAATTTCCCCATGGTTTGTCCCCTTATCCAAATTTACCAAATTTTAACCTAATCACAAATGCTTTCTTCCTAATCCTCCAAGCTCTTTCAACCAGACAGCAATATTTAAAATGCATTAAAAGTCAGAATAACAAGATGATACATAAAAGATATAAAATACATTAAAAATGAAATAAAAACAGGAAAAGGAATTAAAAGAATAAAAGGATAATATGTATAAAATAAAATGCAAACAGTTCGGACATAGCACAGTGCTCAATCAGCAAATGCATAGGTAAAAAGATGTGCTTTGAGTCTGGATTTGAATGTGGCTACTGTTGGAGCACACCTGATCTCTTCCGGAAGCTGGTTCCAGCTGCGGCTGGCGTAACAGCTAAAAGCAGACTCTCCTTGCTTTGAGTGAACCCTTGGTATTTCTAAATGACTTGATCCTGATGATCTGAGTGATCTGTTAGGTTTATATTCTATGAGCATATCTGCAATGTATATATATATATATATATATAGAGAGAGAGAGAGGCACAAAGGCGAGGTGCATGATTAATCTTTAAAAGATTGCATTCTCGATTTCATCACTCACATTATCTAATTCTTAAATGACAATGATTCGCTCATGGGGGCTATATTAAACCTTTGACAAAAATAAAATCACGAAATTCAAAATTGTGTTTGCGCTGCCGTTTGATCTAAAGAGAGTTGTCATGTTTAGATATAAACAGCTTCACACCAATCTTGTCAAACACACAGTATAATTTCTGTTACAAATATTCCAATTATTTCAGAAGTATACAAAAGTGTATTATTCAGATATAAATGCTGACGTATACTTTACCGCTCAAAATATAATGAATAACTTTTTGAAAGAGCTTCAAATAACGACTGTATTTATAAGTTCATAGTTTGTTCATTTTACTTAGTGCATTAACTAATGTTAACAAATACAACTCTTGAGAATGTTACAAAAAATAATAGATGTTACCTTTGTCAAGGTCCAGCTGGTGCAATTATTTTATTTTATAAAATGGAGTCTTATAAAATAAAATAATTGATTAAAATAATAGATGAGGTCATTTGACCCATCTCATACTATACCTCATACATCTAAGCAATAGCTATTATTGGAGGATAAAGAAAAGAGGACAGAATATGACATGGTTAATATGTACATCATTGTAATGTTCAATCATTGTTTAACACTTATGGCACTTTTTTTCCAAGACTTCATTTGTCTTTTTTTTTTTTTAAATATCGCAATAAATATTGTATCGTGGACTTTATACCGAGGTATTTTCGTACCGTGAGATTTTGATATCGTTACATCCCTAGTATGCAAGCTTTTAAAAGATTTATTTTTCATTTAGTCTAAAAGGTTCAACAAACTGATTTGAAAAAAAAAAAAAAAAAAAATTTGACTATACTATTTCAAATGTCAGCCTTTACAGGGTTAAATTTAATTTCATTTACCATCTTTCTGTGGGCGGTAATAACACCAGGCAAATAGTGTTGAGTTTCGTGAATAAGAAGCAATCTAATAAGCCTAATTTACACAGAAAATAGGCGTGTGTTTTGAAATTACAAAAATTTAATTTAAATATGCACAAGGCGGGGCTATACCAGCACATAGCAACTGGTTTAAACTGGACTGCAGGTGGTCACTGAATAAGAGGCAGAGATTTATGTGCTTAAATACAGCTTGAAAAATGGCTTCTAAGTGAATTTGCCCCTTTTACAAATTTCAACAACAGATTGGGCCAACAGACACATAGGTGAGCTAAAACCAGAAACGGCTCTGAACATCCCCCACACTTCCATACTATCTGGGGCATGGAGAGAAGAGATGGAAAAAGAGATTATACAGGATATGCTACCTTTCTGTATGGATATGCATAAAACATGAAATAAAAGATTGTGTGAAATGAGAAGTGTAGGTCTGAAATCCCTGGTGAAGATCACACAGAGAGTATATGAAATAGGCAGGTGGGAATAGTGAAAAACAATAGATTTCTAGGAATTACTGAGAAAGAAATGCACTCAACACAAGAGCAATCATATAATCTCAAGCACACTGATTTGAATCTTCTTTTGAACTTTACTGAAGATATTCAAGTGATGATGCGAGTACCCTTGACAGGTACATATCAGCAACAATCTCAGCATGAGTTAAAGTCACCATAAAAAAAAACTGTCCTCATTTTATGCCCATGTTGTGCGTTTCAGCAAAACAGGAATTTCAACATGTTAAAAAAAAATTGTACGTCAGGATTTTATGAATCTGGAATAGATCGTATTGTGAAAAGTGGTTGTTACAAAGTTGGGAGGGGAAGGGTTGAAGTAAAAGGGATGTGTGAAGTCAGCCAAAAAGGAGGGTTGTTTCAGAGGTAGAGCAGGTAATTACATTTTGAATAAACACATTTTTTTTTTTTTTTTTTTATAATATGTATCAATAAATTTTTCACAAAAAGGCAACTCTTAATTTCATGCTGACATCCCATGGATGCTTCTCATCCCTTTTTAAGGAATAAAATCTGTGTTCAAACACATGATTAGGGCAGGGTGATAAATTACAATAAGAACATGCAATTAAAAAAGTAAACAATTTTCATGTTGGTTTTACGAGTGTCCCTATTCTTTTGCAGGCACTGCCAGCCTGAGCCTCTTGGGTGCTTTTCATAAAAATAGTACAGCACAAGCACAGTCTTGCTCAAACTTACCATGTGGTGTCTTTGCACAACAGAGGATTTTAAAGTCTTGTGTAATTTTCATGAGCATTTCTTAACACTAAAATAGAGTTGCCTAACAGAATAATATCAACTAACAACTTTGCTTTTACCAATCAATAACCTTTTAAAAATAACAATATCCTCTTGTTTCTCAAACTACATGCTTTCTTAACATAGTTGTCCTTGAGTGAAAAGTAGTCATTACTAAGTAGTCCTTATTAAGGCACAACAAGAATCAACACGGAATGGTAAAGCAGCCGGTGGCCCAAAAGGCCATAAGAATCATTAGTGTCGTGGAGCATTATCACAACATCTTGGACTGATCTGCTGCTGCCAGTGTGAGCCGACATTATATAGAGGAAGGGACTTTCACCATTTAGACCAAGGGATAAGCTGCCTATATCCTGTTTACTTGTTTATGGTTTAGCAGACAGTCAAAATCAGAGACAAAATGTCACATGTAAACAAGATTATTAATATTGTAAAAATGTAAATGTAACTTAAAAGTATAATGTATAAATGATAAAGAGAAAAAACAGCCAGCTAGTTAACTGTAAGAAACCAAAAAATATATATTTTTTTATATTTGATATATTTTTACTAGTGGGTGCAGGACACTATAGTTCATTTATGTAAGTGAGGATAGCAAAATAAAGTAAACTGTGACATATTTTACCCAAAAATTCTTCATACAGTGGACTACCAGTAAAATTGATAAAAAATTTGGAACCAAAAATTATTCAGACACTTTGACCTGACCATGTTTTGCTTAAGTGTTATCTGACATAATTAAGATTTTTTTTTTCTGACACAGTTTCACTCTGAGATTGTGTCATATTTTATTACCATTTTTTTTAAACTATAGTGATATGTAAGGGATAATGTACATCCAGCCGGTTGTTATCTCAGAATAAACCCCAACAGGGTGATCAGAGTGATCTTGTATCAGCCTGAAGGGGTTTATTCTGAGATGACAACCAGATGGATGTACATTATCCCACTTATTACACGGCTACTTGCCACATAAGTAAATAATTAGACACAAAATGAGACGTGAAAAACGCTGGAGACAGGTAAGTAATCGTTGGAGGAGTCCTAGAGGTAAGCATAACAGGTAGGTATGCGTTAACGAGACCAGACAGTGACTGTGTGTGCTGCTGTGTCTTTTGTAGTGCCTGTGATGATGGTGCTGATGCATGACAGGTGTGGATGATTAGTACTCTGGTGAGGGAGTGCGCTGTGATTGGGTGACTGTGGAGCCTGGTGTGTCTGTGACATTACAGACATCAGGCGCATCCTGATGTCCCAGGTCGACAGCCAAACCTTCTGTCCCGGCTGGTAGTTGGGTGCTTTGGAATGTCGAAGGTCCGCTGTCATCTTGCACCTGCGTAGGGCTTGTTGGAGTTGGAGATGATCTAAGTCCCAGACCTTCTCGCTCTCCCGGAACCAGTAATCCACTGCAGGGACATCAGACGGTTCCCCGGTCCAGAGGAACAGTGGGGGTTGATAGCCGAGCACGCACTGGAAGGGAGTAAGTCCAGTGGCAGGCTGTCGGAGGGAGTTCTGGGCGTACTCAGCCCAACCAAGAAACTGGTTCCAGGAGTCCTGGTGGCTGTGACAGAAGGTACGTAGGAAACGGCCGATCTCCTGTATCTTCCTCTCCGTCTGCCCGTTCGTCTGGGGATGGTATGGTCACACCTAGGAGCTTGAAGAAAGATTTCCAGTATCGTGAGCTGAACTGAGGTCCACGGTCAGATACAATATCTTCGGGCAGTCCATAGTATATGAAAACATAGTTGAACATGATCTCAGCGGTATCCATTGCCGTAGGAAGTCCTCGCAGGGGAATTAATCGACAGGACTTAAAGAACCGATCCACTACCACCATGATACAGGTGCATCCGTTGGAGGCTGGAAGATATGTGATGAAATCCACTCCTAGGTGTGACCAGGGGCAGTTGGGAACGGGCAGAGGTTGTAGTTTCCCGGAGGGAAGATGACGAGGGCTCTTCAAGATGGCACATTTCCTGCACCCTTGCACGTACCTCCTGACGTCAGCTGCCATGTTGGGCCACCAGAAGCGTTGTTTCAACAACGAGAGGGTTTCATTGACCCCTGGGTGGCCAGTGCCTAGTGATGTGTGTGATGCGTGAATGGTCCGGGTGATGTACTGCAAACCTTGGGGGAAACCAGGCGGGGTGTTGGTAGAGGCATTGGACTCGGGGAGTGTCTCTTCGGACCAGGCGATGGGGCTGACAAATAATTTCTCGGGGAGTATGGGCTCTGGGTCGTCGGTACTTTCATCAGGACCATGAATACGGGAAAGAGCATCAGCCTTTACGTTCTTCGATCCAGGGCGGTAGGAGATGGTGAAGTTAAACCTGGTGAAGAAAAGAGCCCATCTTGCTTGGCAGGGATTCAACCTCTTGGCGTCCCGTAGGTACTCCAGGTTCTTATGGTCTGTCAGAACCACAAACGGATGTTGGGCTCCTTCGAGCCAATGCCTCCACTCCTCCAGAGCGAGCTTGATGGCGAGAAGCTCCCTGTTGCCGATGTCGTAATTGACCTCCGCCGGTTTGAGTTTGCAGGAGAAGGCGGCACATGGATGGAGTCTACTGGGATTCCCCTGCAGCTGGGAAAGGACCGCTCCCACTCGTGTGGTAGAGGTGTCTACCTCGACGACGAAGGGGGTATCAGGATCAGGATGAACCAGGAGGGGAGCGGAGGTGAACGCTTTCTTGAGTGTGTCGAAGGCTTGAGTGGTGGCTGGAGTCCAGGACAGAGACTTGGGCTTACTGCGTAATAGATCCGTGAGGGGGGTGGTGATGATACTGTAACCTTGGATGAACCTTCGGTAGAAATTAGCGAAACCCAGGAATCTTTGCAGTTCTTTCACGGAGGTGGGAATGGGCCCGTCCTTGATAGCGGAGATCTTCCTCTCGTCCATGCGGACGCCACTGCGATCAATGTTATAACCCAGGAATTGCACTGAGGGCTGATGGAAGGTGCATTTCTCGGCTTTAAGGAATAGACGAAAAGCCCTCAGGCATTGCAGGACCTCCGCAACGTGGCAGCGATGTTCGGCCAAGCTCCGGGAGTAGATCAGGATGTCGTCAATGTAAACCAGAACTGACTTGTGCAGGAACTCATGCATGAAATCCTGAAATACGGAGGGAGCGTTGACGAGTCCACACAGCATCACGAGATATTCGTAGGTGACTGGTAGGGGTCACAAAAGCTGTCTTCCATTCGTCCCCCTCACGTATTCGGATGAGGTTATATGCGCTACGGAGGTCCAGCTTGGTGAACACAGTGGCTCCGCGGAGATGTTCCAGCGCTGATGGGATGAGAGGAAGCGGGTATCTGAATTTAACGGTGATTTTGTTTAAAGCTCTGTAGTCGATGCAGGGCCGCAAGCCTCCGCCCTTCTTCGCCACGAAGAAAAAGCTGGAAGCAGCAGGGGAAGTAGACGGACGTATGTACAGAGACAGAGCTTCGGAGATGTATTCCCCCATGGCCTTCTCCTCCGGGATGGAAAGGGAGTAGATTTTCCCTCTGGGCACTGGCTCACCGGGAATGAGGTCTATGGCGCAGTCCCGTGACCGATGAGGAGGCAGCATGGAGGCTTTCTTCGGACAGAAGACATCGCTGAAGTGGGAGTAACATGCAGGGATGTCTGTTGAGCGGCTTTCGAGTGGGCTTTCCACAGACGTTCCACAGACGTAGCACAGACTTGGGCTTCTTCGGAATGTGGGAGACTAGAAACAGGAAACTCGGGAAAACAGTCATTAAAGCATTGGTTACCCCACTTCAGGATCTCTTCTGTCCTCCAGGAGATGATGGGGTTATGCTGCTCTAGCCAGGGGCGCCCTAAGATCACATCAGCCATCAAGTCCTCCAGAACCAGCAGGTGGATCTCTTCTGTATGAAGAATGCCAACTTGAAGTTGAAGAGGGCCAACAAAGCAACGTACTTGACGTAGGGGTCTTTCTGTTACCGAGTGGATTTGGTAGATTTTCGGCGTGGCTGTTGTCTCGAGTTGAAGCTGGCGGCAGAGGGCTCCGGAGATGAAATTTCCGGCTGACCCAGAGTCGAGGAGAGCATTAACTGGAAGACAGAAATCGGCAGCAGTAAAGTTGACAACAATGGTGAGCGGTTTCATCTTATTCAACGAAGGCATGATAACACTCACCATGGGTCACACAGGGCGAGTGGGGCATTCAGCAATGTAATGCCCAGCGCAGCCACAGTATAGGCAGAGATTCTGGGTCAGCCTCCTCTGCCGCTCAGCAGAATAGAGACGTGAGTTTTCTATTTGCATGGGTTCGTTGGCTGGTTCTGGGAGGCTGACGGATTCTGGCTGGTGGAGGATGGATGGGAAAAATGACTGGCCCTGGTGCTCTTCGAGACATGACTGCATACGAGTGGCGAACCTGATGGAGAGTTGGATGAATCATTTGAGCCCGATGGAATCCTCATATGCAGCGAGATGCAACCGCACACGGGGGTCCAGACCTTGACGGTAGGTGGCGATGAGGGCTTGTTCGTTCCAAACACTTGATGCAGCTAGGGTTCTGAACTGGAGAGCATAATCAGTCACAGACATTGAACCTTGTTTGAGTTTGCATAATCTCTCACAGATTGATGAATCCCAGGCTGGTTTCCCAAAAAAATTTTCTGTGACCAGAGTGTTTCTGCCCAGCGAAGAGCCTTTCCGTTGAGTTGAGAGATTATGAACGCCACTTTGGAACTGTCGGTGGGATACAGGTGTGGTTGCATATCCAGGACCAGTAAACACTGTAGCAGGAACCCGTTGCAGTTCTCCGCTGAGCCAGAGAAGGGTGCCGGTTTGGCCATGGGACTGGCGACCGCGGGTGGCGAAGGAGATGCAGCGGGGAATGCGGAAGTGGCCGCTAGTGGTGTTGTTGTGGGAGTGCTGGTGAGCATGCGACGAAGTGCATCCACCAGATATTGAAAGGGGTTGGGAGCGCTCATCTGGGTTATTCAGACGGTACGGTCCGGTCCGGTCTTCTGTTACAGACAGAAGGGGACGGAGACACAGGCAAAATACAAATAGTGTTTATTGAACAACCAGAGATGGCAAGCAGAGTGCAGGTAAGTGATGGCAGGTATAATTCATGGCAGGGGTGATCGTGGAACTGGTACTTGTCTTGTTTTCCCAGGGATCGTGGATGGCAGGCAGATGAGGAGCAGACCAGACACAGAGACACTCACGGGAGACGAGGAGAACACTAGGAGATGTGGAGAACGCTGGAGACAGGTAGGTAATCGTTGGAGGAGTCCTAGAGGTAAGCATAACAGGTAGGTATGCGTTAACGAGACCAGACAGTGACTGTGTGTGCTGCTGTGTCTTTTGTAGTGCCTGTGATGATGGTGCTGATGCGTGACAGGTGTGGATGATTAGTACTCTGGTGAGGGAGTGCATTGTGATTGGGTGACTGTGGAGCCTGACGTGTCTGTGACAGAAATGTTCAAGGAATCTGAATAAATTTTAGTTTGACTGTAGTTACTTTACTATTCTATTATAATAATTCCCATAATAATTCACAGAGAAAAGAAATAAAAGGACCAGAAATCAATGTATCACATTTGATTATATTTTAAATAGATGTGTTTCTTCTTATTTTTGTTATCAGTTAATGCTCTAATGTACATTGGGTTGTTATTTAAAGCTGTGCAATTACTGTCCACTGTACTAGCGTCATTAAACAAACTGCAAAAATAGGGCATATTGTTTTACCAAACACGCGAACACGTCTTTCACAGGTCACTCAAACAGCTGTAAAAATGTATTTCAGCAAGTGAAACTGTGAGCAACAGTAGAGTGTTTGAGATTTATATCAACACATAAACTACCACATGGTGTCAGAAAAACATCTATGTCTATGTTATTTCTTGACTCCACCTATGCTACTGTAGGTCAGGACTCAATAAAGATCGCAAGTGAAGGTCAGTGAGAACACTATGGCAGCTGGACAGCAGCCCCAGGGAAGGACATTATTAAGCACAGCTGATCTTAATATAGTATGACAATCACAATGACATATTAATGAAGTTTCTTTCCCCAGAGAGGGGCTGACTGACAGGATATTGGCTACTGGACCAACCGGAAACATTTCCTACAATGGCAGAATGACCCACCAGTGAACGTCTGCTACAGCACACATTACACTTACACAAACACACTTTTGCAAAAAACCTCAAGGCCCCAAAAAAAAGAGAAAAATCTGTGGACTGATTCTGTGCTGATTTCAGAGAAAACTTTTTAACCATGGAAAATAGATCTGGTTGTACCACACTCTGAAGTGTGCTAAAAACAAACAGTTTAGCCTAAATGTTTATGGGTGACGCGTAGAACGTGGAGCTTTCTACAGAGTTCTGAGGGCATAGATTCCTGTGTGCCTGAATATCCCTGCTTTTGTGCTGTTTCTCTTCACTAGAAGAACAAACACTGTGAAGTGTTTTCATCAAATATTAAATCACATAAATTGCAGAACAAAAATTCACATTCACCTTTGCATTCAGTATGAACGAGTTCCAGAATTAAAGATGCTATTGAAAAAAAAAATCCAATTTAGAGGTAGGGACGTGATTGAAACGATTTAGCACCTCAGGGTACACAGTAGAAGCATTGACCTGATCTCTGCTCAGCACAGCATTTTCAGACAGCTACATTCATCCTCAACATAATTTCACTTGCTTTGTTTTCTTTAGGGTGCAATCTGCTCTACATAATAAATACTCAGCTCTTTCTGAAATCAACATAACACCGTAATGAGATTAAATGCAGGAAATATTCCAATTACCCTAAAAATGCCTGTGTCACATCTTCACACCAATGCTAAAAAATATTTTAGACTGCATAAAGGAACTTAAAAGGATAGTTCACCCAAAAATGAAAAATGTCCTAAAACACGAAACGACTGGTTTGTGCGAGAAACTGAACAGTAATTATATCATTTTTTACCTCTAAAACACCACTATGTCCAACTGCGTTCAGCATTCGGTTAGTGAGATCTGATCACGCTCTGACAACGGAAGTAATGTCTAGCAGTCATTGAAGTATAAGCGCAAGACATCACTGCCGTTGTCAGAGCGTTTCGTGTCTTAGGACATCAATGTGTCGTCACGAGCCGCAGGGTTTAATTTGGATTTGTCTATGCAAGTTTTTTCAACTCTTATTGATCGAGTTCCCATTCACTCCCATTATTTGACTGACAGACGGCAACGGTTGCAGTTAAAAAAAATCATCATTTGTGTTCTACTGAAGAAACAAAGTCACCTACATCTTGGATGCGCTGGGGGTAAGCAGATAAACATCAATTTTTCATTTTTGGGTGAACTATCCCTTTAATACATCATTACTTAATACATCACTCTCATATTTCATTGTTTCTTTACTGCAGTCACTTAGCAATCTTTTAAACTCCGTTTTCTCATGCCAGAAGAGATTTACTGACTGCAGTCTCACCACAGCATGATAAAGAGGATCTTGAAACATGTCACACACATCAAAAAATCATGATACTGTATTATTTCATTTTGATTATTTTATAATGCTTTTTGTTCAGAACTCAGAATAGAGTAGTCTACAGCATTAATTTTCCGGTAACACTTTACAATGTTTATTTGTTAATATTAGTTAATGTATTAACTAACATAAACTAACCATGAGCAATACATTTGTTACTGTACTTGTTAATCTTTGTTAACGTTAGTTAATAAAAATACAGCAGTTAATTTTTTGTTCATGTTAGTTCACTAGTGCATTAACTAATGTTAACAAATACAACTCTTGATTTTAAAGTATTAGTCCACTTTTAAATAAACTTTTCCTGATAATTTACTCACCCCCCATGTCATCCAAGATGTTCATGTCTTTCTTTTGTCAGTCGAAAAGAAATTAAGGTTTTTGAGGAAAACATTCCAGGATTTTTCTCCATATAGTGGATTTCAACGGCTACCAACAGGTTGAAGGTCCAAATTGCAGTTTCAGTGCAGCTTCAAAGGGCTTTAAACGATACTAAACGAGGAATAAGGGTCTTATCTAGCATCTAGCAAATCATTTTTTGAAAAAAATACAACTGTTTATGCTTTATAAACACAAAATATCGCCTTGAACGTACTTCCCGTTTCCGCATTCTTCAAAACGTTTACGCTGAATGTCCTATGCCTTCCCTATTCTACTTAAGGAAAAAAACAAAACTGCCGCCGCTTTTGTTCCTAATGATTTAGAATCATTTGATAATTGTCGCTGTCAAACCCTCTATACTCCTATTGTAAAAGTGGAGGTAATTCGGACAATGGAAAAATAATCAGCATGGCTCTAACACACATTCAGCTGAACCCAGGCTGAAACACATGTAGGTAAATGAAAACATCACCCTTGAAAAGTGGTAATATGTTTTCTCATGTCCACTATGCTTTGTTGCAGTGATGCTTGCTGCTTTATAAAATATGTATCGCTGCTGCTGCTGTATGCTTGTATCTTATTCCTACATTGAATGTAAGACTGTAAACACCCTTCTAAGACAAATAAGGCATAGATGATGTCTTGTAGATCAAAGGAAAAGGTTCATGTTAAGACATGAATGCACAGCCCAGTTCCAGAATCTGGAAATTTCCAAAACTTTTAGTGAGGGTGCTTTAATACAGATGCTGTGTAAGCAACGTCTCCACCATAAGAATAGCAATGTACTGTGAAACATTTAGATTTACGTGACATTAATGAATGATATTGAATAAAACTCAAAATATTTTTGAATCAATATTTCTATACATCTATTGTCTGAGTTACATGCTAATGCGTTACTATGGTATATTATATTTTTGTCCCGTGCAATGGTTATGTCAATCAATGCAATTTGACAGTGAATTCCAAATCGCTTCCTAAACTCTGCAGTGTGCAACCGACTGTCGGTCCTCACAGCAGCATAAACACTTATTAATGAAAACATATGAAACCACGTGAAACCGCTCACTCATCTTAGTAGTGAACCCAGAAAGTGCCACTACATCATTGAGCTGCCCACACTGGAACGAGTCTGCTATTAACACTCGTGTTGTTAAACGAATACCTCTGCGTTTTAAGCAGAGTGATTTCTGACTAGATAAAACTAAACTGCAATGTCTGCTGAGTTCTATTGTTGTTGATATTGGCTACATTGCAATCTGAATTTGTTAAGCTGGTTTCACACTTCGCGATTTTGGCCACGATTTGGATGTCTGAGACAAATTTTGAGAATCCTAAAAGATTCCTGTAATCCTAGGCTAAAATCTGTAGTCTTTGATCGCTAGTTTGACAGGTTCACCGACAGTCGATTAATAACCGTTGCAATCAAATTTTACCTCAGACGAAATTCTGCCAGTGTCAGAAGATTTGGAGCACAGTCATGCAGTATGACTTCTCCTACAACAAACTTCAAATTGTCTTCATTTTTCAAGACAAGCCGTGATCAAAATTAATGCTAGCGATGTCTTTGTTAGTCACCATTTCAGTCCCGTGTGTAATGCAGCTCACTGTCACCGAATGTGTGTGGGTTGATGATGTAAAACTCCAGACAAGTTTTCATGTGTGCGTCCATTATTAACGCATTCTGACTGTCGTACAGTCTGACATAAATGACGGCTGAGACCCCACAGTGTGACATGAGGATCATGTTCATACAGTCTGACAAGTGTATCGTAAAGGATTGTTAAAAAAAAAAAAAAATCGCACAGTGTGCACCCGGCTTTATCCATGCTGCTGCTGCACAAAATACTGTAGCTCCGTTAGAAATGTGAATACAAAAGCGAAGCCTGTTTTCCACTTAAAGAGTTCAGCAAGCTTGCCTCTGTATCCTTATACAACATTGCATATGCGCTAGCTGCTAATGTGCTTAGTATTTCACTCTAAGTATTAAAACAGGACTGTTGACGTGACAAAGAATCTAAAGCGCAGACTACACAAAAACACACAGTGATATAGCATAAAAACCTGTGTACTTATCTTAGATGTTGATTTTCAGATGATTTCTGAAGTGCACTGCACTGCTAAGGCAAATGCTACTCATGTATGAGCAGGTTGAGTTAAAGGACCTATTAGCCTGTCCATTAGAGTTTCATGTCATGATAGAAGTTTGTATAAATAAGCTACTGAGGCTTCTAAAGTCGTTTTTGTGAGAAAATGTGAGAATTTTTTTTTTTTTCAAATCTGAAAAAATGCCAAACTGGAAGTGACGTAACGGGAGGGAGTGCGGTCAATTTAAATAATAGGAAAACAATGGATCACAATGACAGTTCGGACACTGAGGAAAATGAGAATGTTTATTCATACTCACATGACTGACCACAGCCATACAATTAGCCTGCTATGTGGCCAAGAGAGCAAGGACAGGCCAGGATTAGATAGAACAATGGTCAGAGGAGACAAATTTAGTTGTGGTGTGAGGAGAACCGGTGGAGAACAGGGCAGGTGTCTTGGTGAGAGACAAGTGTTAGCTTATAGATACACATTAGACATGTAACGACATGTAACACTGTGCTCAGATTACAGTATTTTACAGATTAACTGATTATTGACTGATCTGGTAATTAGTAAATGTAAAAAAAAAACACAAAAAAAAACAAGACTTGTGGTGCACAGTTCATGTTTTTGTCAAGCTGCATGTCTCCCGCCAGCGGCCGAACCACAGACAGTATAGTGTTATTGTATATGTTTCATGTTATCCTTTATTCATTAATTCGGTGTTATGTGTTTATTCCGTGCCGATTTACTGAAAAGTGTGAGGATGTATATGATGTCATGAGTATGTAGTTGAGTGAACTTGAATGTACAGTGCTCAGCGTAAATGAGTACACCCCCTTTGAAAAGTAACATTTTAAACTATCTCAATGAACAAATGAAACAATTTAAAATGTTGACAAGACTAAGTTTAATATAACATCTGTTTTACTTATAACATGAAAGTAAGGTTAATAATATAAGACATTTTTCAGTTTTACTCAAATTAGGGTGATGCAAAAATGAGTACACCTCACAACAAAAACTACTACATCTAGTACTTTGTATGGCCTCCATGATTTTTAATGACAGCACAAATTCTTCTAGGCATGGAATGTACAAGTTGGTGACATTTTGCAACATCTATCTTTTTCCATTCTTCAAGAACGACCTCTTTTAGAGACTGGATGCTGGATGGAGAGTGATGCTCAACTTGCCTCTTCAGAATTCCCCATAGGTGTTCGATTGGGTTCAGATCAGGAGCCACTGAATCACTTTCACCCTGTTCTTCTTCAGAAATCCAACAGTGGCCTTAGATGTGTGTTTAGGATCATTGTCATGTTGGAAAAGTGCATGACAACCAAGGGCATGGAGTGATGGTAGCATCTTCTCTCACAGATGTACTGCTCTATACTGAAAATTCATGATGCCATCAATGAAATGCAGCTCCCGACACCAGCAGCACTCATGCAGCCCCACATAAGGACACTGCCACCACCATGTTTCACTGTAGGCACCATGCATTTTTCTTTGACGCCATACAGTTTTGAAGCCATCAGTTCCAAAAACATTTATCTTGGTCTCATCACTCCAGAGTATAGAGTCCCAGTAGTCTTCATCTTTGTCAGCATGGACCCTGGCAAACTCTAGGCAGGCTTTTTTGTGCCTGGGCTTTAGGAAAGGCTTCTTTCATGGACAGCACCCATGCATGCCATTCCTCTGCAGCGTACAGCGTATTGCATCATAGGAAATAGACACCCCAGTTTGGCTTTCTACTTCTTTAGATAACTGCAGTGAACTTGCATTCCGATTTTCTTCAACCCTTCTTATCAGAAGATGCTCCTGTCGAGGTGTTAACTTTCATGGACGACCTGGACGTCTCTGTGAGATGGTTGCAGTTCCATCTTTTTATAATTTTTGTACCACTTTTGCTACAGTATTCTGACTGATAAGTAAAGCTTTGCTGATCTTCTTGTAGCCTTCACCTTTCTGGTGTAAAGAAATTATTTTCTTTCTCAGGTATTGTGACATTTCTCTTCCATGGGAAGGGGTTTCAACACCCTTTTATAAGTCAACTGTCTGCTAGACACCTGTGTAATGAATAATTAGACTCACCTGTGGTTGAATTCTTGTTAAATTAGACATTTGTAGTCTAAAATTTAGCTTTGCTTCAGAGACTTTCAGTGGGGTGTATTCATTTTTGCATCACCCTAATTTGAGTAAAACTGAAAATGTTGTTCCCTAAGTTATATTATTAACCTTACTTTCATATTATTAGTTAAACAGATGTTATATAAAACTTAGTCTTGTCAACATTTTGGAAATTGTTTTTATGTTCAAGGCAATCCAGAATTGATTATTGGTTGATTTCTAAAACATTAAGTAATAATAATAATATCTCTATTAATATTCTCAATAGTCTTTTGTCTGACCATAAAGCCATCTGTATTTTAGTTAATCTATCCCAAAATGTAACAATCAATACTCCTAAAGCCTTACTTTGGAAATTAAATAGTTCCATCCTTAAATATGAAAAGGTTAAATCACAAAAGCTTATGGAAGCAATTGGGAGCTTTTAAAAATATGAATTAGGTAAATTCTTAAGAAAATTTGGAAGTAGTATAGCAAAACGAAATTCTTATAATTTTATCTTCTAATTATTATTATTAGAAGATGAAATTATTTGACAACTATCCACTTTTTCATTTAAGGAACCATTGACCGATAATCAAAAGCTTGAACACTCTAAACTACAAAACAAATTAGATGACCTATATAGATCTAAAGCTAAGGGAGCCTATGTTAAATCCAGGAAAAATGGCTGGAAGAAGGAGAGCAAAAAAATGTTCTGGTTGGAAAAATCCAATGCTATGAATTATTCCACTGATTGTCTTCGTACAAATGATAGAGCTCTTGATAATCCTAAGGAAATAGCATATTTTTGCTCCAAATTTCATAATAACTTGTATACCTCAAGATACTGTGAGAATTCAGCCAACTCTTTAAAAAAAAAAAAAAATCTATTATTCCTAATAAAATGATTACAATAGAAGATAAAAAAGCTTGTGATGGCAATATATCCCAATCAGAAATTCCAATATATCCCAATCAGAAATTAAAAAATAATAAAAGTCCAGGCTGTGATGGTTTAACCTCTGAACTATATAAGATGTTTGCCGAAGACGTAACCCCTTTCTTACTAAGTGTTTCAGGAAAGTTTTGAATTAGAAGCACTTCCACCTTCTATAACACAAGGAGTTATCACCTTAATACCCAAACCCAATAAAGAAAAGAATGTCTAGAAAATTGGAGACCAATTACTCTCTTATAATATATGATCATAAAATTTTGGCTTTAATTGTAACAAAAAAAATTCAAGATGTCCTTAACACTATTACTGATGAATCACAATCAGGTTTTATGGAAAAACATCACATTACGAATAATTTCAAGCATAATTTCATCTTTCAAGCTCTTATCAAATTTGAGTTTGGTGTTCCATTTTGTAGAACCATTATTTAACGAAGCGACGGGACTCAGGCAGAGATCCATTTGCAAGCTTTATTTAAAGTAAGCGTGGTCGTACAGGCAGGGTCAAAGCAGGGGCAAACAGGAACAGCAAGGGCTAGCCAGAATCGTGGTCAGGATACAGGCAGTAGATTAGGGCAGGCAGATATCGTTCACAGTCCAGATAACAATAAACAGTCCAAAGGCAGAAGGCAGAGAATCATAAACCGGAAACAGGCAGGATCAATAACAGACTGGCAGACAGAATACAAACGCTCAGAATTGCTACACTGGGTAAACAAGACCTCGCAATGAGGTAGTGTGAGAGTGAGTCTTAAATAGTCCAGAGAAGTGCGAAGCTGTATGTGGCAACAGGTGATTGGTGTGGAGTGTGCATGTGACTGGCAGGGAGGATTATGGGAAATGGAGTCTGGAATGAACAGGAATGTGACACATTAGAACATTATATAAAAATAATAATAGTGCTATTAAATTAAAATTCAGAACCTCTCCAAGATTTGCTTTGTCACATGGAGTAAGACAAGGCTGTCCTATATCTCCATATTTATTTCTACTTGCCTCTCAATTTTTTGCTTTGCAGATTCCCAGTAGTTAATTGTAATACCATGTAAATTACAATAGACAAATTATTATTAGCCAGCTAACACCACTTTGTTCTTGAATGACACCTCTCAAATCCCTTTATCATTAAAACTGATTGATTCCTTCTCTAGGGCTTCTGGTCTCTATTTAAATATCAACAAGTGTGAGTTAATGTCTGTTAAAAGCTGTAATGTTCCCCCCAATATGTTACATTCCTGTGAAAGATCAAGTTACTTATTTAGGAATCATATTTAATAAAGATCAAAAAACATGATGTAAACTAAACTAGTAAAGTAAACTAGTTATTTTCTGTTACCCTGGCAACACATCTTTATTTGTGTATTTTTCTTTCTTTCTTTCTTTCTTTCTTTTCTTTTTGTTTTAGTTTCTGTCTGTCTATCTGTTTCTGTCTGTCTGTGTATTCACAGGAGGTGAGGTGAACTAATCTTTCAGGGAAACAGACATGATAAATGTGAGGTGAAAAAAAAGAAAGAGAACAACTCAAATCGGGAAGAGAGATGAACTAACACACTACATAGCCTGAAGACCCTTAATTAATAATTTCTTACTCATAATTTGGCATTAACACTCTGAGGTCTGAGGGTATCGCCAGCGATACCACCGCGTTTTTTTTCTTACCAGTGTGAAAGAGACTCAAAATACTCCGTTAATGTTGCACATACAATTAAGAGTTATATACCATTTTAATCTGTGGAATATCTTCTTTTATTTGTGTACACTCAGAGTAAAAACAAAATGTTGGGCTTTTTGTAAAATAAAGAAAACTAACATGATGCATGATCTCTCGTCTCCCTCTGAAGGAAGTCCAATCTGATAGTTCTCAGAAAATGAACTGTAACTTAGTGAATACTAATCACAAAAAAATTTGACTTGTGTCTAAAAAAACGTTGAAATGTCAGGTTTTAAATCGTGTAAGTCAAATCGAAAACAAACATTCTGTGTTTATGTAATCTGTATGAAAATAGAGCTATGTCAGAAATCCATGATTCAGCTCATTATCCGCTAATGCGGCCACGCCCACGGAGGGAGCGCTATTCAGACGCAAATTCTGAGTCAATACATGCATTCATCGTCTCAATCGTGTATTTATTTTCTTGAAAAGTGTTTTGAATAGCCATAGTTAGCGATCTCTGTCCTCTGTTAGTTCGGTTAGTTCCTGGATTGCCTATTCTTCTTTAGTGCTCAGGCATTTGTGGACTAAAGGTGTACAGAGCGCCCTCCGGCTGCAAGTATGAATTGTTGAGTATAAATAAATGTATAAAGTATAAAGTATGAAATAAATATTACTCTTCTATATAGAAAATTGACAAACATATGAGAATCCATCAATATTTCTCCAAATGTGCATGCTTTTAAGCTAAAAGCCTATATGAAATGCCATAGAGGTAACATAATTGTTCAGACACTTTGCATCACAGAAATACATTATATTTTAAAGAATATAATAGAATACCATTATTTTAAATTGTAATAATATTTCACAGTATTGCTGTTTTTTCTGTATGTTTGATTTACACCATGATGAGATTTGAATCATGATCACAGAGGGTTTTTTCACAGCCTACCTGACTGAAAGGCCTCATTATTATGCAAGTCATTGCAGGTCATTATTATGTGATTCTTTTGTCTTCTCAGGTGAGAATCTTCCATTATACATGAGGATTCACGCCTCCACGCATACTGTGTTTCTTGACCAAAGATGTTTTAGAAAATTTAAATCTCTCTATTGTTTTATATGAACAATCTTGTGAACAAAGATTTAATATATATTTTTTGGCTTTATTTCAATGACTTAAGTTTTTTGTTTTTTCAATAACCACGCATAAACGTTATTCCTTCAAAAACACAAACATGTACATACATGTTCCTCACATATTATTGTAGCCTAGTTTATGCTGAATACAGTGTAATGACACTTTTTCCATTAATATGTTTATGAACAACTGAAAAAAGCACAAATGTCAGGGCATGTCAAAACTTCTCCAGGGTCCCAAAAATCCTCAGACCCCTGAGGGTTAATGGCTGTATTAGCCTATAGTTTACTTTTTATTACAAATGTGATAAACGTTTGTGTAAGTACACTGTAAATGATTTCTGTTGTTTTCACAGTAATATGTGTTCTCAACAGTTCCCTACTGTAGAATCTGAGTGCAGTATCTTACTGTACATTTTGTCTTTTTTACATTACTGTATTCTTAGTTTCAAACTGTATAAGCTGTGTACAGTATGTTACTGTAGATTTTCCAATGCATTCTGGGAAAATATTAGCCTACTGTAAATCTAAATACAGTATTAAATGACCGCAGAAAACAACCACACACCGCCTCATACGCAACGGCTCTGTGACAGACTCAAGAGGATAAAGCCCGCAAGATTATGGTAGGTTAAATTCTATTTTATTCTAATGTTATTTGCAAGATATAAGGCTATGTTTTAGTTAATACATTTCCATAAAATCTGAGCAAGTGTTCATTTTCTGGTCTTTTCCTCCCGTAGCATCGTGAAGATGAAAGTCATAGGAGAACATTAAATTAGTAGGTCATATTATTTGTTTTAAACAAATGTTATTTGTAATTTATAAATACGTTTGAGTTAATAGATATCTGTAAAAACATCGGAGCAGGCGCTCATTTCCCATTTAAGCTGCGCTAACTAGCATTTTCCTCCCGCAGCAGCGGGAGACAGGTGGGAAGAGTCATTGTGAAGACGAAAAGCCTACTACGTGAAATTGGTAGGTCAGCTTTAAAACACATGTAATCATCCTTTTTTGTTTTGTACCAATGTTATTTGAAACTGCGGTGGTAGTATGTGTTGGGGAATTTAACATGTATCATTTCAATTATATTTCTGCTGAAATAAACTAAATGACTTGAAAAAAAGATTCCTTCATTTTGCTGAACGAGATTCAAAAATCCGAGTCAGTAAAATGATCCGAACTTCCCGCTACTACTCTGCACTGAGTCAATGCAGAGCCCAGCAAACAACTCCCTCTCGTGACGTAAAATGATGCGATGTTGAGAAAAAAAAAAAAATTAAATTTCAGCGAAGAAAGGACTCTCGCACCTGGGTCACCGCCACCCGTTGGCCTTAGGAAAACAGTGAACAGTGGGCAACATGCAAGCGAGTAAACACAAGGGAAATATGGCATTTCAAAGTGCCACACTTCCTGCTGCCAACAGGTGCCGCTTTGACTGTAACCGAATATTGCCATGTAGATGTCTTCAGGCCAGGACTGTTATCAAACGTGAAATCTGGAGCTAATCGGACATTGTATGTCTGAGTTACAACAACTTCCTGTTTCGTGGCGTTAATCGCATACATTAGCACTTAGCCAAGTGTTGCATGATTTAACGTGTTTCTAGTATGTTTGGCACTTCGTGGCATATTGAAATGTGTTTCTGGGAGTGAATTACAAAGTAAAGCATGCCATTTCCTGTTGCCAGCAGGTGGCACTATGACTAACTAAATATTGGCATATAGAGGTCTTTAGGCCAGAACTCTTATCACACAAGTAAAGTTTGGGGCAGATCAGACATTGTATGCCTGAGTTACAACAGCTTCCTGTTTCATGGTGAAACATCAGACTTTGTCAGTCGCCACGGACACGCCCTTCAACGAAAACTCAAGATCTTTGCAATTTTACATCGCGAAGGCCTTAAGATTAGACTGACCATATATGACATGCTTCTGTTTAAATCTCTATGAGGAGTTAATCACAGTGTAAAACATGTCATTTCCTGTTACCCACAGGTGGCACTTTGACTGTAACTGAATGTTGGCATTTTGATGTCTTCCGGCCAGGACTCTAATAAATCATGTGAAGTTTGGGGCAGATCAGACATTGTATGCCTGAGTTACAACAACTTCCTGTTTCATGACGAAACATCGAACTTTGCCAGGCTGCCACGGACACGCCCTTCAGTGAAAACTCAAGATCTTCACAATTTAACATCGTAAAGTCCTTTAAATTTGACTGACCAAATATGATGTTGATCTGATTAAAGCTCTAGGAGGAGTTTGTTAAAGTACAACGTCTGGAAATCGCAAAAACTGCCAAAATTTTGCAGAGAAAATTCAAAATATCTTACTTCCTGTTGAGTTTACAGATTTTGCACCAGAAGCTTTTTTGTAGGTACTGGGCTGCTACATGTGTCTACCGAATTTCATAACTGTACGTGAAACATAGCACAAAGTTTTCACCACTTCTGACACGTGTGCAAAGTTTCATGAGTTTTCGAGCATGTTTAGGCCCTCAAAAATGTGATTCATTTAGGAGAAGAAGAAGAATTGGCCGAGCAATTACAATAGGGTTGTCACACCATCGGTGCTCGGGCCCTAAAAACGTTTTTACAAACAGTCAAAGAAACGGTCACTTTATCTACTAAATTTGTGCCCTTGTGTCCTGTAAATCCTGCATTAACTTTTCATATGGTATTTTCATAATAGGTTATATATTCAGTTTGAAATTTTTTTTAACCTGCAATTTGCTCTTTAAGCCTGAATCAGGCTTGAATTGGTTTGGAATTGATGCCATCCTTAATATTTACATCCGAGTAGAGCTCGCTGTTGAGGCACACAAGGTGGATAAGCTACAGCAGGTAAACTTATCAACAGTGGGGATGTCAATTTTTGGCTAAATGAAGATTCTTCATCACTAACAGAGAGACATAATATGAAAAAAATATTTTAAAGAGGTAATGTTATGTGTGATCTTGTTCATTGTCTTGTTTTGGTGGGTTTCAGTTCAGTTTCCTTTGTTTTCATCTGTTTCCATGGTTTTTCATTGTTTGATTACCAGTTGCACTTGTTCTCTACAAACCCGATTCCAAAAAAGTTGGGACACTGTACAAATTGTGAATAAAAACAGAATGCAATGATGTGGAAGTTTCAAATTTCAATATTTTATTCAGAATACAACATAGATGACATATCAAATGTTTAAACTGAGAAAATGTATCATTTTAAGGGAAAAATAAGTTGATTTTAAATTTCATGGCATCAACACATCTCAAAAAAGTTGCGACAAGGCCATGTTTACCACTGTGTGGCATCCCCTCTTCTTTTTATAACAGTCTGCAAATGTCTGGGGACTGAGGAGACAAGTTGCTTAAGTTTAGGAATAGGAATGTTGTCCCATTCTTGTCTAATACAGGCTTCTAGTTGCTCAACTGTCTTAGGTCTTCTTTGTCGCATCTTCCTCTTTATGATGCGCCAAATGTTTTCTATGGGCGAAAGATCTGGACTGCAGGCTGGCCATTTCAGTACCCGGATCCTTCTTCTACACAGTCATAATGTTGTAATTGATGCAGTATGTGGTCTGGCATTGTCATGTTGGAAAATGCAAGGTCTTCCCTGAAAGAGACGACGTCTGGATGGGAGCATATGTTGTTCTAGAACTTGGATATACCTTTCCACATTGATGGTGCCTTTCCAGATGTGTAAGCTGCCCATGCCACACGCACTCATGCAACCCCATACCATCAGAGATGCAGGCTTCTGAACTGAGCGCTGATAACAACTTGAGTTGTCCTTGTCCTCTTTAGTCCGGATGACATGGGGTCCCAGTTTTCCAAAAAGAACTTCAAATTTTGATTCGTCTGACCACGGAACTGTTTTCCACTTTGCCACAGTCCATTTTAAATGAGCCTTGGCCCAGAGAAAACACCTGCGCTTCTGTATCATGTTTAGATATGGCTTCTTTTTTGACCTATAGATTTTTAGCCGGCAACGGCGAATGGCACGGTGGATTGTGTATTCCTGAGCCCATGTTGTGATTTCCATTACAGTAGCATTCCTGTATGTGATGCAGTGCTGTCTAAAGGCCCGAAGATCACGGGCATCCAGTATGGTTTTCCGGCCTTGACCCTTACGCACAGAAATTGTTCCAGATTCTCTGAATCTTTGGATGATATTATGCACTGTAGATGATGATAACTTCAAACTCTTTGCAATTTTCTCTGAGAAACTCCTTTCTGATATTGCTCCACTATTTTTTGCCGCAGCATTGAGGGAATTGGTGATCCTCTGCCCATCTTAACTTCTGAGAGACACTGCCACTCTGAGAGGCTCTTTTTATACCCAATCATGTTGCCAATTGACCTAATAAGTTGCAAATTGGTCCTCCAGCTGTTCCTTATATGTACATTTAACTTTTCCGGCCTCTTATTGCTACCTGTCCCAACTTTTTTGGAATGTGTAGCTCTCATGAAATCCAAAATGAGCCAATATTTGGCATGACATTTCAAAATGTCTCACTTTCAACATTTCAAATGTTATCTATATTCTATTGTGAATAAAATATAAGTTTATGAGATTTGTAAATTATTGCAAAATTATTGCATTATTACGTCTATTATCCTTTTTATTCATAATTTGTGCAGTGTTCCAACTTTTTTGTAATCGGGTTTGTATTTCATTGATTGGTTTGCCCAGTGTATTTAAGCTCTGTGTTTCTGTTGTTTCTTTGTCCATTCTCATCACATTGCCGGTTGATAAGTTCACGTTTTGAGTCATTTTGTGTCTTATCCTTTGCACTGAGTAATGAGCAATGAGTCCAAATGAAAAAGAAAGAAAGCAAGAAAGAAAGAAAAAAAAACGTTCAATGTTGTTACATTATTGAACAAGAATACACATGACTCTGGGAAAATACCTAAATGCTATTACAGGAATTTCATTTAAGATGAAACAACTAAGCCTAGAATTACAGATGACAAATAGAGATGATAAATTCAAATAGACAGCAATGACTATCCAAAGCTGAATCACAACAGGTCATAAAAATGGCTGTTAACTTTTATTACTATATTTTTCTTAATGTTTGCTCTTTATTTGCTTTTCTTCTATGCTGTCTCGCAGTAGGCATTTTACAGAAACTTAACCCAGTGTAACAGACATATGCTAAGATCTATGGGCAGTCATGTGAGGAATTATGTGGAAACTGAGACAATTCCACCCACCAACTGCCTCCTGGACATTGACAGATTATTCTAGACACTCAGGAACAGAGTTCAACATGACAAGTTCACTGTGGGTGGTGTTGGGAAGTCTGATCATGGTGTGGTCACTTTCAGATATGGACTGGTCATAGGGGATTTAGGTCACTCTGACTGACGCAGCATATGTGAACTTAATGGGTCATAAAACCTATTTTAACACCAGTTAGTCCTCATTACAGTTGTGAAAAATGCTACAAAAGTTTCCGTTGTAAGCTGTGCAGTGGAGGGGGAAGAGGGGAGACAGATAGCACAACAGCAGCTTCTGATCCAGCTGCTTTTATTAAGTAAAAGCATCAAAGTGTCCTTTAAAAAAATGGAAGCTGCAATTCATCATTGCACACATTAAAATGAACAAATATATTATTTTGTAAGCTCACAGAACATTTCACAACTACACATTCTGTGATAATTTATCATTAGGGGCCAAGCACCGAAGGTGCGGAGGCACCTATTGTTTCCGTTAGTTTTCTTATTATTAGGGGCCAAGCACCGAAGGTGCGGAGGCACCTATTGTTTTCCGTTAGTTTTCTTATTATTAGGGGCCAAGCACCGAAGGTGCGGAGGCACCTATTGTTTCCGTTAGTTTTCTTATTATTAGGGGCCAAGCACCGAAGGTGCTTAGGCACCTATTGTTATTGTTAGTTTTCTTATTATTATTATTCTTCCGCTCTTGGAGTCTATGGCAGCCCATAGAACCGTATGGTAAAAAGTTGTGAAATTTGGCACACAGTTAGACGACAGTCTGAACTGTGTCCATAGCCAATTTGGAGTCTCTAACTCAATCCCTCTAGCGCCACCAGCTGTCCAAAGTTGCACTTATGTTTATGTTAATAACTTTTGAACCATAAGGGCTAGAAACAATTTTTCCCTCTGATTCCTTGGGTCAAGACGAATCGATTGCACTATATGACGTCATTTTCCGTCATGAAAATTTTACCGCCATTTTGAATTTTCCGAATAACCTACTTTTTCGAACTCCTCCTAGGGCGTTACTCCGATTTTCACAAAAATTGGACCAGATCATCTTCAGACCATGACTGCAAAAAGTTATCAAAAGCTTTTCGATAGATCCATCTGTTCTCGAATAGGGCACAAACGAATTCGACCGAAAGCTCGCAAAATCACACTTAAGGCTATATCTCCAAAATGATTTATCGTATTTTGACCAAACTTAATACATGTCATCACAAGCATGACTTAAGCCAACATGCAGTGTTTCAGTGCAGTGCCACCTACTGGTCCGGAGATACGAAAAATGGATATTTTGGCTAATAACTTCTGAATGGTTTGTCCAGAAATCATAAATGTGGTCACGTCAGATTCAGGGTATCATGCCGAGTCGAATGATAACCATTATTACCATATCAGCCATTTTGGCCGTCGGCCATTTTGAATTTTGTGCTAAAATGCTGTATTTTATGAACGCATCAGCGTATCGTCACAAAACTCGGTATGGGTCATCAGCATGATGCCCTGAACCAGCCTGAGAATTTTCGCACCAGCGCCACCTAGTGGTAAAATCAAATATTCAAATGCTTATCACTTTGACTGTGGTCGACTTGTTTTCAAAAGAGTCATGTCCTTAGACTCCCGAATCCCTGCTGAGTCCAACGATACCAAACATGTTAGGTTTCGAAATATGGTTTGTCCGCCATGTTGAATTTTGCGAAAAACCTACTTTTTCGAACTCGTCCTAGACGCTTCATTTGATTGTCATGAAAATCAAACCAGATCATCTTCAGTCCATTCTGGCAAAAAGTTATCAAAAGCTTTTCGGTAAATCAAGCCATTCTCAAATAACACGCAAATTAATTTAACGTAGAGCACCCAATTTGGACTCATGGCTGTATCTCTGCAATGCTTTATCATATTCAGACCAAAGTTCATACATATCATCCCAAGCAAGACCAGAGCCTACATGCTGAGTTTTGGCGCAGCGCCACCTACTGCTTTGGATATACAAAAAATGATTATTTTTGCTTGCAGCTTCAGATAGGTTTGTCCAAAAATCATAACTTTGGTCTTGTTAGATTAGGGGCATCATGCCGAGTCGAATGATAACCATTATTACCATATCAGCCATTTTGGTCGTCGGCCATTTTTAATTTTGTGCTAAAATGCTGTATTTTACGAACACATTAGCATATCATCACAAAACTCGATATGGGTCATCAGTACGATGCCCTGAACGAGCCTGAGAAGTTTCGCACCAGCGCCACCTAGTGGTAAAATCAAATATTCAAATGCTTATCACTATGAGTGTGGTCGACTTATTTTCAAAATAGTCATGATCTTAGACACCTGAATCCCTTCTGAGTCCAACGATACCAAACATGGTAGGTTTCGACATATAGTTTGTGCCTCATGTTGAATTTTGCGAAAAACCTGCTTTTTCGAACTCGTCCTAGACGCTTCATTTGATTGTCATGAAAATCAAATCAGATCATCTTCAGACCATTGTGGCAAAAAGTTATCAAAAGCTTTTTGATAAACTCAATCATTCTCAAATAACACGCAAATTAATTTAACGCAGAGCACCCAATTTGGACTCATGGCTGTATCTCTGCAATGCTTTATCATATTCAGACCAAACCTCATACATATCATCCCAAGCAAGACCAGAGCCTACATGCTGAGTTTTGTCATAACGCCACCTACTGGTCTGGAGATACAAAAAAGCCAAAATAGCCATTATTTTTGCTTATAGCTTCAGATAGGTTTGTCCAAAAATGATAAAGTTGGTCTTTTTCAATTCGGGGCATCATGCCAAGTCGAATGATATCCAATTTTCCCATGTCGGCTATTTTGGCCATCGGACATTTTAAATTTTGGTTTAAAATACTGTATTTTGTGAACGCATTAGTATATTGTTGCGAAACTCTGTATAGGTCATCAGCACAAGGCCCTGAAAGAATCTGAATAGTTCCAAACCAGCGCCACCTCCTGTATTTTTTCTGGTTGACTTATTTTTTCGGGAGTCATATCCTTAGTGAGTGTCATTGTCACCTCACTCTGACCAAACCACATTCATTTGGTCACAGCGCCACCTATTGGTCAAAAGTGATAAACCAGTAAATCTTTATTACTGACTGTATATATAATTTTCCAACTCTTTTGCTTTAAATGATTGTAATAGGTCTTTAATTGCTCACTGTTGTAGTTGGCCTAATGCTCCCATCCATGTTGGCTGGCTTGTTGTCCCTTTTTTGCTTGGCCCCGTAATTGCTGCTTGCAGCTATATTTAGGGGCCAAGCACCGAAGGTGCGGAGGCACCTATTGTTATTGTTGGCGTTCTTTTTTTTTTTTTTTTTTTTTCTTCTTCTTCTTCTTCTTCTTCTTCTTCCGCTCTTGAAGTCTATGGCAGCCCATAGAACCGCTTGCGGGAAAGTTGTGAAATTTGGCACACAGTTAGAGGACAGTCTGACCTTTGTCCATAGCAAATTTGGAGTCTCTAACTCAATCCCTCTAGCGCCACCAGCTGTCCAAAGTTGCACTTATGTTTATGCAAATAACTTTTGAGCCTTTTTTCCTCTGATTCCTTGGGTCAAGACGAATCGATTGCACCCTATGACGTCATTTTCCGTCATGAAAATTTTTCCGCCATTTTGCATTTTCTGAAAAACGTACTTTTTCGAACTCCTCCTAGGCCGTTATTCCGATTTTCATGAAAATTGAATCAGATCATCTTCAGACCATGCTGACAAAAAGTTATGGAATTCAAGTCGATTCCTCAAACCGTTTTCGAAAAACTCGCAAACGAATTGTACGTAGTGCTTGCGAAAACAGAAGTAAGGCTGTATTTCCACAATGCTTTATTGTATTCAGACCAAACTTGGTACATGGCATCACAAGCATGACCTGAGGTACCATACAGTGTTTCGGAGCAGCGCCACCTACTGGTGTGGAGATATGAAAAATGGACATTTTTGCTTATAACTTTTGATGGCTTTGTCCAAAAATCATAAATTTGGTCTCGTTGGATTCGGGGCATCATGCTGAGTTGAATTATATCCAATTTTCCCATATTGGACATTTTGGCCGTCGGCCATTTTGAATTTTGTGCTAAACTGCTGTATTTTACGAACGCATTAGCGTATCTTTACGAAACTCGGTATGGCTCATCAGCTCAATGCCCTGAAGGAGCCTGAAAAGTTTCGGAATAGCACCACCTTGTGGTCAAAAGTTATTATGAAATTTACAAAAATGTTAATAACGTTTGAATATATTAACCAACTGTAATGAAACTGGTCTCAGTAGATTCCTTGGGTCATGCCGAGAACACGGATATCAAATTTGCTATAGTCGGCTGAACTTCCTGTCCACCATATTGTTTTTCTTTAAAAACATACTTTTTCGAACTCCTCCTAGACCTTTGCTCCGATTTTCACCAAAATCGAACCGTATCATTTTCAGACCATGCAGACAAAAAGTTATGGATTTCAAGTCGATATGTCAAACTGTTTTCGTACACCGGAGCAACAAATCTGAGGCATGATGCAAAAACGACTCTTGAAGCTGTATCTCTGCAATGCTTTGACATATTGACACCAAACTTTGCAAGTGTCATTGTCACCTCACTCTGACCATATCACATTAATTTGGTCACAGCGCCACCTATTGGTCGAAAGGGATGAACCAGTAAATCCTCATTTTTGATCATTTTTCAGCTCTTTTACCTAAAATGATCTTAATAGGTCTTTAATTGCTCACTGCTGCTGTTGGTCTGATGCTCACAGCCATGTTGGCTGGCTTCTTGTGCTGTTTTTGTGCTTGGCCCCGTAATTGCTGCTTGCAGCTATATTTAGGGGCCAAGCACCGAAGGTGCTTAGGCACCTATTGTTATTGTTAGTTTTCTTATTAGGGGCCAAGCACCGAAGGTGCTTAGGCACCTATTGTTATTGTTGGCGTTCCGTACGCTTATTATTATTCTTCTTCTTCTTCCGCTCTTGAAGTCTATGGCAGCCCATAGAACCACTTGCGGGAAAGTTGTGAAATTTGGCACACAGTTAGAGGACAGAATGACCTTTGTCCATAGCAAATTTGGAGTCTCTAACTCAATCCCTCTAGCGCCACCAGCTGTCCAAAGTAGCACTTATGTTTATGCTAATAACTTTTGAACCATAAGGGCTAGAAACAAAATTCCTTTTTCCTCTGATTCCTTGGGTCAAGACGAATCGATTGCACCCTATGACGTCATTTTCCGTCATGAAAATTTTTCCGCCATTTTGAATTTTCTGAAAAACCTACTTTTTCGAACTCCTCCTAGGCCGTTACTCCGATTTTCACAAAAATTGAACCAGATCATCTTCAGACCATGCTGACAAAAAGTTATGGAATTCAAGTTGATTCCTCAAACCGTTTTCGATAAACACGCGAACAAATTGTACGAAGTGCTTGTGAAAATAGACATAAGACTGTATCTCCGCAACGCTTTATCGTATTCAGACCAAACTTGGTACAAGTCATTACAAGCATGACCTGAGGCAACATGCAGCGTTTCGGCGCAGCGCCACCTAGTGGTGCGGAGATATGAAAAATTTATGTTTTTGCTTATAACTTCTGATGGGTTTGTCCAAAAATCATAACTTTGGTCTCGTTGGATTTGGGGCATCATGCCGAGTCGAATGATATCCAATTTTCCCATATCGGACATTTTGGCTGTCGGCCATTTTGAATTTTGTGCTAAAATGCTGTATTTTACGAACGCATTAGCGTATCATTATGAATCTCGGTATGGGTCATCAGCACAATGCCCTGAAGGAGCCTAAGAAGTTTCGGACCAGCGCCACCTTGTGGTCAAAAGTTATAACAAAATTTACAAAAATGCTAATAACTTTTGAGTATATTAACCGATTGTAATGAAACTGTTTTCAGTAGATTCCTTGGGTCATGCTGAGAACATAGATATCAAACTTTCCATAGTCAGCTGAACTTCCTGTCCGCCATATTGTTTTTCTTTAAAAACCTACTTTTTCGAACTCCTCCTAGACCGTTGCTCCGATTTTCACCAAAATCGAACCGTATCATCTTCAGACCATGCTGACAAAAAGTTATGGATTTCAAGTCGATAAGTCAAACCGTTTTCGTATACCAGAGCAACGAATTTGAGGCATGATGCAAAAATGACTCTTGAAGCTGTATCTCTGCAATGCTTTATCATATTCAGACCAAACTTGGTATGTGTCATCACAAGCATGACCTGAGGCATCATACAATGTTTCAGCACAGCGCCACCTACTGGAGTGGAGATATGAAAAATGGCTGTTTTTGCTTATAACTTCTGATGGGTTTGACCAAAATTCATAAATTTGGTATGGTTCATCAGGACAATGCCCTGAAGGAGCCTGAGAAGTTTCGGACCAGCACCACCTTGTGGTCAAAAGTTATAACAAAATTGACAAAAATGCTAATAACTTTTTTTTCTAATTGCTCACTGCTGCTGTTGGTCTGATGCTCCCAGCCATGTTGGCTGGCTTCTTGTGCCGTTTTTGTGCTTGGCCCCGTAATTGCTGCTTGCAGCTATATTTATTATTATTCTTCCGCTCTTGGAGTCTATGGCAGCCCATAGAACCGTATGGTAAAAAGTTGTGAAATTTGGCACACAGTTAGAGGACAGTCTGAACTGTGTCCATAGCCAATTTGGAGTCTCTAACTCAATCCCTCTAGCGCCACCAGCTGTCCAAAGTTGCACTTCTGTTTATGCTAATAACTTTTGAACCGTATGGGCTAGAAACAAAATTCTTTTTTCCTCTGATTCCTTGGGTCAAGGCGAATCTATTGCACTATATGTCGTCATGAAAAATTTCCCGCCATTTTGAATTTTCCGAAAAATCTACTTTTTCGAACTCCTCCTAGGGCGTTACTCCGATTTTCACAAAAATTGGACCAGATCATCTTCAGACCATGACTGCAAAAAGTTATCAAAAGCTTTTCGATAGATCCATCCGTTCTCGAATAGGGCACAAATGAATTCGACCGAAAGCTCGCAAAATCACACTTAAGGCTATATCTCCAAAATGATTTATCGTATTTTGACCAAACTTCATACATGTCATCACAAGCATGACTTAAGCCAACATGCAGTGTTTCAGTGCAGTGCCACCTACTGGTCCGGAGATACGAAAAATGGCTATTTTGGCTAATAACTTCTGAATGGTTTGTCCAGAAATCATAAATGTGGTCACGTCAGATTCAGGGTATCATGCCGAGTCGAATGATAACCATTATTACCATATCAGCCATTTTGGCCGTCGGCCATTTTGAATTTTGTGCTAAAATGCTGTATTTTATGAACGCATCAGCGTATCGTCACAAAACTCGGTATGGGTCATCAGCATGATGCCCTGAACCAGCCTGAGAAGTTTCGCACCAGCGCCACCTAGTGGTAAAATCAAATATTCAAATGCTTATCACTTTGACTGTGGTCGACTTGTTTTCAAAAGAGTCATGTCCTTAGACTCCTGAATCCCTGCTGAGTCCAACGATACCAAACATGTTAGGTTTCGAAATATGGTTTGTCCGCCATGTTGAATTTTGCGAAAAACCTACTTTTTCGAACTCGTCCTAGACGCTTCATTTGATTGTCATGAAAATCAAACCAGATCATCTTCAGTCCATTCTGGCAAAAAGTTATCAAAGGCTTTTCGGTAAATCAAACCATTCTCAAATAACACGCAAATTAATTTAACGTAGAACACCCAATTTGGGCTCATGGCTGTATCTCTGCAATGCTTTATCATATTCAGACCAAAGTTCATACATATCATCCCAAGCAAGACCAGAGCCTACATGCTGAGTTTTGGCGCAGCGCCACCTACTGGTTTGGATATACAAAAAAATGGTTATTTTTGCTTGCAGCTTCAGATAGGTTTGTCCAAAAATCATAACTTTGGTCTTGTTAGATTAGGGGAATCATGCCGAGTCGAATGATAACCATTATTACCATATCAGCCATTTTGGTCGTCGGCCATTTTGAATTTTGTGCAAAAATGCTGTATTTTACGAACACATTAGCATATCATCACAAAACTCGATATGGGTCATCAGTACGATGCCCTGAACGAGCCTGAGAAGTTTCGCACCAGCGCCACCTAGTGGTAAAATCAAATATTCAAATGCTTATCACTATGAGTGTGGTCGACTTATTTTCAAAATAGTCATGACCTTAGACTCCTGAATCCCTGCTGAGTCCAACGATACCAAACATGCTAGGTTTCGACTTATGGTCTGTCCGCCATGTTGAATTTTGCGAAAAACCTGCTTTTTCGAACTTGTCCTAGATGCTTAATTTGATTGTCATGAAAATCAGATCAGATCATCTTCAGTCCATTCTGGCAAAAAGTTATCAAAAGCTTTTCAGTAAATCAAACCATTCTCAAATAACACGCAAATTAATTTAACGCATAGCACCCAATTTGGACTCATGGCTGTATCTCTGCAATGCTTTATCATATTCAGACGAAACCTCATACATATCATCCCAAGCAAGACCAGAGCCTACATGCTGAGTTTTGCCATAACGCCACCTACTGGTCTGGAGATACAAAAAAGCCAATATAGCCATTATTTTTGCTTATAGCTTCAGATAGGTTTGTCAAAAAATGATAAAGTTGGTCTTTTTCAATTCGGGGCAACATGCCGAGTCGAATGATATCCAATTTTCCCATGTCGGCCATTTTGGCCATTGGACATTTTAAATTTTGTTTTAAAATGCTGTATTTTGTGAATGCATTAGTGTATTGTTGCGAAACTCTGTATGGGTCATCAGCACAAGGACCTGAAAGAGTCCAAATCAGCGCCACCTACTGTATTTTTTTCATATGCTTATAACTTTTGATCTGGTTGACTTATTTTTTCGGGAGTCATATCCTTAGTGAGTGTCATTGTCACCTCACTCTGACCAAACCAGATTCATTTGGTCACAGCGCCACCTATTGGTCGAAAGTGATAAATCAGTAAATCTTTATTACTGACTGTATATATCATTTTCCAACTCTTTTGCCTTAAATGATCGTAATAGGTCTTTAATTGCTCACTGTTGCAGTTGGCCTAATGCTCCCAGCCATGTTGGCTGGCTTGTTGTCCCTTTTTTGCTTGGCCCCGTAATTGCTGCTTCCTAGACCATTACTCCGATTATCACCAAAATTGAACTAGACCATCTTCAGACCATGACTGCAAAAACTCCTCAAAAGCTTTTTGATAGATCGAACCTTTCTCGAATAGGGCACAAATGAATTTGATGAAGAGCTCGCAAAATCAGTCTTGAGGCTATATCTCCAAAACGATTTATGGTATTCTGACCAAACTTCATACAAGTCATCACAAGCATGACTTGAGGCAACATGCAGTGTTTCAACGCAGTGCCACCTACTGGTCTGGAGATATGAAAAATGGCTATTTATGCTAATAACTTCTGAATGGTTTGTCCATAAATCATAAATGTGGTCTTGTCAGATTCGGGGCATCATGCCGAGTCGAATGAATACCATTATTACCATATCAGCCATTTTGGCTGTCGGCCATTTTGAATTTTGTGCTAAAATGCTGTATTTTACGAACGCATTAGCATATCGTCACAAAACTCGGTATGGGTCATCAGTACGGTGCCCTGAACGAGCCTGAAAAGTTTCGGACCAGCGCCACCTAGTGGTAAAATCAAATATTCAAATGCTTATCACTTTAAGTGTGGTCAATTTATTTTCAAATAAGTCATATCCTTAGACTCCAGAATCCCTGCTGAGTCCAACAATACCAAACTTGCTAGGTTTTGACTTATGGTTTGTCCGCCATGTTGAATTTTGCGAAAAACCTACTTTTTCGAACTCCTCCTAGACTGTTACTCTGATTATCATCAACATTGAACCAGATCATCTTGAGACCATGCCAACAAAATGTTATCAAAAGCTTGTTGATATAACAAACCGTTCTTGAAAACTTCATAAATGAATTAAACAAAAAGTTCGCAAAATCAGACTTGAGGCTATGTCTCCACAATGCTTTATCGTTTTCAGACCAAACTGGGTACATTTCATCATAAGCATGACTTGAGGCAACCTGCAGCGTTTTGGTGCAGTGCCACCTACTGGTCCAGAGATACGAAAAATGGCTATTTATGCTAATAACTTCTGAATGGTTTGTCCATAAATCATAAATGTGGTCACGTCAGATTCAGGGCATCATGCCGAGTCGAGTGATATCCATTATTACCATATTAGCCATTTTAGCCGTCGGCCATTTTGAATTTTGTGCTAAAATGCTGTATTTTATGAATGCATTAGCATATCACCACAAAACTCGGTATGGGTCATCAGCACGATGCCCTGAACAAGCCTGAGATGTTTCGGACCAGCGCCACCTAGTGGTAAAATCAAATATTCAAATGTTTATCAATATGGGTGTGGTCAACTTATTTTCAAAAGAGTCATGACTTTACACTCCTGAATCCCTGCTGAGTCTAACGATACCTAACACGCTAGGTTTCGACTTATGGTTTGTCCGCCATTTTGAATTTTGCGAAAAACCTACTTTTTCGAACTCGTCCTAGGCTGTTGGTCTGATTATCATGAAAATTGAACCAGATCATCTTTAGACCATTCTGGCAAAAAGTTATCAAAAGCTTTTTGATAAACTCAACCATTCTCAAAAAACACGCAAATTAATTTTACGCAGAGCACCCAGTTTGGACTCATGGCTGTATCTCATAAATTTGGTCTTGTTAGATTAGGGGCATCATGCCGAGTCGAATGATATCCAATTTTCCCATATTAGCCATTTCGGCTGTCGGCCATTTTGAATTTTGTGCAAAAATGCTGTATTTTATGAACGCATTAGCGTATTGTTACGAAACTCGGTATGAGTCATCAGCACAAGGTCCCGAAGGAGCCTGAGAAGTTTCAAACCAGCGCCACCTAGTGTTTTTTTCATATGTTTATAACTTTTGATCTGGTTGACTTATTTTCACGGGAGTCATATCCTTAGCGAGTGTCATTGCTACCTCACTCTGACCATACCACATTAATTTGGTCACAGCACCACCTATTGATCAAAAGTGATAAACCATCAAATCTTTATTATTGACTGTATATATCATTTTTCAGCTCTTTTGCCTAAAATGATCCTAATAGGTCTTTAATTGCTTACTGTTGCAGCTGGTCTGATGCTCCCAGCAATCTTGGCTGGCTTGCTGTGCCTTTTTTGCTTGGCCCCGTAATTGCTGCTTGCAGCTATATTTATTATTATTATTATTCTTCCGCTCTTGAGTCTATGGCAGTCCATAGAACCGTATGGTAAAAAGTTATGAAATTTGGCACACTGATAGAGGACAGTCTGAACTGTGTCTATAGCTAATTTGGTGTCTCTAACTCAATCCCTCTAGCGCCACCAGCTGTCCAAATTTGCACTTCTGTTTATGCTAATAACTTTTGAACCGTATGGGCTAGAAACAAAATTCCTTGGATCAAGACGAATCGATTGCACCATATGACGTCATTTTCCGTCATGAAACGCCATTTTGATTTTTCTGAAAAACCTACTTTTTCAAACTCCTCCTAGGCCGTTGATCTGATTATCATGAAAATTGAACCAGATCATCTACAGACCATGACTGCAAGATCTTCTTAAAATCTTTTTGATAGATCGATCCGTTCTCGAATAGGGCACAAATGAATTCAACCAAAAGCTCGCAAAATCACACTTGAGGCTATATCTCCAAAACGATTTATCGTATTCTGACCAAACTTTGGACATGTCATCACAATCATGACTTGAGGCAACATGCTGTGTTTTGGCGCAGTGCCACCTACTGGTCTGGAGATACGAAAAATGGATATTTTGGCTAATATCTTCTGAATGGTTTGTCCAAAAATCATAAATGTGGTCACATCAGATTCGGGGAACCATGCCGAGTCAATTGATAACCAATATTACCATATCAGCCATTTTGGCCGTTGGCCATTTTGAATTTTGTGCTAAAATGCTGTATTTTATGAACGCATTAGCATATCATCACAAAACTCGGTATGTGTCATCAGCACGATGCCCTGAATGAGCCTGAGAAGTTTCGGACCAGCGCCACCTAGTGGTAAAATCAAATATTCAAATGCTTAACACTATGGGTGTGGTCAACTTATTTTCAAAAGAGTCATGACCTTAGACTCCTGAGTCCCTGGTGAGTCCAACGATACCAAACTTGCTAGGTATTGACTTATGATTTGTCCGCCATATTGAATTTTGTGAAAAACCTACTTTTTCGAACGCGTCCTAGACGCTTCATCTGATTGTCATGAAAATCAAATCAGATCATCTTCAGTCCATGTTGACAAAAAGTTATCAAAAGCTTTCTGATAAACTCAACCATTCTCAAATAACACGCAAATTAATTTAACGTAGAGCATCCAATGTGGACTCATGGCTGTATCTCTGCAATGCTTTATTATATTCAGACCAAACTTCATACATGTCATCCCAAGCAAGACCAGAGCCTACATGCTGAGTTTCAGTGCAGCGCCACCTACTGATTTGGATATACAAAAAATGTCCATTTTTGCTTGTTGCTTCAGATAGGTTTGTCCAAAAATCATAACTTTGGTCTTGTTAGATTCAGGGCATCATGCCGAGTCGATTGATAACCATTATTACCATTTCAGCCATTTTGGACGTCGGCCATTTTGAATTGTGTGCTAAAATGCTGTATTTTACGAACGCATTACCATATCACCACAAAACTCGGTATGGGTCATCAGAACGATGCCCTGAAGGAGCCTGAGAAGTTTCACACCAGCGCCACCTAGTGGTAAAATCAAATATTCAAATGCTTATCACTTTGACTGTGGTTGACTTATTTTCAAAAGAGTCATGACCTTAGACTCGTGAATCCCTTCTGAGTCCAACGGTACCAAAAATGCTAGGTTTCCACTTACGGTTTGTCCGTCATGTTGAATTTTGCGAAAAACCTGCTTTTTTGAACTCGTCCTAGACGCTTCATTTGATTGTCATGAAAATCAAATCAGATCATCTTCAGTCCATTGTGGCAAAAAGTTATCAAAATCTTTTTGATAAACTTAACCCTTCTCAAAAAACACGCAAATTAATTTAACACAGAGCACCCAGTTTGGACTCATGGCTGTATCTCTGCAATGATTGATCATATTTAGACCAAACTTCGTACAAATCATCCCAAGCAAGACCAGAGCCTACATGCTCAGTTTCGTCGCAACACCACCTACTGGTCTGGAGATTCAAAAAAGCCAAAATAGCCATTATTTTTGCTTATAGCTTCAAATATGTTTGTCCAAAAATCATAAATTTGGTCTTGTTAGATTAGGGGCATCATGCCGAGTCGAATGATATCCAATTTTCCCATATCAGCCATTTTGGTTGTCGGCCATTTTGAATTTTGTGCAAAAATGCTGTATTTTATGAACGCATTAGCGTATTGTTACGAAACTCGGTATGAGTCATCAGCACAAGGTCCCGAAGGAGCCTGAGAAGTTTCAAACCAGCGCCACCTAGTGTTTTTTTCATATGTTTATAACTTTTGATCTGGTTGACTTATTTTCACGGGAGTCATATCCTTAGCGAGTGTCATTGCTACCTCACTCTGACCATACCACATTAATTTGGTCACAGCACCACCTATTGATCAAAAGTGATAAACCATTAAATCTTTATTATTGACTGTATAAATCATTTTTCAGCTCTTTTGCCTAAAATGATCCTAATAGGTCTTTAATTGCTTACTGTTGCAGCTGGTCTGATGCTCCCAGCCATCTTGGCTGGCTTGCTGTGCCTTTTTTGCTTGGCCCCGTAATTGCTGCTTGCAGCTATATTTTATTTTGTTACTGATAATTAGGGGCCAAGCACCGAAGGTGCTTAGGCACCTATTGTTATTGTTGGCGTTCCGTACGCTTATTAGGGGCCAAGCACCGAAGGTGCGGAGGCAGCTATTGTATCCGTTGGCGTTCTTTTTATTATTATTCTTCCGTTTCTTCTTCTTCTTCCGCTCTTGAAGTCTATGGCAGCCCATAGAACCGCTTGCGGGAAAGTTGTGAAATTTGGCACACAGTTAGAGGACAGTCTGATCTATGTCCATAGCAAATTTGGAGTATCTAACTCAATCCCTCTAGCGCCACCAGCTGTCCAAAGTTGCACTTATGTTTATGTTAGTAACTTTTGAATCATAAGGGCTAGAAACAAAATTCTTTTTTCCTGATTCCTTGGGTCATGCCGAATCGAATGCACCCTATGACGTCATTTTCCGTCATGAAAATTTGTCCGCCATTTTGAATTTTCTGAAAAACGTACTTTTTCGAACTCCTCCTAGGCCGTTACTCCAATTTTCACGAAAATTGAACCAGATCATCGTCAGACCATGCCGACAAAAAGTTATGGAATTCAAGTTGATTCCTCTAACCGTTTTCGAAAAACAGGCGAACGAATCGTACGCAGTGCTTGCGAAAATAGACATAAGGCTGTATCTCCGCAACGCTTTATCGTATTCAGACCAAACTTGGTACCTGTCATCACAAGCATGACCTGAGGCACCATGCAGTGTTTCGGTGCAGCGCCACCTACTGGTGCGGAGATATGAAAAATGGGTATTTTTGCTTATAACTTCTGATGGGTTTGGCCAAAAATCATAAATTTGGTCTCGTTGGATTCGGGGAATCATGCCGAGTCGAATGATATCCAATTTTCCCACTTCGGCCATTTTGGCCGTCGGCCATTTTGAATTTTGTGCTAAAATGCTGTATTTTACGAACGCATTAGCGTATCATTACGAAACTCGGTATGAGTCATCAGCACAATGCCCTGAAGGAGCCTGAGAAGTTTCGGACCGGCGCCTCCTTGTGGTCAAAAGTTATAAGAAAATTTACAAAAATGCTAATAACTTTTGTTTATATTAACCGATTGTAATGAAACTGGTCTCAGTATATTCCTTGGGTCATGCTGAGAACATAGATATCAAATTTGCCATAGTCAGCTGAACTTCCTGTCCGCCATATTGTTTTTCTTTAAAAACCTACTTTTTCGAACTCCTCCTAGACCGTTGCTCCGATTTTCACCAAAATTGAACCGTATCATCTTCAGACCATGCCGACAAAAAGTTATGGATTTCAAGTCGATAAGTCAAACCGTTTTCGTATGCCGGAGCAAAGAATTTGAGATATGATGCAAAAATTACTCTTGAAGCTGTATCTCTTCAGTGCTTTGACATACTGACACCAAACTTTGCAAGTTCCATTGTCACCTCACTCTGACCATACCACAACAATTTGGACACAGCGCCACCTATTGGTCGAAAGTGATGAAGCAGTAAATCCTCATTTTTGATCATTTTTCAGCTCTTTTGCCTAAAATGATCTTAATAGGTCTTTAATTGCTCACTGTTGCAGTTAGTCTGATGCTCCCAGCGGTGTTGGCTGGCTTCTTGTGCCGTTTTTGTGCTTGGCCCCGTAATTGCTGCTTGCAGCTATATTTATTAGGGGCCAAGCACCGAAGGTGCGGAGGCACCTATTGTTATTGTTGGCGTTCTTTTTTTTTTTTTTTTTTTTATTCTTCTTCTTCTTCTTCTTCTTCTTCCGCTCTTGAAGTCTATGGCAGACCATAGAACCGTTTGCGGGAAAGTTATGAAATTTGGCACACAGTTAGAGGACAGTCTGATCTATGTCCATAGCCAATTTGGAGTCTCTAACTCAATCCCTCTAGCGCCACCAGCTGTCCAAAGTCGCACTTATGTTTATGTTAATAACTTTTGAACCGTAAGGGCTAGAAACAAAATTCTTTTTTCCTCTGATTCCTTGGGTCAAGACGAATCGATCGCACCCTATGACGTCATTTTCCGTCATGAAAATTTTTCCGCCATTTTGAATTTTCTGAAAAACTTACTTTTTCGAACTCCTCCTAGGCCGTTACTCCGATTTTCATGAAAATTGAATCAGATCATCTTCAGACCATGCTGACAAAAAGTTATGGAATTCAAGTTGATTCCTCAAACCGTTTTCGAAAAACTCACGAACGAATTGTACGTAGTGCTTGCGAAAACAGAAGTAAGGCTGTATCTCCGCAACGCTTTATCGTATTCAGACCAAACTTGGTACATGTCATCACAAGCATGACCTGAGGTACCATGCAGTGTTTCGGCACAGCGCCACCTACTGGTGCGGAGATATGAAAAATGTGTATTTTTGCTTATAACTTCTGATGGGTTTGTCCAAAAATCATAAATTTGGTCTCGTTGGATTCGGGGAATCATGCCGAGTCGAATGATATCCAATTTTCCCAATTCGGCCATTTTGGCCGTCGGCCATTTTGAATTTTGTGCTAAAATGCTGTATTTTACGAACGCATTAACGTATCTTTACAAAACTTGGTATGGGTCATCAGCACAATGCCCTGAAGGAGCCTGAGAAGTTTCGGCACAGCGCCACCTTGTGGTCAAAAGTTATAACAAAATTTACAAAAATGCTAATAACTTTTGACTGTATTCACCAATTGTAATGAAACTGGTCTCAGTAGATTCCTTGGGTCATGCTGAGAACATAGATATCACATTTGCTATAGTCAGCTAAACTTCCTGTCCGCCATATTGTTTTTCTTCAAAAACCTACTTTTTCGAACTCCTCCTAGACCGTTGCTCCAATTTTCACCAAAATTGAACCGTGTCATCTTCAGACCATGCCGACAAAAAGTTATGGATTTCAAGTCGATAAGTCAAACCGTTTTCGTATACCGGAGCAAAGAATTTGAGATGTGATGCAAAAATTACCCTTGAAGCTGTATCTCTACAATGCTTTGACATATTTAGACCAAACTTGGTACATGTCATCACAAGCATGACCTGAGGCATTATACAGTGTTTCGGTGCAGCGCCACCTACTGGAGTGGAGATATGAAAAATTGTTATTTTGCTTATAACTTCTGATGAGTTTGACCAAAATTCATAAATTTGGTATGGGTCATCAGGACAATGCCCTGAAGGAGCCTGAGAAGTTTCGGACCAGCGCCACCTCGTGGTCAAAAGTTATAACAAAATTTACAAAAATGCTAATAACTTTTGTCTATATTAACCAATTGTAATGAAACTGGTCTCTGTAGATTCCTTGGGTTATGCTGAGAACATAGATATCAAATTTGCCATAGTCAGCTAAACGTCCTGTCCGCCATATTGATTTTCTTTAAAAACCTACTTTTTCGAACTCCTCCTAGACCGTTCCTCCGATTTTCACCAAAATTGAACCGTGTCATCTTCAGACCATGCCGACAAAAAGTTATGGATTTCAAGTCCATATGTCAAACCGTTTTTGTATACCAGAGCAAAGAATTTGAGGCATGATTCAAAAATGACTCTTGAAGCTGTATCTCTTCAGTGCTTTGACATATTGACACCAAACTTTGGAAGTGTCATTGTCACCTCACTCTGACCATACCACAACAATTTGGACACAGCGCCACCTATTGGTCGAAAGTTATGAACCAGTAAATCCTCATTTTTGATAATTTTTCAGCTCTTATGCCTAAAATGATCTTAATACGTCTTTAATTGTTCACTGTTGCAGTTGGTCTGATGCTCCCAGCCGTGTTGGCTGGTTTCTTGTGCCGTTTTTGTGCTTGGCCCCATAATTGCTGCTTGCAGCTATATTTCTTCTTCTTCTTCTTCTTCCGCTCTTGAAGTCTATGGCAGCCCATAGAACCGCTTGCGGGAAAGTTGTGAAATTTGGCACACAGTTAGAGGACAGAATGACCTTTGTCCATAGCAAATTTGGAGTCTCTAACTCAATCCCTCTAGCGCCACCAGCTGTCCAAAGTTGCACTTATGTTTATGCTAATAACTTTTGAACCATAAGGGCTAGAAACAAAATTCTTTTTTCCTCTGATTCATTGGGTCAAGACGAATCGATTGTACCATATGACGTCATTTTCCGTCATGAAAATTTTTCCGCCATTTTGAATTTTCTGAAAAACCTACTTTTTCGAACTCCTCCTAGGCCGTTAGTCCGATTTTCATGAAAATTGAACCAGATCATCTTCAGACCATGGTGACAAAAAGTTATGGAATTCAAGTCGATTGCCCAAACTGTTTTCGAAAAACACACGAACATAGCGCTTGCGAAAATAGAAGTAAGGCTGTATCTCTGCAACACTTTATCATATTCAGACCAAACTTGGTACATGTCATGACAAGCATGACCTGAGGCAACATGCAGCGTTTCGGCGCAGCGCCACCTAGTGGTGCGGAGATATGAAAAATTGATGTTTTTGCTTATAACTTCTGATGGGTTTGTCCAAAAATCATAAATTTGGTCTCGTTGGATTCAGAGCATCATGCCGAGTCGAATGTTACCCAATTTTCCCATATCAGACATTTTGGCCGTCGGCCATTTTGAATTTTGTTCTAAAATGCTGTATTTTACGAACGCATTAGCGTATCTTTACAAAACTCGGTATAGGTCATCAGCACAATGCCCTGAAGGAGCCTGAGAAGTTTCAGACCAGCGCCACCTTGTGGTCAAAAGTTATAACAAAATTTACGAAAATGCTAATAACTTTTGATTATATTAACCGATTGTAATGAAACTGGTCTCAGTAGATTCCTTGGGTCATGCTGAGAACATAGATATCAAATTTGCCATAGTCAGCTGAACTTCCTGTCCGCCATATTGTTTTTTCTTTAAAAACCTACTTTTTCGAACTCCTCCTAGACCGTTGCTCCGATTTTCACCAAAATTGAACCGTATCATCTTCAGACCATGCCGACAAAAAGTTATGGATTTCAAGTCGATAAGTCAAACCGTTTTTGTATGCCGGAGCAAAGAATTTGAGATATGATGCAAAAATTACTCTTGAAGCTGTATCTCTACAATGCTTTGACATATTCAGACCAAACTTGGTATGTGTCTTCACAAGCATGACCTGAGGCATCATACATTGTTTCGGCGCAGCGCCACCTACTGGAGTGGAGATATGAAAAAAATTTATTTTTGCTTATAACTTCTGATGGGTTTGACCAAAATTCATCAATTTGGCATGGGTCATCAGGACAATGCCCTGAAGGAGCCTGAGAAGTTTCGGCACTGCGCCACCTTGTGGTCAAAAGTTATAACAAAATTTACAAAAATGCTAATAAGTTTTGACTATATTAACCGATTGTAATGAAACTGGTCTCTGTAGATTTCTTGGGTCATGCTGAGAACATAGATATCAAATTTGCCATAGTCAGCTGAACTTCCTGTCCGCCATATTGTTTTTCCTTAAAAACCTACTTTTTCTAACTCCTCCTAGGCCGTTGCTCCGATTTTCACCAAAATCGAACCGTATCATCTTCAGACCATGCCGACAGAAAGTTATGGATTTCAAGTCGATTCGTCAAACCCTTTTTGTATACCAGAGCAATGAATTTGAGGCATGATGCAAAAATTACTCTTGAAGCTGTATCTCTGCAATGCTTTATCATATTCAGATCAAACTTGGTACGTGTCATCACAAGCATGACCTGAGGCATCATACAGTGTTTCGGCGCAGCGCCACCTACTGGAGTGGAGATATGAAAAATGTCTATTTTTGCTTATAACTTCTGATGGGTTTGACCAAAATTCATAAATTTGGTATGGGTCATCAGGAAAATGCCCTGAAGGAGCATGAGAAGTTTCGGACCAGCGCCACCTTGTGGTCAAAAGTTACAACAAAATTGACAAAAATGCGAATAACTTTTTTTTTCTAATTGCTCACTGCTGCTGTTGGTCTGATGCTCACAGCCATGTTGGCTGGCTTCTTGTGCCGTTTTTGTGCTTGGCCCCGTAATTGCTGCTTGCAGCTATATTTTAGAATTATAATTATATACAGTTGAGCTCGAAAGTTTACATACCCCTTGAAGAATCTGCAAAAATTTTAATCATTGTAACAAAATAAAAAAGGATCATAAAAATTGCATGTTTTTTTATTTTTATTTAGTACTGTCCTGAATAAGCTATTTCACATAGCTGATGTTTACATTAAGTCCACAAGACAAAAAATTAGCTGAATTTATAAAAATTACCCAGTTCAAAAGTTTACATACCCTTAATTAGGGTACTGTGTGTCATTATCTGGATGATCCATGACTGTTTGTTTTTTTGGTGTTTGTTCTCGAGTCCCTTGTTTATCCTGAGCAGTTAAACTGACCATGTTCTTCAGAGAAATCCTCCAGGTCCTGCAAATTCTTTGATTTTCCAGCATCTTCTGCATATTTCCAACCCTTTCCAACAATGACTGTATGATTTTGAGATCACAACTGAGGGACTCAAACAAAACTATTACAAAAGCTGCCAACATTCACTGATGCTCCAGAAGGAAACACAATGCATTAAGAGTCGGGGGGGGGGGGGGGGACTTTTGAACAAAGTGATGTGCAAGTTTTTCTTATTTTGTTTAAAGATTATATTTTATTCATTTGGTACTGCCCTTTGGAAGCTACAGAAGATGCTTACATGTTTCCCAGAAGACAAAAAAAGTACTATTCATCCAGAAGCTCTTAATGCATCGTGTTTGCTTCTGAAGCATTGGTGAATGTTTCTATTTTTTTGTCTTGTGGACTATATGTGAAATAGCTGAAAAAGTGAAATGCAATTTTTACTTTTCTTCTTGTTTTGTTAAAGCAATTAACATTTTTGCAGATTCTGCAAGGGGTATGTAAACTTTTGAGCTCAACTGTATACTTATGAATCTATAAGTATATAAATTATATACTAATTATTATATACATATATTACACTTTATATTAAGTAGCCTTAACAACTATGTACTTACATTTAAATTAATCATTTGATACAATGCACTTATTGTGTACATACATGTTTTTACATTGTACGTATATTTTAAAAATGCCTGCATATAATTACATCTGTAATTAATTTCTGTAATTACATTTATAATTACACTGTTGACCCATCCCTTACACCTTACCCCTACCCTTAAACCTACCCATACCACCAAAGCTTTCCCTAACCTTACCTGTATCCCACCTCAATAGTAGCAAAAGTGTTCTGCAATTTAAAATGAAGCCAATAAGCACATTGTACTTATTTTTTGATGTAAGTACATAGTAGTTAAGGCTACTTAATATAAAGTGGGACCCATTTTCTAATTGAAATTTAATGTACAAATGTGATTTACAAATGTATGTATTATAAATGTAATTAAATGTACAAAGAAATGCACAGATGTTGGTATTAGTACTAGTAAAAGTACAGTTAGTACTAGTAAACTGTACAGTTTGACTTTTTGTTATATGAAGAAGCTTCAATGACCGGTTACACTCACAGTGGATCACATTTGTGTTGGAGACTCAGAGTCTATGGAAAAGAATTTATGCTGTGCAGAAACAGTCACTTGTGATCTATAAACATGTCTCTCAACTACTGTACATATCCCATAGCAAAGTATTTTGTTGTGAATAATTAAGAGAAGCATCTTCTCATAGGATAATCACATGCAGTCTTATGAATATTTATGAGACTTTGATGAGTCATCATTGTACTAAAATGTGAGAAAACATCACAAACTGTTACATTATTATGATGAAGATTTTAAACCCGGGAAACAAAAGTAGCACAAAAATTAATTATCCAGTTTTCTCCTATGATTAAAATAAATGTATACTAATGAATGGATATATTGTCTTCTACTGCATGATATGCAACACAAACACCTCAGAAATCTAAAATCTCAGAAAATGTAGTGAGGGTATCCTTGAGAGTATTAGGAACCATTTACACAGAACATGTTTTTGTATTAAAAAATTGGGAAGCAGGGCAGTGGAATGAAAAAAAAAACACTAGTTTTAAAAAGCTGAACTTCTATTAAATTTGAGCGTTGCATTTTCATTTTGGAATGAAAAAAAAAAAAAACACTACTTTTAAAAACTGAACTTCTTTTAACTTGATCAATGCATATTTTATCTCTCTATCATCATTATTGGTCAAGAAGTATGCCCACACTGCTGACATTTACCTGTTGTGTGCAAAAAATAAATGCTGAGAGAGTCAAAATGAGTCATCAGAAAAGTGCTTGTTTCGATCAATGATTTTTCGTCCCACCAAAACGTTTTTTTCAAAAAACAAAATTCTTTATATTTGGCATTTCAGCCATTATGACATTTCAATATTGTCAGTTGCCAAAACTTTAATGCATCACTTATTCAAAATTTTCGATGCATCACAACTTCAGCCAAACATTGTTAAAAGAAGTTATGTTCAGCAGCTGGGTGGAGAATTTTGATTTGAGATATTTTATATTGTTGCAGACTTTATAGGGAGGAATTTTGCAATCTCCCTCCTACCTGAAAAGCCTTTCGACTGCTGGGAGATGACACACATGTGACAGAGCGTTGGTCCACCAGGTCCAACGCCTGAAGAGCACAAGGGCCAAACACAAATCGCAATCTGAAAGAGACAGAACAAGAGCAAATATACTAAGGACGTTTTAACACCTGTAGATTGTTTGTTTTGTTCCAAAATAGGGATTAAAATTGTTACAATGTTGTAATTTTTTCTAGGAGTGTAACGACACACTCATGTCACATTAGATACAATTCACAATAAGCTACTATCACGATACTTTAAGCCAAAATAAAGAAGAGTTTCCTTTCACTCTGTCACTTATACATTATATTCAACATTATATGTAGTAGTTTAATGTAGAAGTCGCTGAAACTCTGTAAACGTTAATTTTTTTTCTAACGCAGTACACTCTCGCTTTCAATGCAGGCATTCATTGAATCTCTTACACAGACAAGCCGCGTGCACACAGTCTCTCCATCTCTCCTTCTAATGCACTAACATGATAAAAAATTATCTAAAATGCTTTGAATCATCATACAACTAAAAGTAAAAATGACATGATTTAAATTATGTTTTTGCCTTCACTTTTTAGGAGTTCCAGTCACAAAGCTAGTCAAAATGACTATTACCACACTTTAAAGGGTCAGTTCATCCAAAAACTAAAAGTCTGTCTTCATTTACTCACCCTCATGTCATTCTTGTGTGTCATGCATGCACACGCATATGAACGTCTGTTTACAAATATTACAGTATTACAGTATGTGATAAACCTGTTTGTCATATAAAGTGATAGGGATGGGACGATACACCCATCTCCTGATTCGATGCCATCACGATACTTGGGTGCAGATACGATATGTATTGCGAGCATTGTGATTCCATATTGCAATGTATTGCGATTTTGCTTTGTTTTTTTAACACTAGACCATGGTGAAAAGTTGAATCATACAGATTGTACGATGTGTTATGAGTCATATTTACAAAAACAATTCTTCACATATTTCTGAATTTTATTTCAAAGCATCATACATTACAGTAGTACATTCTCTTGAATGAATGATTCAATGACAAACACATTTGTAACAGCCATTTGTAAAGATACATTTGTTATTTGAAGCGCCATTTTCAAAAGGTGATAAATATTTTGATCGCTATCGTAGATAACGGTGATTATATTTGAACTATAAAGTTTTATCCCAGTACTTCTATGATAATTTGAACTATTGTATCACAGAAATAATGATACTATGAGGTTGAAATAATGACTGCGCTAACACATATTTAAATGTTGCGCAATGACTTTATCAAAGGTTTAATAGACAGACAAATTGTCATTTAGAAATAAGATTGATTAGGTGCTTGATTCGAGATAATCTTTTAAAGATTAATCATGCAGCTCTACTGTCTTATACTTTCTCTCTCAGCATTGATATCTGATACGAAGCGTAGCTTATATGAGTAGCGTGAGGGCTTTTCAGTCCATTATTTCTATATAATATTCATGAAGTGAGACGTCGCTATTAAAGGATATGCTTCTCCCACATGTCCCACCAGAACTGATTTGGGAACAGTTTAAATCTATTTGTGGCGGTCGATACATTTTGATGTTGGACCAAAAGTGGGTAACTTCTGTCCACCTTGTCTATGAGCAAGGACTAAAATAAAGCAATTTAAATTGAATTAACATCGATTCTGGAATAAAAAAATATATATTTAAAATCGTAAAAAAAATAAAATGAATAAAATATAGCAGCAAGCAGCGATTGCGGGCCCAAGCCCGTTGGCACCGCCAACCCGGTGGCTTCAGGGCAACTGTGCACAGTGGGCAATAGGCATTTAAAATGGGTAAACATAAAAGGACTATGTCAAAGTTTTTTGAATACACCACATTTATGGAGCAGCTGGTGCCCATATGATCACAAACCACAACAGCCACATCCATGAGATCATTTAAATTTTGATGAATATCATGTCATAGAATGTCGTAGGTCAATTTCAAATGATTGCAGAATATCATCCTAATCTGCCATGTCTGTGTTTTTCTCAGACAACCTCTATAAAAATTCCAGTATATTCCAATATACTGTTATTTGCTCAAACTCCACAGTGCTCTGAGAAATCTAATCCAGTCTAATGTGAATGTCTGTGATTGCTGATGTTGTATTATCCTAACACTTCTCTTCATGTGTGTTTTGACCTCCCTGAGCTATCATTTGTGCACCAAAAGTCTTATGCTCCAAAAGCATGCTTTCATTAAATTTCAATATGTGTGGTATACGACGAAAAAATAAAATAAAATTAATAAATAGAGCCAAATCACAGAACCTGCAAAGATGATTTTAATATTAGTCTCAGGTAATAGTAAGGTACATGTCTAATTTTTTCTGCTCACTAATGCAAGTTTATTTTAAACAGACACTTTTATAAAATCAAGTGAAATTTTTCAAAAAAATCAAGGGATTTTTAACCCTCTGGAGTCTGAGGCTGATTTGGGGCCTGGAGAAGTTTTGACATGCCCTGACATTTGTGCTTTTTTCAGTTGTTCATAAACATATTAATGACACAAGTGTCATTACACTGTATTCAGCACAAACTAGGCTACCATAATATGTGAGGAACATGTGTGTACATGTTTGTGTTTTTGAAGGAATAACGTTTATGCGTGGTTACTGAAAAAACAAAAAACTTAAGTCACTGATATAAGGCCAATAAAAGTATATTAAATCTGTGTTCACAAGACTTTTGGGTATTGAAGGTTGTAGACTAGAGTTTTTGCTTCAAAATTATGTAAAAATTATGCTGACTACTCTTTCATTTATAACAATATACTGATTTAGTTTTTGTAAGACACTTTTTGCCAAGAAACACGGTATGCGAGGAGGCGTGAATCTCCATGAATAATGGCTCATTCTCACCTGTGAAGACAAAAGAATTGAATAGTAATGACCTGAAAAGACTTGCATATTAATGAGGCATTTCAGTCAGGTAGGCTGTGAAAAAAAACTTCTGTGATGTCTCAAGCTCATCATGGTATATGAAACATACAGAAAAATTTTATTACAATATAAAATAATGGTTTTATATTATACTTTAAAATATAATGTATTTCTGTGATGCAAAGAGTCTGAATATAGGCTTTTAGTTTAAAAGCATGCACATTTGGAGAAATATAGGATTCTCATATGTTTATGTCAATTTTCTATACAGAGGAGTTATTTTTTATTTAATATTCATTGTTATCTCTATGAGCGCTGGTGTTTGCAATTCATACTGCAGCCGGAGGGCGCTCTGTGCATTTTAGTCCACAAATTCACCTAAGAAGAAGACGATATTCCATGAATGGTGTTTACCAATTCATACTACAGCCGGAGGGCGCTAAAGAAACAAAAACTCACTTAAAACTTATCAATAGAAGAAAACAAACAGGAATTTACTGAATGTCTTCCAGAGATCGCTAACCATGGCTTTTTCATCCAGATAAACAATTTTCAAGGCAATAAATACACGATTGAGATGATGAATGCATGTGTTGTCTCTGAATTTGCGTCTGAATAGCGCTAGCTCCGTGGGTGTGGCCGCATTAGTGGGTAATGAGCTGAATCACGGACTTCTGACATGGCTCTCTTTTCATACAGATTACATAAACACAGAATGTTTGTTTTCGATTTGACTTGCACGATTTAAAACCTGACATTTCAAAGTTTTGTTAGACATAAGTATGAATTTTTTGTGATTAGTATTCACTAAGTTACACTTCATTTTCTGAGAACTATCAGATTGGACTTCGTGAAAAAAAAAAAAAAACCTGCAAAACGCGCCGGCGCGTTTTTAGACCTCAGAGTGTTAAATTAATTATTTATTGATATAATTCAAATTTATTAACACTCTGAGGTCTAAAAACGCGCCGGCGCGTTTTGCAGGTTTTTTTTTTTTTTTTCACGAAGTCCAATCTGATAGTTCTCAGAAAATGAAGTGTAACTTAGTGAATACTAATCACAAAAAATTCATACTTATGTCTAACAAAACTTTGAAATGTCAGGTTTTAAATCGTGCACGTCAAATCGAAAACAAACATTCTGTGTTTATGTAATCTGTATGAAAAGAGAGCCATGTCAGAAGTCCGTGATTCAGCTCATTACCCACTAATGCGGCCACACCCACGGAGCTAGCGCTATTCAGACGCAAATTCAGAGACAACACATGCATTCATCATCTCAATCGTGTATTTATTGCCTTGAAAATTGTTTATCTGGATGAAAAAGCCATGGTTAGCGATCTCTGGAAGACATTCAGTAAATTCCTGTTTGTTTTCTTCTATTGATAAGTTTTAAGTGAGTTTTTGTTTCTTTAGCGCCCTCCGGCTGTAGTATGAATTGGTAAACACCATTCATGGAATATCGTCTTCTTCTTAGGTGAATTTGTGGACTAAAATGCACAGAGCGCCCTCCGGCTGCAGTATGAATTGCAAACACCAGCGCTCATAGAGATAACAATGAATATTAAATAAAAAATAACTCCTCTGTATAGAAAATTGACATAAACATATGAGAATCCTATATTTCTCCAAATGTGCATGCTTTTAAACTAAAAGCCTATATTCAGACTCTTTGCATCACAGAAATACATTATATTTTAAAGTATAATATAAAACCATTATTTTATATTGTAATAAAATTTTTCTGTATGTTTCATATACCATGATGAGCTTGAGACATCACAGAAGTTTTTTTTCACAGCCTACCTGACTGAAATGCCTCATTAATATGCAAGTCTTTTCAGGTCATTACTATTCAATTCTTTTGTCTTCACAGGTGAGAATGAGCCATTATTCATGGAGATTCACGCCTCCTCGCATACCGTGTTTCTTGGCAAAAAGTGTCTTACAAAAACTAAATCAGTATATTGTTATAAATGAAAGAGTAGTCAGCATAATTTTTACATAATTTTGAAGCAAAAACTCTAGTCTACAACCTTCAATACCCAAAAGTCTTGTGAACACAGATTTAATATACTTTTATTGGCCTTATATCAGTGACTTAAGTTTTTTGTTTTTTCAGTAACCACGCATAAACGTTATTCCTTCAAAAACACAAACATGTACACACATGTTCCTCACATATTATGGTAGCCTAGTTTGTGCTGAATACAGTGTAATGACACTTGTGTCATTAATATGTTTATGAACAACTGAAAAAAGCACAAATGTCAGGGCATGTCAAAACTTCTCCAGGCCCCAAATCAGCCTCAGACTCCAGAGGGTTAAAGACATGCGTTGTACATGATGTTTGCAAACACAGCACATGACTTTCTATAACACCCATGTCTAGAAAACACACACTCTCCTCTGTAAAAACAAAACAAAAAACAAAGATTTAAGTCTTGTATGAATCAGATCATGAAATCACAGGTGTTTGGTAATAATAATTGTAACTCAAATGACATTTGAAAAGTAGTCCTGTCCAAATAGTGATATAATGTCATGGTTCAATTTCAAATGAGTGTGAAGTTATCATTTGCAGTTCATTATTTCATTATTAAGTTCATCAAAAAAAATGGGTAAACACACACACAGCTTTGTTTTTGTGAATTGTGGGGACATTCCATAGGCATAATGGTTTTTATACTGTACAAACTGTATTTTCTATGGCCCTACAACTAAACCTACCCATCACAGAAAACTGTGCACATTTTTTAATTTCTCACAAAAACTAATTCTCTATGATTTATAAGCCTTTTGAAAAATGGGGACATGGGGAAATATCTTCTTACGTCACCCTCTCCTTGTAATACCCATGTCATAATACAAATTTGTGTCCTGATATGTCACAAAAAAAAACATGCGCGCACACACAAATACACACACACACACACACACACAGGTTTGTATTGCTATCTTAGTGAGGACATTGCATAGACTTCCATTGATTTGATATCAGGTCAATGATATTTTCCATCACCTAACCCAACCCCTACTCCTAAATCTACCCATCACAGAAACATGTAACCATCACTAGATTTAAATAAAAACATATTTTGGCTGATTTATAAGCTTTTAAAAATAGTGAGGACCAATCAATGTCCTCACTAGTGGGTTGTGAAAGTATTCCACAAAATAAGTGAAGACATTTGGTCCTCACAAGTATAGTCAAAACAAGTACAGAGAGGGACACGACAGAGAACACACGCACACACAGAAAGAGTCACACACAGGGGAGAGGGAGAGAGAGGGTGAAAAAAAAATCCACATTCAAAATAAATTATCATACTTCCTGTTGGTCAGCGCTAATGACTGTAAATTAGAAAGCTGTCCGGCTTAATGAGAACAATATGTGTACCGAATTTGGTGACTGTTTTCAGGTGGCGCTATAGAGGCTCTCCTTCCTGCCCGTTTCTGAGGCTTTGTCCATGTCTACTGGATGACAATCCTGACATATGAGTCAAGTTTCATGCAATTTGAAGCATGCTAAGTGTCTCAAACCCATCCAAAACAAATAATGAAGTTTGATCTGTTGCTATGGCAAAAGTGTTTGAAAAATATAAAAAAAAAATCTTTTACAGGACTACATTCGTCATGTCTTGATATTATTCTAATGAAGTTTGAAGCAAACTGGGTAAAAATTAGAGGGTGATCTTAAAGCATTTAGAAAGTAACACTTCCTACTGCAAGTTGGTGGCGCTATAACTTTGACTCACAATAGTCACATCCATGTGATCAGCCTCCTACAATGAACACACAGCTGAAGTTCCATAAAAATCAATCAATGTATGCAGAGGTTATAACACATTTCCTGTTTCCCTTTTCTCACCATAAATTTGTTGCCTCGCCACGGCCAAACCATTCAAGATATCAAAAATACACTCACAATTTTACATCCTCAATGTCTTGACTTCATTCTGACCGAGTTTGGTGGTGATCGGATTAATCGCCTAGGAGGAGTATATCAAATTCCAGATATACGGACCAAGTTTTCGGACACCATTCAAGGGGGCGCTGTCGAGCCCCCCTGCCACGCCCGGGTCCCATCCTTTGCGGTGTCCTAATGGCCGCAGATTCCAATGTGTGTGCCAATTTTCAAGAGTTTTTGAGCATGTTAAGGCCCCCAAAAAGCCCTGGATGGTTGAAAAAAAATAATTCTCCTAAGAAAAACAAAAAGGCCTGAGTGGCTTGGGCCCTCATAGAAAAAAAAAAAAATGCGATAGTTTGGTGAATCGATTTTTTGTCCCAGCCCTAGAAAGCGATTGTGGCTCTTCAGAATATAGTTCACAACACAGATACATATCGTCATATTTACATATGGCGGTATACTGATATATCGTTACACCCCTAATTTCTTCTTGGTTAGGTGCACTTTCACACGACCGCTTTTCTAAATGGACCAAAATTTGTTAATACAAGTCATGTGCAAGTAAACTCTCCTCTCATTGGTCAGAGTGCACCTGTTTATGCTCTGGGATTCCGCTCGTAAACAACAGCATTGCAGGCTTTCTTTGTAGCAGGTGTTATATTCCTCTATTATTTTGAGCATGAATCAAGCCTTCGTCTATATTTTGTGTTTTGGACAGTTGATCTGAAATACAGTAGTGGCCAAAAGTGATGTCTGGCCAAGAAAAATTTACATCTTCACCCTTTAAAAATTAAAAATTAAAAAAAAAAAATTTAAGATTTTGTAAACAAATGGCATAGTTGTGCTTGAAGTCAATTGTTTTATTTGTGATAATGAAATGAAACATGCCAAATTGAGTGGACATAATTTTTGGCCAGGCAGTCAAACAAAGAAATTATGAACATATGCAAAAACAAGAGAGAACCAAAGAAATATGAAATATAGCTGCAAGCAGCGATGGCGGGCCCAAGCCCGGTTGCGCCGCCAACACGGTGGCTTCAGGGCAACTGTGCACAGCGGGCAATATGCATTTAAAACCTCCCTGAACTATCGTTTGTGCAACAGTCTTATGCTCCAAAAGCATGCTTTCATTAAATTTCAATATGTGTGGTATAAAAAATTATAAAATTAATAAATAGAGCCAAATCACAGAACCTGCAAAGACGATTTTAATATCAGTCTCAGGTAATAGTAAGGTACATGTCTACATTTTTCTGCTCACTTATGCAAGTTTATTTTAAACAGACACTTTTATAAAATCAAGTGAAATTTACTTAAATAGTGATTTTTTAATAAATTTGAATTATATCAATAAATAATTTAAAGGCATGCATTGTACATGATGCTTGCAAACACAGCACATGTCTTTCTATAACACCCATGTCGAGAAAACACACACTCTCCTTTGTAAAAACAAAACAAAAAGATTTAAGTCTTGTATGAATCAGAACATGAAATCACAGGTGCTGGTAATAATAATTGTAACTCAAATGACATTTGAAAAGTAGTCACGTCCAAATAGTGATATAATGTCATGGTTCAATTTCAAATGAGTGTGAAGTTATCATTTGCAGTTCAATATTTCTATAAGTTCATCAAAAATACACACACACACACACACACACAGGTTTGTATTGCTGTCTTTGTGAGGACATTGCATAGACTTCCATTGATTTTAAATCGGGTCAATGATATTTTCTATCACCTAACCCAACCCCTATTCCTAAAGGCCCCGGTATACTTCAAACAAAGTTCTTTTTCTTTCTCATTTAGGAGTAAAACGAAGTTTGAAATGCTTGACCAGCGACATACTGTAAACGAACATCTGACACCGCCCACACTGCTGAGAGCGACAAATAGATGAATATGTAAATATGTGCCATGCACTTTCTTCTCAGTAACAAAATAAGCACAACAAAAATGAGAAAACAGCAAACATTTATTATAGAAAGCATAAAAAAAAGTGTCTGATCATAACAACATGGGAATGTTAGCACGAGCTCTGCACTCCAGTCACGTCACGTCTTCATATAGCACCTTATTCAAAAGATTGCTTAAAATCAAGCAGTTTTACAGTATCAAACATGAAAAACAGTGTTAGTGCCTCATTTTTTTACAAGCACAACTTCATTTTGTACTATAAAGCGGATATCCAGTTTGTTCATATTTTCACATCAGTTCATTTTTCGATTTTGTTTGAAGTATACCGGGGCCATAAACCTACCCATCACAGAAACATGTAACCATCACTAGATTTAAATAAAAACATATTTTGGCTGATTTATAAGCCTTTTAAAATAGTGAGGACCAGTCAAATGTCCTCACTAGTGGGTTGTGAAAGTATTCCACAGAATAAGTGAGGACATTTGGTCCTCACAAGTATAGTCTAAACAAGTACAGAGAGGGACACAAACAGAGACCCTCACACACACACACAAACACACACACATTCTCATGCACACACAGAAAGAGTCAGACTGAGAGAGTGAGGAGGGAGTGAGGGGGAGGGGGGTGCCACAGAGAGAGGGAGAGAGAGGGTGAAAAAATCCACATTCAAACCAAAATATTGGACTTCCTGTTGGTCAGAGCTAATGACTGTACATTAGAAAGTTGTCCGGCTTAATGAGAACAATATGTGTATCGAGTTTGGTGACTGTAGGTTAAACTAACCCGCCACTTTTTTCAAAAGGTGGCGCTATAGAGGCCCTCCTTCCTGCCCGTTTCTGAGGCTTTGCCCATGTCTACTGGATGACAATCCTGACATATGAGTCGAGTTTCATGCAATTTGAAGCATGCTAAGTGTCTCAAAACCATCCAAAACAAATATTGAAGTTTGATCTGTTGCTATGGCAACAGTGTTTGACAAATATTAAAAATCTTTTTACAGGTCTTCATTTGTTATGTCTTGATATTATTCTAAAAAAGTTTGAAGCAACTTGGGTAAAAATTTGAGGGTGATCTTAAAGCATTTTGAAAGTAACACACTTCCTGCTGCCAGTTGATGGAGCTATAACTTTGACTCACAATAGTCACATCCATGTGATCGGCTTCCTACAATGAGCACACCGCTGAAGTTTCATAAACATCAATCAATGTATGCAGAGGTTATAACACATTTCCTGTTTCCCTTTTCTTGCCATAAATGTGTTGCCTCGCCACGACCAAACCGTTCGAGTTATCAAAAATCCGCTCGCAATTTTACATCCTCAATGTCTTCACTTCATTCTGTCCGAGTTTGGTGGTGATCGGATTAATCGCCTAGGAGGAGTATATCAAATTCCAGAGCGTGCGTTTTTCAAACAACCCATAATAGCCGACTTCCTGTTGAGCTGGCATATAACTTAGAACATGAAAGTTGTTCAGCCCGATGAGGTCTATATGTGTACAGAGTTTCATACTAATACATTGTTGTGGAAATTTTTATTTTTCATATGCTTTTTACCTGTATTCTTGTGAAATATGATGCTTATGGAACATGGTATGATGTTGGCTTCATTGGTAATGTTTAACATAGTGTTAACATAGATGTCAGAAATAGAAAGAGCAAGATATGGTATGGGGACATGCAAGATGTATGCTAAAAACATGTCTGTGCTAACAATGTGTGGAAAGTTACATCCACTAAGAGATGTTCCAAATATGGTAAAAGGACAGAGGCTTCAGCCTTGGAGGTTAGCGATATAAGAGTGAGGGGAAGCCTTCGTTCTTGGTCTTACACTCTGCAGCTACTTGTGTTTCTGTATGACCTGTCTGACCTTTCTTGCAAGAAATAAAAGCTTTAAAGACAATTGGACGTGTTTGTCTCTTATGCAGTAGAGTCGGAGATTATTTTTTGCCACAACAATTTGGTGTCAGGAAGTGGGATTCCATGGATGTGCCTTTTGGACCCGAGAGCGGACGGCGACTGATCATCCTGGACTTAATAGTAGTCTAAGTAGACTCTGTGGTCGCGGTCCGGATGGTTTTGAGTGAATTGAGATCAACTGCTGCAGTAAATTTCTAGGGGAGAAATTTTGAGCTGCCTCATGCAAGCTGGAACAATCTGTGGGAAGTGAGCCCGGGAGGCAGACTGTCCAGGCTGCATGACGTGATTTTAAAGAAAGCAGTGCGATCAAGACATTCCTAAAACTGACTGCATGGGCAGTAAGAGCGTTTCCACAGGGGAGATTTGGAATAAATTTAGGCTGGGTCATACTGGAACAAAATTTATTTGGGATAGGGCCCAATAGCAATGGTACAGTGAAAGCGCGGGCTGGGTCATACTGGAACAGATTTTGGGAATGTGCCCAACTACAGTGGAATGCTGTAGTTTATAAATCTGTGATAGCAGTGACAGTCTAAGTGCTTGAACTGGGAGTACTGCAGTTTTATAAACTTGTGATAGCAGTGACAGTCTAAGCGCTTGAGTCTGCAAGTAGCCCGTATCGTCTTGGGTCAAAAAGATCGCAGAGCATTGAGGCTCAACTCGTTCCGATTTTGGGGTAGGCAATCGGATCTGCTGGAGATGTCCACAGATTATAGACGCGCGTCGAACAAAATCCACACGAGTCGAGAGAGTCAAAATGGGGAATCCCAGAGCAAGCTTGCAAAAAGTGAAGTGATAGGGGGTGTTGTAAAATAGGATGTACTAGTGTTTTATCAAATGAGAAAAATGTATGGTCGTGTGTGTAGGGGACATTGATAGATTAATCAAGTATCACGATTTCCCAGCAGAGGGGACAATGAGTGTAACTCGGCTCACAATGATAAAAGCTGATGTAGAGGCAGGAAATCAGGTGAAAGCGGGCTGCTGGAAAAGAAAACGTTTGCGTAAACTGCGCTCAGACAGTGAACTGCTGGTTGCAGGAAGCAGAAAAGAGAGAGCAGAGAGCTCTGCAGAAACAATTAGTGCAACCAGTAGAGAATGAAGTGCAGGATAAAGAAAAAACCTGAAGAAAAACAGAAAAATATAAAACATGATAAAAATGAAGGAAGAGTAAGTTAAGTATTATGATTTTCCAGAAGAGGGAACGTTGAGTGGTCATAAGATTTAAGGTCGTAAGGGAATGAGTTGAAGAGAACTGCGATTTGGGGATGTTGTGTTTGTGTGAGAGCAATGTGTGTGTGAAATGTAAGCAGACTAGAGATTGTAGGCTAGACGAAGCGGACAGAAGGGAAAGAAGGTGAATGCAAAAAGAATTGGCATGTGAAGAAGTTCGATGTGAACGTAACTTACAAAAAAGTTTTGTTTATTCATCCATTAAATGGATGCATGACATTAGATGTCTAGAGAACTACAATTGATATAAGAATGGTTGAAGGAGAAAGCAGCTATAAGGCTGTCAGTCCAACCTAGTAGTAGAAATAGGATTAAAATAATATTGTGGTTCTGCAAAACAGTAGAAACCATATTGATAAATATGTTTTGCATCTGCAAACTAACTATTTGATAGTGAGATAAGTGGCAATGATGAAGGGAAATATAGCAGGAAAAAAATTATTTTATGAAAGTGAAAATGAAAATTCTAAAAGAATGTTTCACTTTGGGGAAAAAGGTTGAACAGTCTCAAGTATGTTTTTATGTGATTAGCGCATCGCTATCACAATGTAAAATGACTAAAATGATTTTGGACCTTTAATGTCTAAATGTTTGGTTTTTGATGGTCAAAAGTTAAATGGCAGAAAAATGAGACTGCCAGTTGTAACAAAGACTCAACCTGACTGGAAATTTTTAACCTCTAATTTCCATGATGTGTGAGTAACAGACAAATATAAACAGTTGTTTATTTGGAAATTAATGTCATCTCTGGCAAAGTCTTAAGCTGGGCCAGAGTCAAAAGACAGTAGATAGAGTTTGATGTTAAAAGTTATAAAAGACAGAGTACCAGTCCTGAAATCCTCAGTCTCTCTCTCATTCAAAGTCAGCTAAATGCTGCTATCTGAGCTTGTGTCATAAGAGATGTCATATTTATAGTGATGCACAGTGTCTCAGCTGAAAATCATGGACACAGAGATGTCAAAAGAAAGGATTGCCATGAAGAGGGAAATTAACTTTTAAAATTGTTAAAGGAAAACTCAATGAGTGTAAAGAGGTCTTTAAATTAGTAATATAGACCTTGAAGGACAGAAGTGAATATTTTGATGAATTTCTTCTATGACCTTTTTGTCTGATCTTTGTCACCACCATGTGCAGGGCCGATGGCTCCAGTTACAGATGTAGCAGAACACTACACTGAATGGACAGTTGTGAGAATTAAATTCACAGAGTATATTCTCAGCACTGATATGTTGCTGCTGAGAGAATGCACAGCCTAATGATTTTAGTGATTAAATAGTGCTGTTATTAACCTGTCTCCATGTTTTAACACTATTAGGCAGTCCAATGGCTCTGGTGGCTCTTGAATGCAACTTCCCTAAGCTCCAGAAAACACCTGATTCTGTTGAAGAAAACTGTCAAAGATCTGGAATGGGAAAGAGCGGGTACCAGTGTGCACGAGGTGATTTCTCAATGACGGGTAAGATCCTCTTTGGCCAAACAGAGGACAACCTAAGGCAGGGGGTTGCCGCCGCCACTGGGCATCTACCCTGGAGGGAGGGGTTTATGTGAGATGGGTATGAGAGTTGAGCAGGATGACTGTGAGGCCAGCAGCATCATGAAGGGGGGATGACCTGTGAGAAGAACAGCAGTCTGACCCAAAAATGCTCCTCTATACCACTCACCAGAAACCGCGTTCCTGAGATGGCTTGTTTTTCATTGTGACAAGCAACTATGCCAGGGGACAAGACCCTGAGGAAAAAGAGTATTGATATAGAGCTGATGAGAATAAGCTTTCAAGAGCCGACTGAGAACATGAGGTGATTGTCCGTAATTTCTGGGGAGACCAGAGTAAAATTTGGTAACATGATGTTGGTTGCCCTATTGGCAAGAACTGTATAGAAGTTTAGGATTCAGCAGGATGATGAATCCCTGAATTCATGAGGCTGTGTGATTTTGAACTAATGTGTCTCTATCATAGTTTTTACTCCTGCAGGTCATTAGACATGGCAGAGGATAATTCCAAGGCAATGGTGGTGGTAAAGATGAAGACTGATTTTGCAGATTCAAGAGAAAGTTAAGTGCATTCAGCATTTAAACTAAAGATACCCTCAAAAAAAGGCAACTGGCATAACATATTTTAGATGGTGGTAATGTTTTCTTTATTTGAAAGTTAAAACATTTACATTTGACCAAGGGTTATGTATAGTAATTTGATATTAAATTCAGTCTAAGATACAGTCTTGAGAGGCTGCTGAATTGATTATTTGTGCATTAAGAGAGAGAGACGGCTGGGGTAGAGGCAAGGATACTCTGTCTGTCTGTTATCAGTCTGCTAAAGTTTAAACAAAACAAAGCAATGAGACTACACTGTTAAAAATAAATGTAAATTTACAGGTAATGGTCTGTATTTTCTTTTTACAGATTTTTCCCGTTTTGTCATTATACACTGAAATGCATGTTGTTTTACAAATATTTGCTGTAATTAAATTTTCCACTATTAAATTTACAGGGAATTGCATGTTTTTTAGTATTACATTCAATTTCTGTTTTTTTTTAAAGAAATTTTCTGTATTTTTACAGAAAAATGTGTAAATTTACATAAAATGTTGATTAATATTTTACAGATTTTTTCTGTAAAAATAGAAAAAAGGGAACAAATGTATAACTACAGAAATCAACAGCCATTCAACATGTTTTTTCCCTCTTCCATTTAAAATAATGTGTTGGTGAAAGTTAGTTTTTTAAGGTTCAATTATAGTATTGGTACATATGGTGTGTAGGCCCTCTATATATTATGCATTGTTTATTTTACCAATATTTTAACCTCAACTTGCACATATGCTTATTTTGAAACTGCTGATTGGCCTTGACTTATTCTCCTCTAAATTTCCTGAACACATCTATTATTGATATGTACATTTTATGTTTTTCCAAATCGAGCTGCGCGCGACGCAGATTCAAATTTGCCGCCGATTACTTTTCCGTTAGTCCCGCCCACAACAGTTCCCAGTCGGAGCCGTACAGTGATGGAAGGGCGAGCGTCGCAGGTAATTTGAATTTATTTCAGGGCAGGCTATGCTTGTGGGTCGTGAGATTAACAGTAGTGTAAAGCAATCGTAAAGAGCAGTCGTCGTGGGCAGGAGAATTTATTTGAACACATCCGTCTGTCCATTTTTCGGAACAGTGTGAGGAAAAACGAAAAACTAACACATCCTTTCAGCGAGAAGACCACAGCGGACATCATACCAACCGATCACTGGCTGAGGTAAGAGTTAAATTCTACATGTGTGTGATATTTTATATCGTGTGGCTACACATTTATATTGTTTATAGTTTTGAAAAAGCTAATGTTAGTATTTCTAAACGGTGTTCAGACACATAACGTAAGGTAACTGCCGTTGAAAGCAAAACTGCAGCAGGTATCTTTCAATTTTCCATCTGTTTTAAACCAAGAAAGATTAGTTATTTATAAAGTCCATTCAAGTGTTTATATCTTCGTTTAGATGTGATAGTACCAACATTTTTTCAATCTCTTTTGATACACTGAACGATTAACACTCTTAATGTGGCTAACTGCCACTCTGCAGCCTGTACAACTCATACTATAGGTCCAAGTTATACGTTACATGAAAGCAGATGAGAGTATAATATGAACAACATTATAAATTAAATATTCTGAGCGCATCTGCTTGCAAACACGAGTAGTATGCATATATTAGTGTTATAATAAATACTAATAATAGAAAAAAATATTACATGACCTGAGTAAATTGTCAATACTGAATCATAAGATACATTGGATAGTTGGATATAAAAATTCCAGATCAAAGAAGGTTGAGGATTTGCATTGTCTCAGGAAAACATATGCTGGCATGTTTGAATTAATGTAATAGCCAACTAATTTTTATTTCTTTATGATTTCAGGTCATGTGGAAAGACTTGAGATCAACAGCAGCATTGCAGTCCAGGTGTGGAAAGTGTACTATTCTTATACAACAAATTCTTTGTTTACATATTTTCATGCTGCTGTTCTGTACATTATTTTTTGTTAAAATTGTAACTAGAATCATTCAGAAACATGGCTTTTCCTATCACTGTTATCCTGACACACATCTCTACTTTTCATTCCAGCCAGATGATCAACCAGTAGCTGCTCGCATCTCAGCCTGGCTTGATGGAAATTTCCGACTTTCACCTAGATGACCTTTGCCTTCAACTCCACCTTGCCAAGACAGAAGTTCTCGTGGTTTCAGCCACCCATCCTTTGTGTTATAATCAATCAGTTAAACTTCACAGACTACAGTGCTGGAACTGCCTGATCTTGAAGATTTGCCCAGTACAACATTGGGAAGACCAGGCCATTCCTATCGGAAAATGCTACACAACAGAACAACAACTGGCTCTGCAAGCCTGTACCTATACGCCCTCCAGAAGCTTGCGCTCTGAAAGTGAACAGCATCTTGTGGTGCCATCCCAAAGGGGCACAAACTCACTTTAACTGACCTTTACCTGGACTGTCCCATGCTGGTGGAATAACCTGACTAACTCAAACCATTTTCAAGAGACTGCTAAAGATGCATTTTTTGTGTGTGAACAATTGTCCTGATGATACTATCTGATTAACTGAAAAAAATAATTTCTATGCATACTGTGCTAGACTAACTGGAAATTGTCATTGTAGTTCTTGTTGCATCCATTCCCAGGTGAAAAAAAAGTACATTTCTATAATGTACTTAAAGTGCTCTATTTTCGTGCACTAATTTTGTACTTAATATACTAAAAATTTATCTTTAGTACTTCTTAAGATCATCTTAAGAACATCTGAGTGTACTCAACTGTGCTATTTTCAGACACCATGAAATATGAACTAAAATGTGCTTTTAATATACTATCTCTGTATTTAAAAAATATATTTAATTACCACTTGTAGTACACTATGGATTCAAATGTATTATAAGTGGTATCTAAATACATTTTTTTAAATACAGAGATAGTATATTAAAAGCACATTTTAGTTCATATTTCATGGTGTCTGAAAATAGCACAGTTGAGTACACTCAGATGTTCTTAAGATGATCTTAAGAAGTACTAAAGATAAATTTTTAGTATATTAAGTACAAAATTAGTGCACGAAAATAGAGCACTTTAAGTATATTATAGAAATGTACTTTTTTTTTCACCTGGGTTGTACTCCTTGTAGTCACTTTGGATAAAATGTAATCATATGTATAAAATAACAGCAATATTACAGTATAAAAGTATACAGAAATTGTCTTTTAATGTAGATGTTCTATATACTAAGCTTGAATTTCCTATAATTTAAGTAACTTGACATACAATGTCTTATGTACAATGACTAATACCGTACATGTGCATGTTCCTTTGATTAAATGTACTTGGTACTATATTTTGTTAATTTAACAGAAATTGGTTTTTATTTTTATGCATTTCTAAGTTATTATTTTATAGACTGATTGTAGTTGTGAGTGGTTCTGTAAAAATAAAGATTAATACTGTAAAATGCAAAAATTTGTTTTTGAATTTATGTGCTAAGTGCATTTTTATAAATAATTTCTTAGTTATTGTACATGGAAAATCTATATTTTAAAAGTAAATAACTGTAGACGGACAGAGCAGCTTGATAAAATAACTCATAAAAACCTTCAATTTGCAGAGATTAACCTGAAAGTTAGTAATTTTCTACGTAATCTGACATAATTTATCAGTTTTTTCACGGTTTAATAAATTATTATCAACAGTAATATACTGTAATTTAATAAATTCTGACTGTAAAGTCTGTTCTGTATTTTTACAGTTTTTGTATGTAATTTTGTGAAATGGTTATTTGCTTTAATTTAACGGAATCCGTCTGGAAACTCTGCTGCCAGACTTTTTACCATTTTTTACAGGATTTTTTTTTACAGTGTAGAACCAAAACAACCCAGCTGACATTTGTGATAAAGAATTAAAATGAACAGAGATGCTTTGAGACTGAATAAAAGATCATGTAAAAAAACTAAGTAAAGATCTACAGAACAATGTGAAGTTTAAAGATGTGTTTTTAGAATTAACACCAAAAGCAACTTTGAAAGTGAGCAGTTTATAGTCATGTGTGTCTAGTGTGAGTGAGTGCGAGAGTGACTGGACTTTATGTTTTATATGTGTTAGTTTGGGGAAAATGCATAGAGAGTGTATATGTCATTAACTAGTGTGAATGAGTGTTTTATCGTTACAGATGGGTTAAGTGAAACGAGAAATTTGGAGAAGCAGATATTTTGATTGAATCTGATGAAAAGACGATACAGAACATGGGACGAGCTTTAAGTTAATTGTTTATCCAGCTCTGTCTACTAATGGTAATTATGACCACTTTTGTCATTTATGATATTGATTTGAATTACTCTCTGGATTAGTAAATTTAAGTATTTATGGAAAATTGGAATTGTGAAATTGAAGATTGCCGTCCATGGGTTAAAACCCCTTGTCTAAATTTAACTTGGGGTCTGAATTTAAACACTGTCAGCTATGTGTGATCACAATGCTAAAAGTAAAATGTAGACTTGACGGCAGAGAAACAGTGACACACTGGCAGTAAACAAGATTATCCAGAGAGCCCAGTAACCTTCACATAACAAAGGATGATGAGAAGGAACGTCATTGTTGTTTGACAATCCTTGATCAAGTCTGTACACCATGACTTGACCTGCTAAACCATTTGATAACTGTGAGGACGTGCTGTTTGTAGATGGCTCTGTCTTCAGAGACAAAACAACGGGCCGGAATATCGAAGGATAAGTTGTGACCATGGAATGTGAAGTGTTGGTTTCAGGGCTACTGTCCTCTATTTGGTATAAGCAGATGAGTTTTGACCCTCACTGGAGGGGGTAGACTGACTGAAAGAATTGTAATATCAATTGAAAAACAGGGATAAACATAAGTATGAAGTGGTCCTGTTTGTCAGAGAGTGTGTTGAGACTACAGACTGGGTTGAAAAGAGTGACAATGTGAGTTACAGTGAGAAGTTAGGAGCTTTTATGACAAAATACAAGGGAGAAGTCAAGGTGGGAAGAATTGTGACAGGTGCCCATTGTTAGGTTGGGGTGGTAGACGATCTTTGGGGTGCTGTGGTTTGAATTTTTGTTTGTGTCCAAACTAATAAAAAAAGTTTCTGTTTCTTTAGGTAGTGCTGGAGCAGACACAGGAGATTGTGTGTAATCTGTTATCTGAAAATAACCTTGATTTTTCTAACTCTTTATAGAGCATGTTCAGAGACAGAGAAAGCTGGAGGAAATCTGGTTGCAGAATTAAAGATGGATTTTAGTTTAGTTAAAGGGGTACTTCACCCCTGGAAAGATGAATGTGTATTTAAAATTGGTCATTTATGTAGTAGAAATGTGAAATTATTTTTGAATTTGGAGCTTTCTAGACTGAGAAAAGGCAGAAAATGTATTTTTGACTAATGTGGATGAAAGACAACAACTCCCAGAATGCACTTGTTTTGCTGCCCCTGCGAGGCCACGCCCAAACCACGCCTATCGGTTACAGGCGGAATTACCAGGAAAATTCAAACAACTAGGCTTGCTTTGTTACATATTAATTCTATAAATCGTGAGTTAGTTCATACATTTACAGCGAAATGGTGCTAAATTGCTTTGTACCTGGATGTACACCCAAAACCAGGAAAGGACAAGTAAGTTTCCATCATTTTCCGATTAAGTTAAAGATTTGGAGCGATGTAAACAGTGGCTGCGGGCCATCAAACACCCGAAGTTTGGAGATGACACCGTTATAGAAAACCTAAAAAAAACGCAGAATATGTAGTCTCCATTTCAAGCACGAGGACTACGAACCAAATATCCTTGCAATGAAGAGAACCATTCTGAAGGACACCGCGATACCATCGATATTCACTTTCCCAGAGGACGAACAGCCTGGGCATCTGGTACTAAGCGTATTCGCCTAGAGGTAAGACTCGCTGATACTAGACTGATAACACAGTAGCCTATATGTAGTGTTGTAGGTAGCACATAGGTAGCAGTAAAACTGCAAACTTAGCAAAGTAACGTTAGATAGACAATTACATATAAGTTGCATATAAGTTGACTGTTATCAAAGTAAAGCCACTGTTCTGTAAATCTGAGTTAGTCTATTTATGTATTTATGCTAACGTTACCACAAAAGCCTGTTGCTGTATTGGTTGAGATGACTGCAGAGACCGATAAATTTGCGAGATGAACCACTGATGTAGTGCAGACTATAACAAAATATGTTAAGCTTAAAAATATAATTGACACCCACTTTTGATAAAATCTTTGATCTATGTTCGTGAGTAACCTCAAATGCGGAAAATGAAGTAAAATGTAAAATGAAGGATTTCTATGATTGGGTGATGTATCTGAATTTGTTGTTTGTATGAAGATCAGAAATGAAGAGCATAAATGTGACCTAAGAACTTAAATTTACTGTATGAGATACTTTAAGATGAATATGGATGATTAGTGGTTAATCCTCAAAGAATGTGATAGTAAAATGTGGCTGAGGTATTTGACTTCAGGGTAAAGCCCATTCTTTATCTATCCTATTTAGCTTGCTAAAACACAGGGTCTATCCCCACAGAAAAAGCCTTAAGCATTTTCTAACTTTCTTCACAAACTTAAAGGGATAGTTCACCCAAAAATGAAAATTTGATGTTTATCTGCTTACCCCCAGAGCATCCAAGATGTAGGTGTCTTTGTTTCTTCAGTAGAACACAAATTATGATTTTTAACTCCAATCGTTGCTGTCTGTCAGTCAAATAATGCTACACTCAAAAAAATTATTCTTGCCACTATTTGAAATTAAGCAAAAAAATCTAATAAAACATATTTAAAAACTAATAAAAATACCTATTATTACTCCAAATTACTTTTATACAACATGAAAGAAATGGATACAAGACCAACCTGATCAAATTACATAAACTATACTTAATTTGTTGCCATAAGGCGCAAATGCAAGTGTTGCGCAAGCTCACTGAAGTCTGAGTTCAAAAAACAACAACTGAAGGCACAATGGCGATCTACTGCCTGACTCAGCGAAAAGGAGGATTTGGATGAATAGATGTGGATGTTTTACAAGGTAAGATATGTTTATTAACGATTTAAACTTAAACAATAACCATTTTTATGTTTATTCTATCTTGTTTTCTTAGTTTTAGCGTGAAGGCGCATTTTTGCTAAAGCGAATTGACCGTTATTAACTTTTATTTTAGGTCTTCTCATCTGTAAAAGGAGTAATATATGTAACTGTGATCAATTTAAGATAACGTTATGCTGTCGACTTGACGGTGCACCATGCATCATATTCGCATTTAGATAGATTACGAGTTATTATTATAATTATTTTTTTTAATAACAGATTCGTCATTTCAGCGTTCTTTGCTAACGTTTTGCATTGCAAATAAGCCAAAACGTTGCTCAAACACACTTCATTATTGTAACTTATACGTTATCTAAGTTATCTACGTTAATGAATACGTTATCTATATAAGTTATTATATTGTCTTACACAAGTATTTGTAAATCTGATCATTTCGAGATATGTATTCAACTGACTATGTACTTTTACAAGTATATATATAAACACCTGCTTTGTCATCTCGATGTGCATTTTACTTTACTTGAAATACAGTTTTGAAATATACCAAAAAATTGACAGAGTGTTTGTCATTCAACTGTATATAAACTAAAAAAAATAGAAATCCTGTTAAAAGTCGTGTCCATGAAAGGGAACATGAATTCGTAATTTCGTAATTTCATTAAAAATATATAAATAATAATAATAATAATAAAGTGTGTCATCTTTACTATTTCAGAAACCTCATCAGTGGGACAATAACTCAATTATGGTATGTGTAATATTTTTTCATTTTTTCTTGTACTAAAACTAAAATGTACTTGTTTCATTTCTTTGTAAAATTGTTGATGTCGATTTTCTGTTTTTTGACTTTCAGATATGTGAGTTTTGTGGAAACGTAAAGTGTGTGGAAGAAGCATCACAGAAGTATCCAATATGTTTAAGTAATTGAAACAAGATTAAACTTGGACATTTTGAGGAGAGATTCAGTCAACCTGTTCACAGTAAATTTAAGTAAGTGTTTTTGTTATTTACATTTACATTAGATTTTTTTTTTGTAAATTACTATAGTTTCCGCTACAGTAGGCCTCCATCTCTTCCTTCTTCCTTTTTTCCTCTCAGATAAAAGCAGAATTAATGCGGATAACGACTGTGCCACTTCTGTCAACGTTCATAGCAGCTGGACAGATACACTGTTGATCAAATTAAAGTTTTCAGCAGCAAAGGAGCTTCTGGACAAAAGATATCACACACATTGCAGTTGCAGACAAGGCTATAATCAATCAGTATCTGACCTCAGATAGACTGCAACACAACTACCACTTTAAAGGCCCAGAAAGGTAGTAAAGACATTGTTAAAATAGTCAATGTGACTGCAGTGGTTCAACCTTAATGTTATGAAGTGACAAGAAAACTATTTGAGCGCAAAAAAAAAAAAAAAAAAACGACTTTCTTCCCTTTTATGTCAGTCTCCTACGCAGCTGAGGTTGTACACACATAATATCTTAATTTGTGTTCTGAAGATTAATGAAGGTCTTAGGGGTTTGGAGCAAAATTAGGATGAGTAATTACTGAAAGAAATTTAATTTTTGGGTGAACTAACCCTTTAACAGAGATGTTAGCCCTTGTGCTATTCCTTGTCCAGGAAGTTAACTTGTGAGTAGGACACTTGGGCTGCTGAATGTCTAAATGCTGAAATGTGACAGATAACAGAAAACCTGTTATATGTAAAGTCAAATATAATCCCTCAAATTGCTTTTCTTTTTTCCCCAAGTGTCCTGATTGTTGTTGTTTTTTTGTTGTTTTTTTACACGTTTACAAGGAATGTAACCATTTACTGTTATGTTTCAAGTTTCAGACAAGCAAAAGCACAAACTGACTACCATACTATGCAGAGAGATCCCAATGTTACCTTGAATATATGAAAATAATGCTTGATGTTGAAATTTGGTTCCTTGTTGATCTATGAACTTTTTGGCACACAGACCTAAATCTAAAAAGTCAAACAAGGAGCCATAACCATTGTGTTAGTTTCGGAGAAAGCATAAAACTGCTGTAAACAGTTGTCTTAACTTGTGAAATACTGCATTATGTTCTATTTTTTGTAAGATTGGATGTTTCTTATTATTCCTGCAGCAATTGAGACAATAAATTTAACATGTAATGTAACATGTGTTTGACCATTTATTTAATATAAATAAATTAATTTAAGGTAGTTATATAAAGCAAGTAAGAATAAGTTATATTAAAAGAGTAAGTTTTATGTATTACACAAGCTTAAATTGCAGTTTATCAGTTAACATAACCTTTATTTAATTAATTCAAGTCAACTGAACATGATGGGGAAGCTTAAGTAAAAGTTAACTTTTTTACATTGGATTTATGTGATTAAAATGGATGGAAATTTTGTATGCAATTGAATTACATAAGTTTTAATTTTTGGGGTTAAATATTTTTTTGAGTGTAGTGGATGAGAACTTCTACAACAACAGTAAATAAAACTTGCTTAGACAAGTCCAAATTAAACCCTGCGGCTCGTGACGACACATTGATGTCTTAAGACACGAAACGATCGGTTTGTGTGAGAAACCGAACAGTATTTATGTCATTTTTTACCTCTAATACACCACTATGTCCAACGGCATTCATCACTCGATTCGTTTGGTCTGATCGCGCTCTGACAACGGCAGTGATGTCTCGCTCTCATTGAAGTATATGCGCGAGACATCACTGCCGCTATCAGAGCGCGATCAGACCAAACGAATCGAGTGATGAATGCAGTTGGACATAGTGGTGTATTAGAGGTAAAAAAATGATATAAATACTGTTCGGTTTCTCACACAAACCGATCGTTTTGTGTCTTAAGACATCAATGTGTCGTCACGAGCTGCAGGGTTTAATTTGGATTTGTCTGTCGTGTTTTATTTACTCTTATAGTCCAAGTTCCCGCTGACTTCCATTATACCACTGACAGACGGCAACGGTTGGAGTTAAAAATCATCATTTGTGTTCTACTGAAGAAACAAAGACACCTACATCTTGGATGCGCTGGGGGTAAGCAGATAAACATCAAATTTTCATTTTTGGGTGAACTATCCCTTTAAGAGTGTGATGTGAAATGAAGTAGAAGTAATCATTAGTCATTTTCATATGCTTTTTACCTGTATTCTTGTGAAATATGATGCTTATGGAACATGGTATGATGTTGGCTTCATTGGTAATGTTTAACATAGTGTTAACATAGATGTCAGAAATAGAAAGAGCAAGATATGGTATGGGGACATGCAAGATGTATGCTAAAAACATGTCTGTGCTAACAATGTGTGGAAAGTTACATCCACTAAGAGATGTTCCAAATATGGTAAAAGGACAGAGGCTTCAGCCTTGGAGGTTAGCGATATAAGAGTGAGGGGAAGCCTTCGTTCTTGGTCTTACACTCTGCAGCTACTTGTGTTTCTGTATGACCTGTCTGACCTTTCTTGCAAGAAATAAAAGCTTTAAAGACAATTGGACGTGTTTGTCTCTTATGCAGTAGAGTCGGAGATGATTTTTTGCCACAACAATATGCAAGCATGTTTGATATATGGACCAAGTTTTCAGACACCATTCAAGGGGGCGCTGTCGAGCCCCTCGCCACGCCCGGGTCCCATATTTTGTGGCATCCTAATGGCCGCAGTTTCCAATGTGTGTGAAGAGTTTTTGAGCATGTTAAGGCCCCCAAAAAGCCCCAGATGACGGAAAAAAAATTATTCTCCTTAGAAAAACAAAAGGGCCCTTCGCCATTACATTGGCTTGGGCCCTAATAACTGATTATGCTGCATTCAATAAATGCTTTTTCCTGTAAGATTTTTGTTTTTCTATGCTTTTTTTAACAGTAAAATAAAACTTGTTTTATTTTATTTTTTGGGCCAAATAAAAAGTTGTCAGATAAATACCTTAACCAAGTTTACACAACAAATGTAATAACTCATGTCATGTCAAGCCAAGTCCCCTTTATTTATATACAGTGGGTACGTAAAGTATTCAGACCCCCTTAAATTTTTCACTCTTTGTTATATTGCAGCCATTTGCTAAAATCATTTAAGTTCATGTTTTTTCCTCATTAATGTATACACAGCACCCCATATTGACAGAAAAACACAGAATTGTTGACATTTTTGCAGATTTATTAAAAATGAAAAACTGAAATATCACATGGTCCTAAGTATTCAGACCCTTTGCTGTGACACTCATATATTTAACTCAGGTGCTGTCCATTTCTTCTGATCATCCTTGAGATGGTTCTACACCTTCATTTGAGTCCAGCTGTGTTTGATTATACTGATTGGACTTGATTAGGAAAGCCACACACCTGTCTATATAAGGCCTTACAGCTCTCAGTGCATGTCAGAGCAAAAGAGAGTCATGAGGTTAAAGGAACTGCCTGAAGAGTTCAGAGACAGAATTGTGGCAAGGCACAGATTTGGCCAAGGTTACAAAAACATTTCTGCTGCACTTAAGGTTCCTAAGAGCACAATGGCCTCCATAATCCTTAAATGAAAGACGTTTGGGATGACCAGAACCCTTCCTAGAGCTGGCCGTCCGGCCAAACTGAGCTTTTTGGCCTTAATTCGAAGCGGTATGTGTGGAGAAAACCAGGCACTTCTCATCACCTGTCCAATACAGTCCCAACAGTGAAGCATGGTGGTGGCAGCATCATGCTGTGGGTGTGTTTTTCAGCTGCAGGGACAGAACGACTGGTTGCAATCGAGGGAAAGATGAATGCGGCCAAGTACAGGGATATCCTGGACAAAAACCTTCTCCAGAGTGCTCAGGACCTCAGACTGGGCCGAAGGTTTACCTTCCAACAAGACAATGACCCCAAGCACACAGCTAAAATAATGAAGGAGTGGCTTCACAACAACTCCGTGACTATTCCTGAATGGCCCAGCCAGAGCCCTGACTTAAACCCAATTGAGCATCTCTGGAGAGACCTAAAAATGGCTGTCCACCAACGTTTACCATCCAACCTGACAGAACTGGAGAGGATCTGCAAGGAGGAATGGCAGAGGATCCCCAAATCCAGGTGTGAAAAACTTGTTGCATCTTTCCCAAAAAGACTCATGGCTGTATTATATCAAAAGGGTGCTTCTACTAAATACTGAGCAAAGGGTCTGAATACTTAGGACCATGTGATATTTCAGTTTTTCTTTTTTAATAAATCTGCAAAAATGTCAACAATTCTGTGTTTTTCTGTCAATATGGGGTGCTGTGTGTACATTAATGTACATTACATTAATGAGGGAAAAAAAATGAACTTAAATGATTTTAGCAAATGGCTGCAATATAACAAAGAGTGAAAAATTTAAGGGGGTCTGAATACTTTCCGTACCTACTGTAGCACTTTTTACAATGAAGATTGTTTCAAAGCAGCTAGATAGCAATGCCTAAAAGGATCGAACTAAAGGAGAAAACGTGACAGGTTCCGAAACAAATGCTCCAAAGTCCAAACAAGTCAGGTGTTAACTTGAGTTAACTTGAGAATTCATCTCTCTACATACAGGAAACCATACAGGATGAGATAAAACAGTCACATGAACAAGGAAGCTGGAGCAAAAAACCTCAGTTCTCACTTTTAACCCAAAGCATGTGCTGTTTCCTGTCTTCAAAAAACAATAAAAACAAATGTTCACATTTGAGCCAATATGGTTCTAAAATCAAGCCTATAATAACAACTTATACTGAGGTATTATGAAATCATCTGAAATTCATCCAACCACATTCTAATTGAAGGAAAGCAGACATAAGCAAACATGACATGATGATGACATGGAAACCACAATAAATTGCCCAATAAAGCAAAAAGTTCTGACCTGTGATGTGAACAGCCATTTATGGAGGAATGGGATACCCACAGAAGAGTAATTACTGTGGCTTAGTGCTTCTCTCTATGGTGGCCTGATGACTGTCATTGTGGGTTTGAGGACTCTTTTAAAGTCACGATTTATACAGACAATGACGTAAAGATACAGACAATGACATAAAGACATGCGTGCATGTTTGAAAAAGCCTGTGCTGAGTGCATCTGGCAGTTGAGAGTTAAGAGCTGGTTTGTACACAGTGTTCAGTGGGAATAACAGACATTGGCAATAATTGACCTTATAACCTCGGGTCAAGAGCATTCAAAATATTTACCAGCCTGTAGTTTAAGGCCAAACCTCAAAATATTGTATAAGTTAAGAAGAAAACCGGTAAATACTTACGCTATTAGTAGGTCATCTGGTACTATATGAAAGAGGGGAAAAAAAGAGATAATACTGCTTACAGTTTTATAAATATGAAAAGTGTGTGTATAAAGCACAAAAGCACTGGCTGTCAAAAGTTTGGAATAATTAAAGATTGTTCAATGTTTTTGAAAGAAGTCTCTTATGCTCACCAAGGCTACAATAATACAGTGAAAACAGTAATATTTTGAAATATTATTACAACTTAAAACAACTGTTTTGTATTTTATATATTTTAAAATGTAATTTATTCCTTTTATGGCAAAACTGAATTTCCAGCAGCCATTTCTCCAGAACAGCAGTGTCACATGATTCTTCTCTGAGGAACATGATGCTTTAGGACTTGAGCAGAAGTCCCTATATTTTGAATGGTATACTAAAGAAAACCTCAATACCATAGGCCATAAGAAACTTCAAAACAACCCCACAGTACATGTTGTCTGTTTTAAACAATTGTGAACTGCAGCAGTGGTGTTTAAAAAGACGTGCTGTTGTCTGATAGACCTGGTATTAGTGCGCCATCCTGTGTCAGTATTATAAATTGCTAGAAATTGCAGCTATTGCTAGAGTCTTGTTTTCTAAACTAAAGAATCAAAATGTTAATTGTGAAAGTTCACTGACTTCACCGTTCACTTGATTAATTTTTATTATTAGGCCTAAGCCTTTTATTTTTAAACCGTTTATGTCTGAGACCACCCTGAATCCTAGGGGGAAAAAAAAATGAAATTGTAATGATTTTGACAAATTTAAAACAAAGCATAGATGCTCTTTGGAACCATCTCAACTCATGCAAAGCACATGATTATCATAACAAATATTAAACCCAAATACTACAAAAATTCATATTTGTAATTATGAACTGAAAATGTTCCCCTCAACTTGTTACAAATTATTTTGATATCATTTGTAAAGAAAATAAATTATATTAGAAAAAAAATCTAAATATATGCACACTTGTGATTAGAGACCTCTGGACCCCACTGTACACAGTGTGTGTCAGTGAAGACTGTGATCAGCTCATTGTGTAGTAGTATGTATAGTAGTTGTCTAGTGAACTATATTTCTCCTTTACTTATTGGCCCGGTTTCACAGACAGGGCTTAGCCTAAATCAGGATTAGGCCTTAGTTTAATTAGGGCATTTAAGTAGCTTTTATAAATGTTCACTAGAAAAAAACATTACTGGTATGCATCTTGAGACAAAAAATGGCACTGTCATATTTAAAGATATGTCAATGCAAGTTGCTTTCGGTTAAAACAGCCCAAATTAGGACTAGGTTTAAGCATTGTCTGTGAAACCGGGGGAATATGTTTCATCAGTCAATGGCTTCCAGGTGAATTGGCAGTGATCCTGTGAGTTTAAAACTTACTCTGGTTTGTCTCAGAGTAAGTTCTCTGAAGGTCTTTCAGAAGCTGCTCAGCAACAGAACGCAGAGACGAGTCCATAATATACCTGAAAACTAAAACACCATGTTTCATTTATTTTAATCATTTAGTATATGCTTTATCATTGTCATTTATCATTGTATAATAATGCCTGTAAATGATTTTAAACTGAAAGCTTGTCAATGGAATCTGTAATTAATTATATTATGTAGTTTATTATGTAATACTTTGTCTTTAGTATCTTTTTTTCCTCATACACAGCTGTAATGTGTTTATTACGATGCTATCAATTTGAATTAAAGGCAACTACTAGAAAACGATCTATAACAATTGTTCAGTAATGTTATGAAAATGTTCATATTGAGTATGTCCTCTAGTCAGGTGATTCTCAAACCTGTCCTGGGCACCCCGCACCACTGTACATTTTGCATGTGTCGGACATTGGACACTCAATTCAAGTCTTGCAATCTCCATTAATAAGCTGGAGTCATATGTGTTAGATGAGGGAGACGTACAAAATGTGCAGTGGTGTGGGATTCCCAGGACAGGTTTGGGAAGCACTGGAAAATGATCTGTAAATTACCTGAAAAAAAAACAATAAATAACATTACCATCTAGACATTGTATCTGAAAGAAAAACTTCGAGACGATTCGATGGCCTCTTCTAAAAGCATCAAATGACGGAATATCTGCTGAATATATAAAAAATGTAACGTGCAGCATTTATACAGTTCAGATATTTACCGTGTTCGTTTTTCCCACACCACTAAGTCATTTGACGCTCTTCTTCTTCAGTAGTTTGTATGACGTATAACATGCTGTTGGTTTATACCGCCACCTACGGTCCTTAGTGCAATCGGCGTGAATAATTTAATTAAACCCATTAAAAAGAGAGAGGGGAAAAAAAGAATTAAAACTCAATAATAATAATAATAATAATAATAATAATAATAATAATAATAATAATAATAATAATCCGCAAACCATTGTATGGAGGACAAATTACTCAAAATGAAATAATTAAATAAATAATGAACTCAATAAAACATCAATTAATTGTATCAGTTTATTCTGAAATAATTCAATAATTATTAAATAAATCAATAAATAAATGTATTTGTAAAATTCCATGAAAACAACATTTATTGTTTAATATATTTCACAATATCCTTTTTCACACTACTGTTTAAATATCTTTTTTTTTTTCATAATTAAATGTGCTTTTTCAAAAAGCCATTTTTCATAATGCTGAATTTACGAATGACACCTGAATTTACGAATGACACCTATTTGACGAATCATGTATTTCCAAAGCACGATTTTCCCAGAGATTCTTTTCATAATAAATGCCAATCAACAGACAATGGGCAGTGCTTGGCACTAATTGGTTGAAAGTTGAAAACCTGACAGACACGACAAATCGATCTTCCTGTGGTTGGTGAAATTAGTCACGGAACGCTCCATCCTCATATGTTTTTTTTTTTTTTTTTCTCCTCATTAAAATCAAAGATGTTCATCAATGATTGTATATCAAAAGCAGGGACACGTTTGTGCGCATTTTGTTTACCGAAAAGAATAGACCCTCCGCAACGGCATTAAGCAAAAGATTGACGCGCGCTTGTCTGTGTGAAGACTGTGCACCAGCTGTAGATGCGTGTAGACAAGTTCACTGACACCTTGTGTAGAACTCAGGTCTCCTCTTTATTTTTTTATACCATTCCCCTTCATTCCAGTGTTCCACCCCCCTATTCCCCCAGACCTCCTACATCATCTCCTGTGCCACAGGGAACCCATCATAATCTACATAACCTTTCTTAATGATGGGTATATCTGGATATGTTTAAAATGAATATAACATTGAAATTGAATTATCAAAGAAAAAGGTTTCAACAGTTATATGTATATAGCATAGTTAGCCCTTGGCTTTACCTTCTATATAAGTGCACATGAACAGTGAAACTGGTAAACAGTGTACAACCTTCCTGAGCGGGTGAAAACCACGGGTGGTTCCTGCACCTGGGGTGCGTTTCCCGTAAGCATTGTTGGTGAACTATGGTCGTAAGTCCCATTGAACTCTATTGGTAACGACGGAACTTACGACCATAGTTCGCTTTGGGAAACGCACCCCTGGTTGACATTAGGCTGGGGTTCTGGCAGAGGTTCACTGTTGGTAAGTGGGGCCTCTGTTGTTGTGGGTGGGGTGTATTGTTCAGGTGTATGTAGGAGGTGGTGCCTGTTTCTCACAGGCCTGGACCTGGTAGCTGTTTGGCCGTGGTGCTCTTCCTAGTCTGCCTGTGTTTCCTGACTCAATTCCTCAATTCTCCTTGAGGAGAGGGCTTCCACTGTCATCACATCATAGTCCTCACTAGTTTCGGCCCAGTCAGTGGAGGGCAGGTCTGCTAGGTATAGCTCTTTGCACATTGAGCTTATAGTGCTGCAGCTTAAGCATCATCCTCTGAAGGCGTGCAGAGGCTGAGTGTAGTGTTTTCTTTTTTCTTTCAGAATAGTGATGAGGGGCTGATTATCAGTTTTGACGGTCACTGGACGGCCATATATGTAGTCATGGAATTTCTGACAAGCACAGACAATAGCCAGCAGCTCCTTTTCAATCTGAGCATAGCGTGACTCAGTCTCTGTAAGTGCTCTTGAGGCAAATGCCACCAGTTTGTTGTTCTGGAGGCAGACGGTGCCAAGGCCTTGCTGAGGGGCATCTGCAGATAACACCACTGGCTTGTGAGGAGTTCTTTAAGTCTGATGAATGCTGCCATGTGGTGCTCCTGCCAGCTCCATTCCATAATCCTGAAGAAGGAGTTTATGCCCTGGTCAGTTAGAAGATGACCCACATATGACACCTCAGACACCCGGAAATGGCACTTGTCAGGGTTCAGCTTAAGATTTACGGCACGTATTCCGTCCATGACCTGCCGGAGTCGCAGATCATGCTCCTCTCTTGTGCTGCCTCAAACGAGGATGTTGTCAACAATGATTGCACATGGTTGTCCTTCAAAGAGCTGCTCCATATATCTTTGGAAAACTTCACTGCCTTCACCTTGGCTCCTGGCATGTCAGCGATCACCTGTTCCACTGTTTTCATGGGATGATGTGGCCTGAGGAGGGCCTTGTTGAGGTGGACATGGTCAATACACAGTCTTACGGCACCATCTTTTTTACATGCAGCCACTATAGAAGACACCTACTCAGTGGGCTCCTGAACTGACTTACTGATTCCCAGTTTAGTCATTCTGTGGAGTTCTTTGATTATTTTGTCTTTCATTGCCAAGTTATTGCCATTGTCAGTCTTCACCTTAAGTTGCTTCCCTGTGTTGGAAGTGGACAGGATGGTAAATATCTCTCCCCTATGAGCTGGCACCTCTACACTTTCACAGTAAAATAGGTCTGCTGATTCATATGCAATCTGTGCATCAAGTTCACTTATTCTATGTGTCTGTCCTCCTCTGTGTATGGTGTGGGATGCTCTGAGATAGACAGATGAATGCTGGCCACCACAGTTTGAACATGTAGAATATTGCACGGCACAAACTTCGCTTTTCTTCTTTAGTTCTTTAGTACCTGCTTCTTTTTCAATTTCTTTGTTTCCTTTTTCAGACTGCTCATGTTGCATGCATATTTCAATAGCGCACCAGTGCACAAAGCAAGGTCCATAAAGACATGGATGAGCGAGTTTGGTGTGGAGGAATTTGACAGACCTGCGCAGAGTCCTGACCTCAACCCGACAGAACACCTGTGGCATGAATTAGAGCGGAGACTGTGAGCCAGGCCTTCTTGCCAATATCACTGCATGACCTGACAAATGCACTTCTAGAAGAATGGTCAAAAATTCCCAGAAACATACTCCTAAACCTTGTGGAAAGCCTTCCTAGAAGAGTTGAGGCTGTTATAGCTGCAAAGGGTGGGTCAACTCCATATTAAACCCTACGGATTAAAAATGGGATGTCATTAAAGTTCATATGCACGTAAAGGCAGGCGTCCCCTTTTGGCAATATAGTGTATCTTTATGATATAAAAGATTTGTAAATATTAAGTATTTATGCTGTAAAAGCATCATATGTTTACGTTTAAATGTTGCCAATGTGTCCATGTTGTATCTTTCACCATTTATCCAAACATACAAAAAAAAGTTTTGTGTCTGTAAAAGTTATGAATTAATACTTATATAACAATGAGACCATTCAATAAGTGCCAATATGTGGTAAAATTCTCAGTAATGGCCGTTTAGCCTTAATTATTGGCTTATTCTCATCAATAAACTTGAATATCACTCAATAAGTGCCATAATTAATGAGGATTTAGCTTTCACTTTAGAATAGGGGGTCAAATTGCCTTTAGTACTGTATTAATGGTAAATTAGCCTTGATTATTGTCTTATTCTCATCAATGACCTTGAATATCACTCAATAAGTGCCATAATTAATGAGGATGTAGCTTTCACTTTAGAATAGGTGGTCAAATTGCCTTTATTAGTACTGTATTAATGGCAGTTTGGCCTTATTGGCTTATTGTGTTCAATAAAGTTGAATATCACTTAATAAATGCCATAATTAATGTGGATATACTTTTTACTTTGGTGGTCAAATTGTCTTTATACTATTTTAGCAAATTATAACTGCAAAACCATCAGTAACTAAACATAATTACTAGCTTATTGTTCAGTTAACTTAATAGAATGGTACAGAAATATAATCACATCACTACACAAAAATAATATATGTGTGGCTGGGGCCTAGGGGTGGCCCAGCTGAATTTCAATAAATGAATTTAATTTAAACAAAATCCCCCAAAAAATTATAAAGTTAAAGAATGCCTGACTACGCCACTTTGGGAATTTCACCCAAAGAATCTCAGAAAACAGGTCCCATACCCAGTGGCAAGCAAAACGTGGAGACACAGGCATCAAACAAATCTTTTTTTATTCATTTTAAGGTTTTAAAGTGTAGTTTTGTTTAATGTAATTCTTTTGAAACAAGTTTGCAGTGAAAGTCACAAACAGAGCAAAATGTTTTTACATTTAATAATTTTTAGTGCTGTCAATATTGGACGTTTCAGTGTATGAAAACGTAAGTAAATGTGTTGTAGAACCACACTTGCGTAAAAATACACATTCTCGTGAGATCACATTGCAGAATAACTAAACAAACCAATAGTGTAAATAAGAACCTATATCTAGAATAAGTGGTCAACTTGTCTTTATTAGTACATTGTTTGAAAATAAGAGCTAATATGCCCTACTATAAGTTGCTACTTCTACTATAAGTTAACTAATGCATAATTGTGAACAAGTAAATCATTAATTACTAGTTTATTCTTGCTTAACTAATGCATAAATCAGGACCCTTAAAATGTAAAGTTAATCATTAGTGTGTTCATTCTTAACTAATGCTTCATTGTGAACAAGTTAATGATTAATTAATGCTTAACTAATACATTATTCTGGATCCTTAAAATAAAGTGTTATCTCCCTATCAAACTCACAACTTTCTGGTTCCATTTGGAAGCCCAGATCCCTAAACACTAGACCATAACCACTTGATATGTAGTCATTGACTTCTGAGCCCCTTTGCTTCCCAACAACAGCAATGTTTTGCCTCTTATTCATTTGCCTCACAGGGGCAACATTGCAAAAGTGTCCTCATGTGGTGGCCTCCAGCATTACTGGGAAGAAGAAAACACAAAAACATCTGGAAACCTTAATGCTCTTTGATGATTGATGGTCATGATAGTGTGTTCAAGGTATTTTGTTGTTGTTGTTGTTGTTTGTGTGTTTTGTCTTAGCAAAGTTCAGTTTGATATCAGGTTGGAATTCTAAATAACTCTTGTGGAGTATAATTTGATTGTGTGTCATGTTGATTGTGTTGAAATAAAACTGTTTCTGATGCAACTTTGTGTAAGTCATTGACTGAAATCATATATGATTAGTACATGCAGAGATATTCTAATATTGACTGAAATCATGTATGATAATTATATGCAGAGATATAATATTATTATTGCTGTAATATGAGTGTCACGGTACACACAGAAACAACAGATGGATCCAATTAGAGCGGTGTTTTAATGGGTTATCCAACTCAAAGTCCAAAAACAGGCAAATGTCCAAATCCAGAAGGTCAGTCCATACAAAAACAGTAAACAAGCAAAAACAGAAAACCAGGGAACAAAAGTATGTGACATTAAACAAAGAACCACAAACAAAGGCAGAAACAAACCAGGTATAAATAGACAGACACTAATGATGTGATACAAAACAGCTGGTGCAATGAACATGGGATAATGAGTCCGGGGAGTGCGTTATGGGTAATGTAGTGAATGCAATGGGTGGAAACGAGAGTCCGGAATGGAGTGCCCTCTAGTGGCTGAAAGGGCACTCTCACTGGTGATCATGACATTACCCCCCCTCAAAGGAGCGGCTACCAGACGCTCCACCAGACAAAACACAAAAACACAAAAAACTCAGGAGGGAGGTGGACCGGAGGAGGATCAGGGGGAGGGATGGCGGGCCAGATCCAGGGCGCCCCACTGAAAGCCAGGGTGGTGCTGGAGGAACTGACCAGGCTGGTTCCAGCGGGTCTGGAATCCTGGTTGAGTACCAGGGTAGCGCTGGAGGAACTGACCAGGCTGGTTCCAGCGGGTCTGGTATCCTGGCTGATTGCCAGAGCGGCGCCGGAGGAACTGACCAGGCTGGTTCCAGCGGGTCTGGAGTCCTGGCTGATTGCCAGGGTGGTGCCGGAGGAACTGACCAGGCTGGTTCCAGCGGGTCTGGAGTCCTGGCTGATTGCCAGGGTGGTGCCGGAGGAACTGACCAGGCAGATTCCAACGGTTCAGACGGCCTGGGCAGTGGCGGCAGGGCAGAAAGCCTGGGCGGCAGCAGGAGGGCAGACCAAGGTTGCTCCGTGGCCGTATCAGGGAGAGCGGGCAGCTCGGTGATGGCAGCAGGCTCGGGTTGCTCAGGCGGCAGGGCAAGGTGCTTCGGTGGCAACGGCAGGGCAAGGCGCTTCGGTGGCGCCGGCAGGGCAAGGCGCTTCGGTGGCGACGGCAGGGCAAGGCACTTGGAGAGCCCACGAACAACCACTAGAGTGGTCTCCAGGCCTTGTAGGACGGAGGAAGCCCTTTTCCTCCTTCTCCTCCGCTTATGAGGGTGAGGCGATGGCTCACCCAAAATGGACTCACTGGCTGGATCGGACTTCCTGACTGGAGCGGGCTTTAGAGCGGACTCACTGGCTGGAGCGGACTCTGGAGCGGACTCCCTGGCTGGAGCGGGCTCCGGAGCGGACTCCCTGGCTGGAGCGGGCTCCGGAGCGGACTCCCTGGCTGGAGCGGGCTCCGGAGCGGACTCCCTGGCTGGAGCGGGCTCCGGAGCGGACTCCCTGGCTGGAGCGGGCTCCGGAGCGGACTCCCTGGCTGGAGCGGGCTCCGGAGCGGACTCCCTGGCTGGAGCGGGCTCCGGAGCGGACTCCCTGGCTGGAGCGGGCTCCGGAGCGGACTCCCTGGCTGGAGCGGGCTCCGGAGCGGACTCTGGAGCGGACTCCCTGGCTGGAGCGGACTCCCTGGCTGGAGCGGGCTCCGGAGCGGACTCCCTGGCTGGAGCGGACTCCCTGGCTGGAGCGGGCTCCGGAGCGGACTCCCTGGCTGGAGCGGACTCCCTGGCTGGAGCGGACTCCCTGGCTGGAGCGGACTCCCTGGCTGGAGCGGACTCCCTGGCTGGAGCGGACTCCCTGGCTGGAGCGGACTCCCTGGCTGGAGCGGACTCACTGGCTGGAGCGGGCTCCCTGGCTGGAGCGGACTCACTGGCTGGAGCGGGCTCCGGAGCGGACTCACTGGCTGGAGCGGGCTCCGGAGCGGACTCACTGGCTGGAGCGGGCTCCGGAGCGGACTCACTGGCTGGAGCGGACTCACTGGCTGGAGCGGACTCACTGACTGGAGCGGACTCACTGACTGGAGCGGACTCACTGACTGGAGCGGACTCACTGACTGGAAAGGGCTCCGGAGTGGACTCACTGACTGGAGCAGGCTCTGGAGTGGACTCACTGGCTGGAGCGGGCTCTGGAGTGGACTCAATGGCTGGAGCGGGCTCTGGAGTGGACTCAATGGCTGGAGCGGGCTCTGGAGTGGACTCACTGGCTGGAGCGGGCTCTGTAGTGGGCTCACTGGCTGGAGCGGACTCTGGAGTGGACTCGCTGGCTGGAGTAAACTCACTGACTGGAGCGGGCTCTGGAATGGACTCACTGGCTGGAGCGGGCTCTGGAGTGAACTCACTGGCTGGAAAGGGCTCCGGAGTGGACTCACTGACTGGAGCAGGCTCTGGAGTGAACTCACTGGCTGGAGCGGGCTCTGGACTTTGAGGTCTGAAGGAAACCTTCTTCCTTCTCCTCCTCCCTTTACCGGGGTGAAGCTGAGGCTCAGTGCCCACCTCCCCTGTGACTGCAGAGACGGATTCATGGTCTGGAGCATGCACACTGCCTGGTTGACTTGGTGAGGCCCATTCTATCCGATGGCGGAGATATGCGGCGAATCTCCAGAAATCCAAGTCCTGTAGCCCTTCCATCTCACACTGAGGTAGAGGATCATCAAGGCAACAATTAAAATATCCTTCAGCGCCGCATCGTTGTACCTCAGCCCCACTGCCATCGTCCAAAAGACCTTGGCGAAGCATCCTACCTCTTCTCCCTCCTGGCGTAGAGCCATCACTGCCCCAAGCAGTGCCACACGCTCCCTGCAAGTGGCTGACAGAATAGTCCTCATGCTGCTGGATCAAACAACAGACGGATCCAATTGCAGCGGTGTTTTAATGGGTTATCCAACTCAAAGTCCAAAAACAGGCAAATGTCCAAATCCAGAAGGTCAGTCCATACAAAAACAGTAAACAAGCAAAAACAGAAAACCAGGTAACAAAAGTATGTGACATTAAACAAAGAACCACAAACAAAGGCAGAAACAAACCAGGTATAAATAGACAGACACTAATGATGTGATACAAAACAGCTGGTGCAATGAACATGGGATAATGAGTCCGGGGAGTGCGTTATGGGTAATGTAGTGAATGCAATGGGTGGAAAAGAGAGTCCGGAATGGAGTGCCCTCTAGTGGCTGAAAGGGCACTCTCACTGGTGATCATGACAATGAGGAATTAGGTGGAAACATATAAAGCTTGAAGAACAAGAAAAATCCCCTAAATGAAACACAGAAGGTAATTCTGGCCAATTTAAGTAAGGAAGATAAGTAGTGCTTACCCTGGGACATGTGTCAAAAAGTGATTTATGGCCCCTTTGATTGATGACTTGACAGGTGTGACCTTTTGTCCTTCCGTTTCCGGACTGTGTCAACACAACCTTTGACCCCGATGTCATTGACCTATGACCTCCGGATATTAGGATGAATGTAATGTTGTTTGTGTTTGTCCATCTGGCTGTTGACCTGTGACCTTCGGATATTAGGATGAATGTAATGTTGTTTGTGTTTGTCCATCTGGATGTTGACCCGTGAGCTCCGGGAGTGAATGATCGTTTGACCCGGTTGTTTGAACAGATATTTCGGGGGTGTCGCATTCCGTCACAGGGGCTTTTGTATGTGGACATCCTCTTCGTCTCAATGAGAAAAAATAATATTTTACCAATAGGGTCAATGCAATATACGCGCTCTCTCTCTCTCTCTCTCTCTCTCTCTCTCTCTCTCTCTCTTTCTCGTCACACACGTAATACAGATCTATTTAAAATAAATGAAAATATATTTATATATATAATATATTAAACTGAATAATGAACAACATTGGAACAATCCAATCCCTCTCCCACTCTCTCTCGGTCTTTCCAAGTGAGCAGCTCACACCCAGCCAGGCAGTGACAACAATGGGCCATGCTGCATTCTATGGGACACTTAGTCTGTTACCTTTTCCAGAGAAAATGTTCAAAATGTTTAAATATGTTCTTAAAAATCTTTAAAGTTTTAATAAATCTTCCTATAAGGGTGATGCTTAAAATAAATCTCTGTATGTTTAAAAATGAGCTAGGAATATTGAGTGATTTGATTTAAAATGATTCCAGATATAAAGTCTCTATGTGTTGGACATACCCTATTAGGGATGAACATTAGGGATGAGATTTACACACATTACACTGAATAATAATAATCAAACATCTTACTAAATAATATAGTTTTAGCTAGATGAAAATATAAAAAATATCTTACACATCTTACTAAATAATAATATAGTTTTAGCTGGATGAAAATAATAATATCTTACATTTCCAGGGATCAGGAAATGTAATTCCTTTAAACATCATGAAGTTTTAATACTTATAATCCGCCTCTCTCTCTCTCTCTCTCTCTCTCTCTCTCGCTCTCTCACACACACACACACACACACACACACACACACACACACACACACACACACACACACACACACACACACACACACACACACACACACTCTTTTCAAAAGTGAAAAACTTTCTCTTCTTTGAATGAAGATGGTAATAAATAAAAGTATAACGATGTTAATAATAACAAACAGTTATCACTGTAAAGCTTCTTCGACACAATCTGCATTGTAAAAAGCACTATATACAGTAAATAAAGGCGACTTGACTAAATTTAGTGACACCAATTATTATAGTTTTATAATAAAATAAAATTAAATGAAAATTCAAATAAATGAAAATAAAAATCTTACAGCTTTCAGTGAGCAGGGAAAAGTGTTCCTTCTTGATGTACTTAACACTAAATGGTTTTCTCATTGTCTCTCCAAGTGACTTGCAACAAAGCATGATAGTGTCAGTGACAGAGGGGGAGAGCAATGGTTAGTGGGGGGTGGATGAAACAATATTTTGTTCAAGCTAACTTTTATTTTCAAAGCATAAATATAGAAGTTTAAATTACATCTTTTAAAATTAAACAACTGTTCAAATTAAATCATTTTAGTTTTTTAAATTACATTTTTAAAAGTCTTAATAAATCAAACATTTGACATTTTATTATCAGGGTATGAGTAAAAATATATGGGTCTCGCAAACCATCTCTCACATTGTGTAACATTTTCAATAATTCAATATGAAAATCACCCAGCATTTTCAGAGAGAAACAATGATTTCATTCAGACCCTGTGATGCCTCAGGTTAGTTCTATAAAAGTAACTTGTCTCTATTTTAATATAAAATTATTCTAAATATAAATAATATCAAATATGTTGCTAAAAATTAATAAATAATAATTAATAATTAACAATTAAACAATTGAAATATAGAGGCAAAAATGATTTTCCCCAGTGGTGTTGGAACAGGACTTATTTTTTAAAGTTTCAGACATGATAATCATGCGATACAAGCATTCGGATGAAGCTTCATATTAAACAAAAAAAGAATATGGCATTTTCACTTGTATTCAGCACGTATTTTTCAACATGTATTATACAATATCTGCACACCATTTTCTGAAAAGGTTTTAGTAATGCTTTAGATCAGAATCTAGATTTTAGCAACCAACATGACATTAAATAGTTGTACCAGTGTACAAGGGTGTCTAAACTGTTTATAACAATTTGAATATTGAATATAGTTTACTGAATATAGCTTACTATTGAATATAGCTTACTGACATTGCCTATGCCCCTACAGATAAAAGCCAAAGACACAATGCAAAGACACAAATCAATGAGAATATTTTATACAGAAATGATATTTTCAGAAATTCAAAGGGCTCGGTTACAAAGAAAATAAATTGATAGATCTTGTAGTGCAATTATCCATCTCTTCTATGGGGGTTTGCGTGAAGCATTGACACGAAAAGTAAATCTGGCTGTTTGCGCTTGAAACGATTACGACTGAGACATATCTAACCATTGCACTGAAAGCTATGATTTCATCCAGTTTGAGATGGGTAAACAAAGTTACACACTGTAGTAAAAGTTATAGATACATCTCAAACAACATCTTTGTACAATTTTGTACAAATTGAGTGAACACAATAAATTAGCACATCTAAATTCAAGAGGCCTAGTAACTAAGAAAGCAGCGACATCATGTAAGAAAAGTGTCATACTGCATGCAGAAGTCCACTCTTGATTTATTGTGATAGGCATTTTTACCCCCTTCACTGGTCTTAGTCACATTATAAAGACTAACAAGATCGCTGATAGCATTTTATTCATCGGTCTGTATATGTTTTTAGCCGAATACTCCTCTCGGGCTGCTGTCAGTGTAAGTTTTTGCAATTCGTCACATGTGTGATGAACACAGGCCATTCATTTAAGCATCTTTTAGATGTATGACTGAACCTTTGACAAAACCAATTCTGTTTAAAGTGTTTAACGAATCATTTCTTTCAACACCCCAGCCTAACATTAAAGAATACGTGCAAATATTATAGTATAGATTTTTGTTAGAGTCTATGCCACGCTGTTGAAATGCAAGCTCATTTGAGAACTATAGCATTGCATACCCTTGTAAAGAAGAAATTCAAACAATCATTATACAGGTATTATATAATTTACCATGTGTGTACGACATATAAGATACAATTAGCTATAATGTAAACATAATACAGAAAAGCTCTCTTCTGATCTATTGCAAAAGATTGTAAATGCCATTTTTTCCCACTCTCAGTCTATCACCCTGCTTCCAATTTTGGTTAATTTATCATTTGTTAATTTTGTTCAAATGCAGTCTTCATCTAAAACTGTTCTCTGAGTTTGTCAAAAAGAACTTTCACTGTTTCACTCAAACCACCCTTGTTCACATTACTTAAAAAACTCATGTAACTAATGAACGTAATTTAACTGCGTTGTTTCTACTAAAATTGAGTATTTCAGCTTTACTTAGTAAGTGTTTGTTCAGTCAACTTAACATTCTGTGTGAAACGCAACATTATTGTTGACATAATTAACTGTGCAGTGGATTCGTAGTTCCCAGCATGTTCAAGGGACTGCATTAGGAGAGTAAATTTAGGGATTAAAGTGTTATTATGTGTTTTTCAGTAAAGGGAAAGATGTTGTTAGTTTATGTTAGTGTTTAATGTTCAGTTATGTTGGACATTTAGAGTAGTTTCTGTAATGTTTTTGAGTTTTTGTGTTACCATCATGCAGAAGAGTGTCGCCTGTGTTTAGGCTGTGCGCGCTCATATACACACTTATAGGATGAAATTCCTGCTCTCAATTCAATTGAGTTTGTTCAATGAGTATTTTTTGAGTGCGTTTTGGGATAGGGGCTGCACTGATATGTTGTATCCTTTTTATTTAAATGATTATTCAAAAAAAATTGTCACCTTCGTAATCAACTAAATTATTGTAAACTGCATATATAAATATTGTAACAGTGACATTCAAATGATTTGTATTTACAAAGAAAGTTTTAGCTTTATTTAATTTCTTTTGTTCGTTCAACTAAATGTTTGTACAAATTTCAATATTGGTGCGTGGAACCACTTGACATTTATTTTTTAAGTAAATCCATAACATTTTTTTTGAGTTTACAGCTAGTATTTATGAAAATGAATGAAAACATGAACTGTAGTACTGACGTTCTTTTTGATGTTCTGATTATCTTTCTGGTTGTGCGGTCAAAGGACACATCATTTTAAACTTTAAACAGTCTCGCTGTTTTTCTGTGTAACGAATTAGCGGTTCGTACAGTTATTAATTAATTTATGGATGAAATATGAATATAATAATTCATAAGGTTAGAATGAATTATGATTCATATTCAACCCAACGGGGAATTAAACATATATTGTGAATCAATTACAACGAATTATAATCAATTACATATATGATTAGTTCTGGTTTAATAATTATCTAGAGAAATGCTCGTTTGTCCAGCAAACTAAGTCCCTCACAGAATATTATAAACAGAGTTATTTTCTGGCCATGAAAATAATAAAGCATAAAGCGATCGAAAAACGTTAAAGTGACTCGGTCTTCAGTTGAAAGAACAACAGAACAATCGAGCATGAATTAGTGTTTAATATATGCAGCTACGGCTACCGAGATTATACGTCAAAAATATATACAGAAGTATACACATATTTACACGAGTGAGAATGAAGAAAAGACATGGAAAGAAAGATGATCAAAGATGCAAATTACACAGTTAGTAAACCCTTTTGAGAGAGAGAGAGCCAGCACAGAAATAGTTTAGACAAATTCAGATAAATGATAATACTTGCTTATTGGTTAAGTCCGTGTGTAGCAGTTTCATGCGCCTGGCTGGGTTGGTCCTTTCAGAGAGGGTTTCTCCGGCGGGGTTTTCAAAAGAGGTTTAACTTAAGTAACTTAGCCGAAGAGAGAGAGAGAGAGTCTAAAGAAGTGGTTCCCGAACTGCGCGCTGTGGGAAGCGCGGTCACCTGAGGCGTCCGTGCACGAGGTGCTCGTGAGTCAGTCGGGAGACAAAGGAGAAGAAGAAGAGCAGCGCGAAGAGACAAGAGCGCGAAGAGACAAGAGAGTGAGCGAAGGTTTGTGTTGTCTTTATGGAAACCCAAGCTAACACACCTCCTGAATTGTAGCAGCCATAGAGGCGCAGCACATTTGGCGGGCAAAGTTGCTTTGTTTGGTCTCCTAGCTGAATTTGCATACTTAATGCCCATCGATCGGATTTCGAGATGGAGTGGGTTCTTCACAGGATCATTAAACACATAGAAAAATGCATTTGTCCGTTTTGTGACATGTCTCATGAATAGCTCGAGTCCGGAGCTTTGAAACGAGATCAAACTCGATAGGTCAGAAAGGCATAGAAACCAAGTTATGGTTTACAGACAAAATTATATCGTTAAAATGCACACTAGCACAAATCACTCATTAAACACTAGGAAAATGCATAGGCTCTAAAATATATCATATATATATTCCAGCATAGTGGTGTTCACATTCAGTTAAAAATGTATGATTGTGTGTTTCTTATGTGCCTGTGTGTGTGCTTTTGTGTGTTCCTGTGTGTGTGGGGTTTGGAATTGATCTGGTCAGTCTCTGGGGGGGGTGCTCCTTTTGAAGTCACCAAAGAGAGAAAGTTGGACTTTATGTTTACCATCGCTTGTCCACAAAAGTGTCAAGTGGGCTTATCTTTGGCAGACTATGCGGGGCCGAGATGGTTTTATAACCCAGTCCAGCATGTAAAAGCGTTCTGAACTTCCCAAGTTTATGATTATCCTGAACGTGTGCATATGCTACATTCGTTCATATATTATTTAATTTATGGATGAAATATGAATATAATAATTCAAAGGTTAAATGAATTATGATTCATATTCAACCCAACGGGGAATTAAACATATATTGTGAATCTTACAACGAATTATAATCAACATATATAAGTTCTGGTTTAATAATTATTAGAGAAACTGCTCGTTTGTCCAGCAAACTGTCCCTCACAGAATATATAAACAGAGTTATTTTCTGGCCATGAAAATTAAAGCATAAAGCGTCGAAAAACGTTAAAGTGACTCGGTCTTCAGTTGAAAGAACAACAGAACAATCGAGCATGAAATGTTTAATATTGCAGCTGTACCGAGATTTACAAAAATATATCAAAGTATACACATATATATACAAAGTGAAGAAAAGACATGGAAAGAAAGATGTCAAAGGAGCAAATTACACTTAACGTACCCTTTTGAGAGAGAGAGAGCCAGCACAGAATTTCTTCAGATTGATAATACTTCTTATTGGTTCAACGTGTGTAGTTTCAATGCGCCTGGCTGGGTTGGTCCTTTCAGAGAGTTTCTCCGGCGGGGTTTTCAAAAGAGGTACTTAAAATTCCGAAGAGAGAGAGAGAGAGTCTAAAGAAGTGGTCCTACTGCGCGCGTGGTTGGGAAGCGCGGTCACCTGCGTGGAACCACTCGGGAGACAAAGGAGAAGAAGAAGAGCAGCGCGAAGAGACAAGAGCGCGAAGAGACAAGAGAGTGACAGGTGTGTGTCGTTGTCTTTTGGAAACCCAATAACACACCTTTTTAAGCCAATAGAGGCGCAAATCCAGTTGCTTTGTTTGGTCTCCTACAATTTGCATCTTAATGCCCATCAGATCGGATTTCGAGATGAGTTTACAGATCATTAAACACTAGAAAAATATTTGTCCGTTTTTATGTCTCAAAAATGAGTCCGGATGAAACGAGAAAACATGAGAGAAACCAAGTTATGTAGACAAAATTATACGTTAAAATGACGCACAAATACACTCTTTAAACACTAGGAAACATGATGCTCTAAAATATATCATATATATATTCATAGTGGTGTTCACATATCAGTTAAAAATGTATGATTGTGTGTTTCATGTGCCTGTGTGTGTGCTTTTGTGTGTTCTGTGTGTGTGGGGTGTTGGAATTTCTGGTCTGTCTGCGGTCAAAGGACACATCATTTTAAACTTTAAACAAGTCAAGTTTATTGATTATCGCTGTTTTTCTGGTACATTCTGTTACATACTATTACACTTAGTTACAGCATGTTACAGCTGTGAAAAAATATTGCCTCTGTACTCTAAACAAGACTTCAATAAAAAGTAACTTGATTAGTTATTTTAAGTGAAAGGTTAGTTGATTCAGGCCATTTTACGATCAAAATTGTTTAACATCTCTTAATTTTTAATATATGCTCCTGCTTAAATATTACTTGTTTTCATTTACAAAGAGGTCAGACAAAATATCTTTTTATATATATATATATATATATTCATAAATAACTATGATAGCGTTACAGGCCCTAGGTACAGTTGGGTGTCTGTAGGAGAGAGAGAGCAAGAGATGATTAGGACTCAAGACGTCCTCTGTCGTTAATAAAAAGTTTCAGCGTCATTAAGACAAGCTCTGTAACTGTATTTGTAAATACATTGAAATAACTGTAACCATACAAATATCAGCTATGAATAACTAAAACAAAGCCTAACAACATACACACATGACTCTAACTCTTTCACAAACCAGACTGACCCCAGGTATGGATATCTCAAATACCCAACTCGCAATAGTTAGATATCTTGACTTTATCCGCATGTTTAGGGGCGCTACCGTTCTTGTCCTCATAAATTTTATGCTTCTTTCCCATTTTATTCACTTTTTTTTTTAAATACAGTGTTTTAACATGTACATTCTTTTTGTCTGTAATTGTAATTTTAAACGTATTTGTTTTCCATTACCGTTTTACCCATTACTGTTTCACCCATTCCATCTTGCCCGAAAATCAGTGTTTTCTACACATTTAGGTGTAATGCGATGTTGAAATTGCACTCTCGCTGTTCTCTGCATCTCTTTTTTCGTACCATTTAATTGATTTAATAAAAAGGTGGTGTAACCACACTCTTACTCATTTTATGTAGTCTACTGTATTATATTTTACCGTATAGAATGCGGAGCAAAGATCTTTGAAACATTGTAGCCTGTAAAACATTTTAATGACTTTAAACGCCATATATAGACGTTTTACCCTCCAGGGGTTAGAGACTTTGTATTACCATTTTTAATGAGCTCAGACATGGTCGTAAATAACAACAAGTGATTCAAACTTTTATTTCAAAGTTGTTGAACATACATTGAAGAAATGCATACATAAGTAAAACAGTCATCATGAAATTACAGGTGGTCTAACCATAAAAGAAAATCTCTGCATGCTATCATGTTTCGGTCTAGGACATGATTGACCAGCATTTTGACAATTTCGCCGATGGTGGTATCATCAGCATTGTTTGAACGCAGTGAGACACAAACATCTGTTACAATTGTACACATACATACGATGTCAGTAACTCCTAACTCTTCGGTACATTCAGACATCACATCCAGAACTTTTCTTATTATTACACAGATTGGTTCTTTGGTGTAAACACACATGCTTGTCACATCAGAATTCCATGAACTTGATAGGTCTCTTACGACATCCATCTCTTTTTTGAGATTTGTTACACGTTTGGTTTCCTCCGTACAATCATCATCATCATCATCATCATCATCATCATCGTTAGCCTGATTGCACACGTCTTCGATGATCCTGTGCATCAGGTCAACCATCGGTCCTCTGAAATAATCTTTAAACATACAGTCCAAGATCCCTTTTAGAGGGCACTCATTGCCCATGGCACACTGGCACGCGGGGTGTCGGTGCACGGCCTCATCAGAACTCAAAGGCGGGTCATTCTCCCTCAGATTTTGTGTAGACATTTCAGAAATCCTCTGCAATGAAGATGGATTTTCAGAACTCAACTTGGTGCACGGTATAAACTTTGTCTTTGATATAAACTTTCTTCAATATCCCGTGGGCGAGTCCTTAAAACACGATTGTCCAACAGTTTACACAGTTTATTAATGGTTTGAAGTTTGGGTTTTTGGGTCTGATCCCCCCAAAATGTGAGTCAAAGAAGTCTCAGGCTCAGACAATCAGGAAAGTTGATTTTTGGCGGTCCATGTAACAACCAGACAATGCTCCTTAATCAAAGAGATGTTGCAGTAGAACAGCAGTCTGCTATGGTACAGTTGTCGATAGGTTGTGGCACCAGCTCCCTCACACAGATCGGTTAGGAAACCCAGGATGCTTGCTATACGTGAAGCTCAGCACGGTTTTTATCTGGACAGCCAATTGGGGCCGCCCTTGCCCCATGTGTGCGGGTTGTACAGGGGTTATCGTCAGGAAGTCATAAATAATGATATATAATTAACGACACAATGTGCAACAGAAATAGCAATATGTAAAAGTCCTGCATATATCACCAGAGAGAAGTTTACTCACTCATTTCACTCAATCCAGATATTTTGATTAAAAAGTCACAAGGTCAAAAACAAACAAAATAAAAAACAAGCACTTATGAATGGTTCACAATAAGATTCATAACATGCAGATTCTTTTTGTGCAGACATTTCATTTTACCATAAAAAATACGTTAAAAAATCTGTTAAATTTACGGTAAAATAACGTATTTCATTAACTGATATAATGTTAATTTACCAACCTAATGAAGTACTAATATCTGTTTTGTACCTTTATAATACACTGACAATCACCAAACACAGTGGTGATAAGAGTCACATGATGAATCAAAGTTCATCACAAGCAGCTTTTCCACAAGCTGTGAAGGACAACACTAACATATAGAAGGCGCACACAGTGTCATTCACACACACACTAAACACCATCATGGTAACATGCATGAAATTTTAAATGCAATAAACATTAATTTAACAACATTAGATGTAACGTAAAACCCTAATGTACATAACTGATTAGAAAAAAAATGAGAAAAACTAAGAAGAAACAGAGTTATTTCAACGAAAATATATCAAATGTGAAGTGTCACGCAGGGAATTGTGGGAATGTCAATTTACGGTTTTTCACTGTAAATTTTACAATGAATTGTTATTTTTCACATCCAAAAACTGTGAATTTAACGGTATTTTACCGTAAAATTACATTAAATGTACTGTTAGATCTATTACAGTTATTCACTGTATATAGTACGGACCAATTGACAGTTTTTCACCGCAGCATTTTTATAGTCTTTTACTGTTAAAATCACGGTCATTTTTTACAGTGTATTAAAGACTTTTATTGACACCATCGTATTAAATGATCTCAAGTAAAAATGTAAACGTAATGCACATACTGTATATTCAATAAGGGCTCTTATTTTAATGTTGTTCAAAAATTTACTTTAAACAAATTCTAGAATTAGTATAAACCATAATGTCTGTAACATAGAGATTCTTAGAGGCGAGGGAAATTGGATCCAATCAGTATTAAACAAAAACAATTACACATATAGCATGTAACACAAAACAGAAGCAAGGACATGATACATTACAATATCATTGCACAGTTCAGGTTTTGCTATATCACGTTACCATTTTAATACATATCATCACCATGACTGATTAAACATTTAGCAGCGCTTGAAATGAATTCAGCGCAAATTAAACAACTTGTCTATTGTTAAAAGATGGTATGTAACGCAGGTACGTCGCTCCACTGAAAATATAGACTGTTTGCAGCATTCGAAGGGGTCGTCCTCTGGAGTGCGCAGTCTCTGTCCCACTCATCGTCCGAAACGTTGCTGCTTTTAGACCAAAAGTCCATTTCATATCCCTCACGGGGTTTCATCAACTTAATGAGGTGTTGGTCATGAATCGTCTTGTTCCAACAGATATTCCTGTTTCACAAAATTTTCATCTTCATGACAAAACTTGGTCAAACGAATCCTGTGTTTTTTCTGCCGAGCGTAAGGAAGATTTTTTTCCGTTTTAATATAACTTTCAACAGAAGTTTCAGGAACTTGTGGAGTAACCATTCTAGATTTGCAGACTGTTTCCTAAAGCTTATTCAGTAGGTAGGGCCTGTAGGTTTTAACTAGAGAGAATGTGAACACCCTCTGTGTCTAACCCCTGGAGGGTAAAACGTCTATATATGGCGTTTAAAGTCATTAAAATGTTTTACAGGCTACAATGTTTCAAAGATCTTTGCTCCGCATTCTATACGGTAAAATATAATACAGTAGACTACATAAAATGAGTAAGAGTGTGGTTACACCACCTTTTTATTAAATCAATTAAATGGTACGAAAAAAGAGATGCAGAGAACAGCGAGAGTGCAATTTCAACATCGCATTACACCTAAATGTGTAGAAAACACTGATTTTCGGGCAAGATGGAATGGGTGAAACAGTAATGGGTAAAACGGTAATGGAAAACAAATACGTTTAAAATTACAATTACAGACAAAAAGAATGTACATGTTAAAACACTGTATTTAAAAAAAAAGTGAATAAAATGGGAAAGAAGCATAAAATTTATGAGGACAAGAACGGTAGCGCCCCTAAACATGCGGATAAAGTCAAGATATCTAACTATTGCGAGTTGGGTATTTGAGATATCCATACCTGGGGTCAGTCTGGTTTGTGAAAGAGTTAGAGTCATGTGTGTATGTTGTTAGGCTTTGTTTTAGTTATTCATAGCTGATATTTGTATGGTTACAGTTATTTCAATGTATTTACAAATACAGTTACAGAGCTTGTCTTAATGACGCTGAAACTTTTTATTAACGACAGAGGACGTCTTGAGTCCTAATCATCTCTTGCTCTCTCTCTCCTACAGACACCCAACTGTACCTAGGGCCTGTAACGCTATCATAGTTATTTATGAATATATATATATATATATATAAAAAGATATTTTGTCTGACCTCTTTGTAAATGAAAACAAGTAATATTTAAGCAGGAGCATATATTAAAAATTAAGAGATGTTAAACAATTTTGATCGTAAAATGGCCTGAATCAACTAACCTTTCACTTAAAATAACTAATCAAGTTACTTTTTATTGAAGTCTTGTTTAGAGTACAGAGGCAATATTTTTTCACAGCTGTAACATGCTGTAACTAAGTGTAATAGTATGTAACAGAATGTACCAGAAAAACAGCGAGACTTGTTTAAAGTTTAAAATGATGTGTCCTTTGACCGCAGACAGACCAGAAAGATGAGATCAGAACATCAAAAAGAACGTCAGTACTACAGCTCTCATGTTTTCATTCATTTTCATAAATACTAGCTGTAAACTCAAAAAAATGAATTGTTGGATTTACTTAAAAAATAAATGTCAAGTGGTTCCACGCACCAATATTGAGGAATTTGTACAAAAACTATTTAGTTGAACGAACAAAAGAAATTCAAATAAAGCTGACAAACTTTCTTTGAGTAAATACAAATCATTTGAATGTCACTGTTACATAATATTTATATATGCAGTTTACTTAATAATGTTATGTTGATTACGTAAGGTGAACACATTTTTTTTTGAATAATCATTTAAATAAAAAGGATACAACATATCAGAATGCAGCCCCTCATCCCAAAACGCACTCAAAAAATAACTCATTGAACAAACTCAATTGAATTGAGAGCAGGAATTTCATCCTATAAGCATGTGTATATGAGCGCGCACAGCCTAAACACAGGCGACACTCTTCTGCATGATGGTAACCACAAAAACTCAAAAACATTACAGAAACTACTCTAAATGTCCAACATAACTGAACATTAAACACTAACATAAACTAACAACATCTTTCCCTTTACTGAAAAACACATAAAATAACACTTTAATCCCTAAATTTACTCTCCTAATGCAGTCCCTTGCAAAGCATGCTGGGAACTACGAATCCACTGCACAGTTAATTATGTCAACAATAATGTGTGCGTTTCACACAGCAATGTTAAGTTGACTGAACAAACACTTACTAAGTAAAGCTGACAATACTCAATTTTAGTAGAAACAACGCAGTTAAATTACGTTCATGTAGTTACATGAGTTTTTTAAGTAATGTGAACAAGGGTGGTTTGAGTGAAACAGTGAAAGTTCATTTTTGACCAAACTCAGAGAACAGTTTTAGATGAAGACTGCATTTGAACAAAATTAACAAATGATAAATTAACCAAAATTGGAAGCAGGGTGATAGACTGAGAGTGGGAAAAAATGGCATTTACAATCTTTTGCAATAGATCAGAAGAGAGCTTTTCTGTATTATGTTTACATTATAGCTAATTGTATCTTATATGTCGTACACACATGGTAAATTATATAATACCTGTATAATGATTGTTTGAATTTCTTCTTTACAAGGGTATGCAATGCTATAGTTCTCAAATGAGCTTGCATTTCAACAGCGTGGCATAGACTCTAACAAAAATCTATACTATAATATTTGCACGTATTCTTTAATGTTAGGCTGGGGTGTTGAAAGAAATGATTCGTTAAACACTTTAAACAGAATTGGTTTTGTCAAAGGTTCAGTCATACATCTAAAAGATGCTTAAATGAATGGCCTGTGTTCATCACACATGTGACGAATTGCAAAAACTTACACTGACAGCAGCCCGAGAGGAGTATTCGGCTAAAAACATATACAGACCGATGAATAAAATGCTATCAGCGATCTTGTTAGTCTTTATAATGTGACTAAGACCAGTGAAGGGGGTAAAAATGCCTATCACAATAAATCAAGAGTGGACTTCTGCATGCAGTATGACACTTTTCTTACATGATGTCGCTGCTTTCTTAGTTACTAGGCCTCTTGAATTTAGATGTGCTAATTTATTGTGTTCACTCAATTTGTACAAAATTGTACAAAGATGTTGTTTGAGATGTATCTATAACTTTTACTACAGTGTGTAACTTTGTTTACCCATCTCAAACTGGATGAAATCATAGCTTTCAGTGCAATGGTTAGATATGTCTCAGTCGTAATCGTTTCAAGCGCAAACAGCCAGATTTACTTTTCGTGTCAATGCTTCACGCAAACCCCCATAGAAGAGATGGATAATTGCACTACAAGATCTATCAATTTATTTTCTTTGTAACCGAGCCCTTTGAATTTCTGAAAATATCATTTCTGTATAAAATATTCTCATTGATTTGTGTCTTTGCATTGTGTCTTTGGCTTTTATCTGTAGGGGCATAGGCAATGTCAGTAAGCTATATTCAATAGTAAGCTATATTCAGTAAACTATATTCAATATTCAAATTGTTATAAACAGTTTAGACACCCTTGTACACTGGTACAACTATTTAATGTCATGTTGGTTGCTAAAATCTAGATTCTGATCTAAAGCATTACTAAAACCTTTTCAGAAAATGGTGTGCAGATATTGTATAATACATGTTGAAAAATACGTGCTGAATACAAGTGAAAATGCCATATTCTTTTTTTGTTTAATATGAAGCTTCATCCGAATGCTTGTATCGCATGATTATCATGTCTGAAACTTTAAAAAATAAGTCCTGTTCCAACACCACTGGGGAAAATCATTTTTGCCTCTATATTTCAATTGTTTAATTGTTAATTATTAATTATTATTTATTAATTTTTAGCAACATATTTGATATTATTTATATTTAGAATAATTTTATATTAAAATAGAGACAAGTTACTTTTATAGAACTAACCTGAGGCATCACAGGGTCTGAATGAAATCATTGTTTCTCTCTGAAAATGCTGGGTGATTTTCATATTGAATTATTGAAAATGTTACACAATGTGAGAGATGGTTTGCGAGACCCATATATTTTTACTCATACCCTGATAATAAAATGTCAAATGTTTGATTTATTAAGACTTTTAAAAATGTAATTTAAAAAACTAAAATGATTTAATTTGAACAGTTGTTTAATTTTAAAAGATGTAATTTAAACTTCTATATTTATGCTTTGAAAATAAAAGTTAGCTTGAACAAAATATTGTTTCATCCACCCCCCACTAACCATTGCTCTCCCCCTCTGTCACTGACACTATCATGCTTTGTTGCAAGTCACTTGGAGAGACAATGAGAAAACCATTTAGTGTTAAGTACATCAAGAAGGAACACTTTTCCCTGCTCACTGAAAGCTGTAAGATTTTTATTTTCATTTATTTGAATTTTCATTTAATTTTATTTTATTATAAAACTATAATAATTGGTGTCACTAAATTTAGTCAAGTCGCCTTTATTTACTGTATATAGTGCTTTTTACAATGCAGATTGTGTCGAAGAAGCTTTACAGTGATAACTGTTTGTTATTATTAACATCGTTATACTTTTATTTATTACCATCTTCATTCAAAGAAGAGAAAGTTTTTCACTTTTGAAAAGAGTGTGTGTGTGTGTGTGTGTGTGTGTGTGTGTGTGTGTGTGTGTGTGTGTGTGTGTGTGTGTGTGTGTGTGTGAGTGTGTGTGTGTGTGTGTGAGTGAGAGAGAGAGAGAGAGAGAGAGAGAGAGAGAGAGAGGCGGATTATAAGTATTAAAACTTCATGATGTTTAAAGGAATTACATTTCCTGATCCCTGGAAATGTAAGATATTATTATTTTCATCCAGCTAAAACTATATTATTATTTAGTAAGATGTGTAAGATATTTTTTATATTTTCATCTAGCTAAAACTATATTATTTAGTAAGATGTTTGATTATTATTATTCAGTGTAATGTGTGTAAATCTCATCCCTAATGTTCATCCCTAATAGGGTATGTCCAACACATAGAGACTTTATATCTGGAATCATTTTAAATCAAATCACTCAATATTCCTAGCTCATTTTTAAACATACAGAGATTTATTTTAAGCATCACCCTTATAGGAAGATTTATTAAAACTTTAAAGATTTTTAAGAACATATTTAAACATTTTGAACATTTTCTCTGGAAAAGGTAACAGACTAAGTGTCCCATAGAATGCAGCATGGCCCATTGTTGTCACTGCCTGGCTGGGTGTGAGCTGCTCACTTGGAAAGACCGAGAGAGAGTGGGAGAGGGATTGGATTGTTCCAATGTTGTTCATTATTCAGTTTAATATATTATATAAATATATTTTCATTTATTTTAAATAGATCTGTATTACGTGTGTGACGAGAAAGAGAGAAAGAGAGAGAGAGAGAGAGAGAGAGAGAGAGAGAGAGAGAGCGCGTATATTGCATTGACCCTATTGGTAAAATATTATTTTTTCTCATTTTTGCAGAATGTCTGAACCTCTATTTATATAACCCTGTGACGGAATGCGACACCCCCGAAATATCTGTTCAAACAACCGGGTCAAACGATCATTCACTCCCGGAGCTCACGGGTCAACATCCAGATGAACAAACACAAACAACATTACATTCATCCTAATATCCGAAGGTCACAGGTCAACAGCCAGATGGACAAACACAAACAACATTACATTCATCCTAATATCCGGAGGTCATAGGTCAATGACATCGGGGTCAAAGGTTGTGTTGACACAGTCCGGAAACGGAAGGACAAAAGGTCACACCTGTCAAGTCATCAATCAAAGGGGCCATAAATCACTTTTTGACACATGTCCCAGGGTAAGCACTACTAAGATATATGGTTGCTGTATATGAACCATACAGGTTTTTTTCATATGGGTCTGAAAATGGTTTGATCTCTTTGTGTTTCTCTTATTCATTGTCCAGTCTTTTCAGTTTGGGAAACAAGTCCTTCTAGATGAAACATTCGTTGCTGTTGTTCCAATCTATGCAATTCTCTCGGTTCCACCCATATATGGTGGGTCACAGGATTTCTAGATCATTTAGGAGTTCTGGATCTTGCAAGTCCGGAAATTTCTGGAAAAAAAAAAAAAAAAAAAACATTTTTTCTAAAACTTACTACTATCATAAAACAATTCCTCTATTTCACTAATAATTGAATAATTAATTAAATTAATGATTAATTAAATAATTAAATAAATCAATAAATAAATGTATCTAATTTGTAAAATTCCATGAAAACAACATTTATTGTTTAATAAATTTCACAATATCCTCTTTTCACACAAGCCATTTATAAATATAGCTATAAATGCTTTGTTCTTGATTTATAAGCATATCTATAATGAGTTTAATAATTGTATTTTCATACTTTATTAATGATCAATTTATCATTTCTAAATTATGTATTACATTATTCACAAACCAGTAATTTAGGAGTTGTCAGTGGTTCATAAGATCATTTAGGAAGTGTAAGTAAATGATTAATAAAATATTTAAATGTACATTTATGCATCTTATTATTTAGACATATAGTATTAGTTACTCAGTGTGTTAATAAATGCTTTATTAACATATTCCTAGTGTCAAAACTACCTCGGTACTAACTTTAAAACATTAGAGAACAGCAGTGCAGAAGATCACTGAACCTTTAAATCTCATTTATAAAAGCTTTACAAAGCATAAATAGTCCTCACTTTAGATGAGCTCACAAAAATAGTTAACTGACTACTTCTAAATGTTTTATAACTACCTGAATTAATCATGAATTGCAGTAGGAATATGTGTTAATAAAACATTTACTAACACACTAAGTAACTATTACTATGTGTCTAAATAATAAGATGTATAAATGAATGTTTAAATAGTTTATTAATCATTTACTTACACTTACTAAATGAACTACTGACAACTCCTAAATAACTGGTTTGTAAATAATGTAATACTTAATTTAGAAATGATAAATTGATGATTAATAAAGTATGAAAATACAATTATTAAACACATTATAGATATGCTTATAAATCAAGAATAAAGCAATTATAGCTGTATTTATAAACTACTTACTAATGTCTATTAATGCTCTATAAGTGATGAAATAACTATTAACTAATGCTTAACTAATGCTTCATAGTGTGCAGTTATTATAAAGTGTTACCAATGTTCTTTTTCAAAGAGCTTTTCATTCATTCAAAAAGTTTTTCATTATAATATGCTGCATTTACGAATGACGCCTGTTTGACGAATCATGTATTTCCAAAGCACGATTTTCCCAAAGATTCTTTTCATATTAATAGAGGACATTCACAAATGCCAATCAACAGACAGTGGGCTGTGCTTGGCACAAATTGGCTAATCCTTTCAGATGAATTACTTAGGTTTGGCAAGGTGAACTGAAAGATTAGAAACGAATATGGCTGTAGAACTTGATCATACTTGATAAAGTTAAAAACGCACTGCTTTCATTTGCAGAAGAAATAGAAGGTTGTTTTGTTTGGTGATGCTCTGTTATCTGAATTAGACGACATAAAGGATCTGGTAGTGGCAATAAGTGCGTCAGAGGATCTAGAAATTGATGACTACATATAGAAAACTTTACCAGGGACTGAACGCAGAATTCTTGTTGGTGAGTAGTTATGTGACAGGAGTAATTTGCGGGTGGGGAAGAGGAGGGGGAAGATCCGGAGAATTCAGAGGTACTGGTGAAGAAATTTGAAGAAATGTGTCTGCCTGTAAAGAATGTAATTATAGACAGAGATGCATTTAATACAACGAACCAGAAGCTACATGAAACAATCCAGTCCTACGTTGCCAACGTTTAAACTCATGAATAGTTTGGGTTCCTTGCCGCTGTCGCCTTTGGCTTGCTTAGTTGGGGACACTTGACATTTGATATTCAACAGTGCTTTGATCTGCCTGCTTTAACACCATTCTTTAAGAGCTGCTGTATAGCCAAAATTATATACCAGTTATCAATGTAAAGCTGCTTTGACACAATCTGCATTGTAAAAAGGGATATATAAATAAAGGTGACTTGACTTGATAATCCAAAGATGTGTGAATTACAGATGCCAAGTTGTCTAAAGGTGTGAACATGTGTTTTACTGTCTATGCTCATTTTTTAACCTTGTACAGAGTTTCAACGAATGTCTATATTGGACGTTCAGAAGACGTCATAAAAACTTTTATTATGGCTCCTCAGTGGACATCTTTTCAATTTACGACTTTTGTGAAGAGACGTCTTCTGGACATAACTTTGCTTAGTGGGAATTATGAAAAGATTGTATTGGTAGCACTAATAACATAACCAATTACATATTTTGTGTACAGTATACAAGCGCACCGCCATCTTTATAAAATTGTCTTTGAAATTACATTTTGCGGTAGATCTGTACATGTCAATGGCATCGCTGTCAAAGAATATTTACTTTACAAGAATATTTAATATAACGAGCGAGCGCAGCGCTGAAAAGGGGAGGAGCTACATAAGGTCTTTGAAATTGTTTATTCTGTGAGTGAGCGTTGTGTGTGTGTTCACTAAATTGCTTTTAAGTGAAAAAAAAAAATAAGATCGTTTTTTCTTCCACATGTACTTTGTAGACGGTCCCTATCTGGCCTAAGCGCTAGCGTATCACTGCTAGAGATAAAATATGTTGCTACACATTAAAGAGGATTAAAACTCATAAACTGCGATGTGTGTTTAGTTCTATGTTATAATACCTTTCAAATAAGGCACTTTTTTTTACATTTATAATTATTCACAAAGAATCTATTGAAAATTTTCGTGACCGAATATCTATCGAATATCTAACATCCAACGTCAAACCAACTTTATATCGGTTGATTATAGTTTATTCTGGTCAATAAACCTAAATTTAACTTTCACTTTACAACAGGGGGTCAAATTTTGTTACACACTTTTAGCAATTTATAACTAAACCATCACTGATTAAGCATAGTTACTAGCTTCTTATTGTTCATTTTATTTAATTGAAGTACCTTACTACACAAAAAATATGGTTTAAATAATTGCTAATATGCCCTTACTAGCCTATTTAAGTTAATCATTAATTACCAGTGTGTATGTGCATAACATGCATAATTGTGGACCCTTAAAATAAAGTATTAACATATCTCCTTTGCCTCCCTCCCCTTCAGGTACAGTAATTTATGTTCATCTGTTTACATTTATTGAGGTAAGAAGACAAATATCTAAGAAAATGAATGCGTAGTCTTTCCATCTCTTGTTTCTTGTTTCTTGACAGACCGAAAGGAAAAGGACAGTGATTCCCAAACCACAGAGAAATTAATGACTGTTGATGAGTATCAAGCACAGCCTCAACAGACACTCAGAAGAGGCTGAAAAAATGGAGGAAAATGAAAAATTGAGAAATGATGACAAAAAAAGTAAGAAAAATGCACATACTAGTTATTTTACTGTTGTGAATCAGCAGCCAGCTATCAAACTGTTTGGTGGATTACTTTAATAGTTTTTACTGCCTATGCACTTCAAACTTTCAATTTTTTTGTAGAACTGCTATTGTTTCAATATTATTATTCAACTTGCTATGTAAAGACAAAGAATTTAATAATTATTGGTAATTAATTGCATTATCATGTATATGACAAGAAACCTGAAAGTTTTCCAACCTCTAACCCTCTAACATCTGGCATGATGGCTTTGTAAAACGCATCATTAACATTAAATTCATCAGCTTAGATGACCATATGTACACATAGTAAATAGGTGTAAGAGATTGCTTTATCATATTTTATTTTGCTATATTTTTGTTGCTAGAGCTACCAAATCTGTTAAATGAAGTGAAGATGGCCCTGAAGTCTCTGTTTGTCAGCATCAGTCACATAACTTGGAAGATGGGACAGGATTTGCCACAGAGTAATTACAGAGCCCTTCCAACAGAACAGGTAGTGTACTAGTTTATCTAGTCAATGAAGTGCTGAAACCCTGTTGTTGTTGTTACTATATTCAATGTGATCCATTGGGAGTAAGTTTAGGTTAAAGGATTAGTTGATTTTCAAATGAAAATTAGCCTAAGCTTTATTCACCCTCAAGCTGTCCTAGGTGTATATGACTTTCTTTTTTCTGATGAACACAATCTGAGAAATATTAATAAATATTCTGATGCATCCAAGCTTTATAATGGCAATGAGTATAAGGCTGAAGAAAGTGCCTCTATCCATCATAAACGTAATCCACACGGCTCCAGGGAGCTTAATAAAGGCCTTCTGAATCGAAGCGATGCATTTGTGTTAAAAATTTAACAATATTTAACAAGTTATGCAGTAAAATGTTTAGCTTCCGCCAGACCGCAATCCATATTCAAGTTACGAAGAAAGTGTAAATTGGCATCACGTCAGTTACAGTTTTTTCCGTAAGTTTATTAGGGAAGGTGTAGAACATAGTGTAAGCTTTGTGAACTGCAAGAGTTTTACACTTTCTTCCTAACTTGAATATGGATGGCGGTCTGGTGGAAGCTAGATATTTTACTTCATAACATGTTTAAATATGGATATTTCTTTTACACAAATCCATCGTTTCACTTCAGAAGGCCTTTATTAAACTCTGGAGTCGTGTGGAGTATGTTTATGATGGATGGATGTGGATAGAGACACTTTCTTCAGCTCATACTCATTGATCACTATCACCGCCATAATAAATCTTTGATGTGTCAGGATATTTAATAATATTTCTCAGATTATGTTCATCAGAAAGAAGAAAGTCATATACACCTAGGATGACTTGAGGGTGAGTAAAGCTTGGGATAATTTTCATTTCAAAGTGAAATAATCCTTCTAAGTTTCTTGCTCCGTGCCACAATAGTGGCAATTCCTGTCAAACTCACAACTTTCTGGTTCATTTTGAAGTCCAGATCCCCAAACATGCTGCTGTTGATTTGTCTAATTTGATATGTAGTCATGGACTGTGGGCCAATTTGCTTCCTAACAACAGCAATGTTTTGCCTTTTATTTGTTTGTCTCACAGGAGCAACGTTGCAGAAAGTGTCCTCATGTGGTGCCTGCCAGCATTGGTACAGCAATTAATGCCAAACTTACTGAAATTAGAGGGAAGAATACACAAAAACATCTGAAAACCTTAATGGTCTTTGATGATTGATAGCCGTGACCGTGTGTTCAAGGTATTTTGTTGTTGTTGTTGGAGTGTGTGTGTGTGTGTGTGTGTGTGTGTGTGTGTGTGTGTGTGTGTGTGTGTGTGTGTGTGTGTGTGTTTTGCCTTCGCAAAGTTCAGTTTGATATCAAGTTGTAAAAATCCCATATAAGTTTTATGTGTGCTTTTTAGTATGAAGGCCATAATCGGTCTGATTTTGTATATGACATGTATTGGACTTATATGAAACACATAAGGAAATTCTGGCTGATTTGAATAAAGAATATATATGGTTGCTGTATATTAAACATACAGGTTTTTTTCATATGGGTACACTGATTCCACTACCACTGTTCCGCAGAACATGTGGTCTGCATAGGGCACTAACTACCAACGGGACACCATCCCACCCTCTATTAGGGCACCATCAACATCCTACCCCCAGAAAGAAATTTCAACAAAGGTGGCAACTGAAGTTCTGCATAGGGGACCCATTTGGCCAGTGTCTGCCCCAAGCAATTCTGTTACTTTCTTCTTTTTTTCTACTGTACATTCTTTAAAGTAATGACTTATTAGTTTTCACTAGCATTCAGATTGTCAGGGTTATGTCACAGCAGTCTAATAGAGAAAGAGGACCCAGATGCAGAATGAAAAAGGGATGACATTTATTGACAAGACAAGGTACAAATAAGGATGGTGATGAGTAAGGACAATCCAAACAGTAGGACAGGGCAGTCAACAGGAGGATGGGAAGACAGATGAGATCAGACCCGGGCAAAGCTAGGCTGGAGAACCAAGGAGATGGAGTAGCAGCAGAAAATGACAACAGGCAGTAGCTTGAGGCACCAGAGGCTTGAAACTTTAAGCTGCAACTGAAGCTGTATCAGTCTCATGGCCCGGTCTTGAGAACAGCACCTAGGGTGGATCAGGATGCAGGACAGGAACACACAAGACACAATACAAGACAACAAGAGAGAACAACATGAAAAAGCAAAACAGAAATAAAAATAGACAGCACAGCGACTAGAGAAAACAAAATGAAGAAACTAATTTAACTGCAGACAGCAAATAAAACAAAATATAAACATAAAGGAGAAATCTAGAAATAAATAACTGAAACTACAAACAGAAAAAATCAAAGTAGAGACCAAAAATTAAAGGTGCCCTAGATTATGTTTTTAAAAGATGTATTATAAGTCTCTAAGGTGTCCCCTGAATGTGTCTGTGAAGTTGCAGCTCAAAATACCCCATAGATTTGTTTTTATTAATTTTTTTAACTGCCTGTTTTGGTGAATCATTATAAATGCGCCGATTTTATGCTGCAGCCCCTTTAAATCCCGTGCTCTCCGCCCACAGAGCTTGCGCTTGCCTTAAACAGTGCCTTAAAAGGTGACCTAGATTCAAAAATTGAATTTACCTTGGCATAGTTGAATAACAGGAGTTCAGTACATGGAAAAGACATACAGTGAGTCTCAAACCCCATTGTTTCCTCCTTCTTGTGTAAATCTCATTTGTTTAAAAGACCTCCGAAGAACAGGCGAATCTCAACATAACACCGACTGTTACGTAACAGTCGGGGTGTACGCCCCCAATATTTGTATAATGCCAGCCCATGTTCAAGGGATTACACAAGCCAGTATTAACGTCTGGAGCTGCACACAGCCGAATCATCAGACTAGGTAAGCAAGAATAACAGCGAAAAATGGCAGATGGAGCAATAAATAACTGACATAATCCATGATAGCATGATATTTTTACTGATATTTGTAAATTGTCTTTCTAAATGTTTTGTTAGCATGTTTCTAATGTACTGTTAAATGAGGTTAAAGTTACCATCGTTTCTTACTGTATTCACGGAGACAAGAGCCGTCGCTATTTTCATTTTTTAAACACTTGCAGTCTGTATAATGCATAAACACAACTTCATTCTTTATAAATCTCTCCAACAGTGTAGCATTAGCCGTTAGCCACGGAGGACAGCCTCAAATTCACTCAGAATAAAACGTTAACATCCAAATAAATACTTTACTCACATAATTCGAAGCATGCATACAGCATGCATGACGAACATCTTGTAAAGATCCATTTGAGGGTTATATTAGCTGTTTGAACTTTGTAAATGCGCTGTAATATAGTCGACAGCTCGTGTGGCAGGGAGCACGTGATTTAAGGGGGCGGCGCCGAGTGTAAATCAGTGCATTGATAATGATGCCCCAAAATAGGCAGTTAAAAAATTCATTTAAAAAAATCTATGGGGTATTTTGAGCTGAAACTTCACAGACACATTTTCAGGAGACACCTTAGACTTATATTACATCTTGTGAAAAAGCATTCTTGGGCACCTTTAACAAAGTTTACACAGCTAATATATAACCCTCAAAATGGATCTTTACAAAGTGTTCGTCATGCATGTGGCATGCATGCGTCGGATTATGTGAGTATTGTATACTGTTATATTGTTTACTTCTGATTTTGAATTAGTTTGATAGTGCTCCGTGGCTAACGGCTAATGCTACACTGTTGGAGAGATTTATAAAGAATGAAGTTGTGTTTATGAATTATACAGACTGCAAGTGTTTAAAAATGAAAATAGCGACGGCTCTCTTGTCTCCGTGAATACAGTAATAACCAATGGTAACTTTAACCACATTTAACAGTACATTAGCAACATGCTAATGAAACATTTAGAAAGACAGTTTACAAATATCACTAAAAATATCATGTTATCATGGATCATGTCAGTTATTATTGCTCCATCTGCCATTTTTCGATATTGTTCTTGCTTGCTTACCTAGTCTGATGATTTGGTTGTGCACATCCAGACGTTAATACTGGCTGCCCTTGTCTAATGCCTTTTATAATGTTGGAAACGTGGGCTGGCATATGCAAATATTGGGGGCGTACACCCCGACTGTTACGCAACAGTCGGTGTTATGTTGAGATTCGCCTGTTCTTCGGAGGTCTTTTAAACAAATGAGATTTATATAAGAAGGAGGAAACAATGGAGTTTGAGACTCACTGTATGTCATTTCCATGTACTGAACTCTTGTTATTTAACTATGCCAAAATAAATTCAATTTTTCATTCGAGGGCACCTTTAAGACTTGAGAAAACTAGAGCAAAAGAATGGAACTAGATAAATAGCACGGTCTAAATGATCAGTAGTCAAGCAAGTATTTCTCGTACACAAAGTACACATGCAACAACCAGCCGAGACATGAGGGAAAGGAACACAATATAAAGCGACCAGAGCACATGAGGACCAGGTGAGCACAATTACTGAAACGAGGACTAGACAAAGATTAAACAAGGGGGCATGGTGAAGGGAAACAATGAGGAGGGACAAGAGGAGCACATGGCCAACAAAAACAAAGACAAAGTTATGTGCTCAGGCACAAGACAAACAAAGAAACATTGAACAGACAAGACTGTCAGGGCAGGACCCTGACACAGATAGTATGTTGCTATGATGTCAAGAATGCACACATACAACACTCTACAAAAAATGTAGAATGGCTTACATGTAAATGTTCTACTTTTACTGCAGTAAAAGGAAACTGAATTATAAAAACAATGTATTTCATATTGTCTGCAGGTAATTGAAACATGACAAGTAACAGTTTTCATAATGCCATCAACTGTTAGTATTTTGACAGTTATTGTGCTATTAATAATGAATAGAAAAGTAGTGTTTTGACAGAATGACTATATCTAAATTTTGATTGAGTTAGTATATGTAGAGGTTTTTAGGAGTTTGCATTTATTCAACAAAATATGGGCAGAAAATTAACTATTTCGCTAATTGTGTTGCTGTGTTGCATGTAGGTGTGTTGCTGTGTTTAGAGTTTAGAAAAAGTACTTGAAAGGGGTGGTTGATTATGATTTCACTTTTTTAACTTAGTGTGTAATGTTTCTGTTAGAGCAACATCTGCAAAGTTAGGACACTCAAAGTTAAAAGCAAAGGGATATACTTTCTTTTAAAGAAATCAATTTTTAAGGACTACAACAAGCTTCTTCCCGGGTTGGTAACATCACTAACCATAACATTTACATTAAACACTGCCCCCGAGAACACGCAACAAAGTGGTGAGACCATGTTATTGCAATACAGTACATAACACAAATGCAATATCATGTCATAAAAGCAAGATGACAACATCTAATCATAATTAAACTAAACTATACTTGTCCTATATTCATGCAGCATATTCTCTGGCTCTGTAAACATCTTAAAACAGTTCCCAAATGAGCAATTTATAGATTATCATGATAGAATATGCTAATCAATGACTTTTAGTTAACTCCACATCAGCTACATAAATTCATCAACTAACCATTCAGAAACGTCTTACTGCATTCTACATGTTGTCACCTCTTGAGTCTCTTCATTATTGTCTGACTCTGGTTTGAGCATAAAAGGCTGAGCAGTTTCTGACATTTTCAGTGAGTCTGCATGAGGTAATTGGAGCTGTTAACAAGAGCTCTTGAAACCCCGCCCTGTTCTAGGGAGCAGCAGCTCATTTGCATTTAAGGTGCACACACAAAAACTGAGCGCTTTTGCTCACCCTCAAAAAGTGACAAATTTAACATGCTATAAAAAATTATCTGTGGGGTATTATGAGCTAAACTTCACATACACACTCTGGGGATAGTTTTCCCATTTTAAAGATTTCGTAATTGAGATAGCTATGTAAACAATTAGGACATTTGCATTTCCTGTGTTGTGTGTATTACTGGTAACAGTTTATAATAACTCATGCTATGAAAGTTAAGCATTAGTTAAGCATTAGTAAATAGTCAATTCATCATTTATAAAGCATTGTCCCTACATTAATAGACATTAGTAAGCAGTTTATAGATACAGCTATACATTCTTTTTCTTGATTTATAAACATATCTATAATGTGTTTAATAATTGTTTTTCTATACTTTAACTCCCAGCTCTATCGGCAAAAGTAACACAGTTAAAATGGGAATCGTTTGGGTGTTGGGTGTAAACAATGAAGACAATAAAACAGCAGATAAAAATAACAGAAATGTATTTTCACAAACAAATGACACTGAACTAATACAATTTATACAGAGTCCATAGACTGTTAAGAGCATTGAGTGGTGGTTCTTTACTAAAAACAGTTGTGAGGAAACTTTGTGTGTTGATAGTCCAAAGTGTTCTCCTGTGTATACAATCCAAAGTGCAAGTGTTAGTCCTGGAACGGTAAGTGTCCACAAACAGTACTTCACAATCCAGGCATCAGATGGTCACCAACCTGATTCTCATTTATATGTCAGGCCTCCATCTTAAACCATACTGCTTCTTTTATAATGAGAGGCTACTTCTTACTACCCGTTATGCGATTGCTCACATGACAGATAGTCTCAGTTCTTAAAGACAAATGTTTAAGAGGAGTAAAATGGACAATGAAACATGAAAACCTTAAAACTCTGATACGCAAATATAGTTACAGTATATACAGAGTGGTTAAGACATGTCCCTTATGTGGCAGTGTCACACATTTATCATTTCTAAATTAAGCATTACATTATTTACAAATAAATTATTTAGTTGTCAGTGGTTCATAAGATCATTTAGAAAGTGCAAGTAAATAATTAATAAACTATTTAAATGTACATTTATACATATTATTTAGACATATAGTAATAGTTACTCAGTGTGTTAATAAATGCTTTATTTACACGTATTCCTGTAATTCATGATTAATTCAGGTAGTTATAAAACATTTAGTAGTTGTCAAGTCAAGTCAAATTTATTTATATAGCGCTTTTACAATTGGTAATTGTTTCAAAGCAGCTTTACATATTAGAAGCACAGAAAAAAGGGAAGTGGTTAAAAATAAGCTGTACAAACAAGCGTGGTAATATGTAACATATACAAGATGGTGCTACATTAAGCCAATGTCGGCTGACTCCCAGGGGTGGAAAAAAACCCCTAGGAGAAAAACCCAGCGTGCTAACACTGGGAAAAAAGTCCTAGGAGGGAAAAAACCCCTTGGAAGATATATATAATATATGTAAATGGATATGGAGATCAAAATCTGAATTATACATTTTTATTATAGAGATTAAAAATAGATTATATATAAATATATGTAAGCGGATACGGGGATTAAAAATCTGAATTATAGATGCAGCCAGAACTGGATCTGTAGGCCCATTGTCTCCTGGGCTACGTTGTAGTCAGGTCCAGACACAGGTTCTCCATCTGATCTGGATACGGCCTGGATCCAGCACCCGGAAAACCTCAGGATAAGCAGAGAGACAGATATTAGCGTAGATGCCATTCTTATTCTGATGTACAGGTATATCTAGTGTTATAGGAAATGTTCTCGGTTCCGGCCGACCTAATTATTGCAGCGTAACAATCCTTTAACGGATTTGAAAAATGTTAATGTATTGATAATGTGTTATGTGTATGCAAGAGCAAAGAGATGTGTTTTTAGTCTAGATTTAAACTGACAGAGTGTGTCTGCTTCCCGAACAATGCTAGGAAGATTGTTCCAGAGTTTAGGTGCTAAATAGGAAAAGGATCTGCCGCCTTCAGTTGATTTTGATATTCTGGGTATTATCAACTGGCCTGAATTCTGAGATCGCAATAAACGTGAAGGACTATAATGCATTAAGAGCTCACTTAGGTACTGGGGAGCTAAACCATTTAGAGCTTTATAAGTAAGTAGCAAGATTTTAAAATCTATACGATGTTTAATAGGGAGCCAATGTAATGTTGACAGAACTGGGCTAATATGGTCATACTTTCTGGTTCTAGTAAGAACTCTAACTGCCGCATTTTGGACCAACTGTAGTCTGTTTAAAAGCCGAGCAGAACAACCACCCAGTAGAGCGTTACAATAATCTAGTCTTGAGGTCATGAATGCATGAACCAACTGTTCCGCATTTGTCATTGAGAGCATATGTCGTAATTTAGATATATTTTTTAGATGAAAGAAGGCGGTTTTACAGATACTAGAAACATGACTTTCAAATGAAAGATTGGTATCGAAGAGCACACCCAAGTTCCTAACTGAGGACGAAGGTTTAATGGAGCACCCGTCAAGTGTTAGAGAGTATTCAAGGTTTTTTCGTGAGGAAGTTTTTGGTCCAAAGATTAGGATATCAGTTTTTTCTGAATTTAATAATAAGAAATTTCTTGTCATCCAGTTTTTAATGTCAGCTATGCATTCTGTTAGTTTTGTGAATTTGTAGGTTTCGTCAGGGCGCGAGGAAATATAGAGCTGAGTATCGTCAGCGTAGCAGTGAAAACTAACACCATGCTTCCTAATTATCTCTCCTAAGGGCAGCATGTACAGAGTGAAAAGCAACGGTCCTAGTACTGAGCCTTGTGGTACTCCATATTGAACCTGTGATCGATACGACATCTCTTCATTAACTATTACAGACTGATAACGGTCAGATAAGTACGATTTGAACCATGCCAAAGCAATTCCACTAATGCCAATATAGTTTTCAAGTCTTTTTAAAAGAATGTTGTGATCGATAGTGTCAAAAGCAGCAATGAGATCTAATAACACTAATAGAGAAATACAGCCACGATCGGATGATAGGAGTAGATCGTTTGTAACTCTAACGAGAGCAGTCTCAGTACTATGGTATGGTCTAAATCCTGACTGGAAATCCTCACAGATTCCATTTCTTTCTAAAAAGGAGCACAGTTGTGTTGAAACTGCCTTTTCTAGTATCTTTGACAGACATTTACTAGACATTTACTAAATCTCTCTGATCTAGTTGAGGTTTTTTAATAAGAGGTTTAATAATAGCCTGCTTAAAGGTTTTTGGCACGTATCCTAGTGTTAAGGATGAATTAATTATATCAAGAAGTGGACCTACAACCTCTGGAAGCATTTCTTTCAGTAGTTTAGTCGGCATTGGGTCTAACATACATGTCGTTGATTTTGATGATTTGATAAGTTTAGATAATTCTTCCTCTCCTATAGCGGCGAATGATTCTAGTTTTACCTCAGGGACACTACAGTGCACTGTCTGAAGCGAAACTGTAGACGGTTGCATGTTTTTAATTTTCTCTCTAATATTATCAATCTTGCAAGTAAAGAAGTTCATAAAGTCATTACTGCTGTGCTCTATGGAAACGTCAGCAGTTGAATCTCTGTTTCTAGTTAATTTAGCCACTGTGTCAAATAAATACCTAGGATTATGTTTGTTTTCTATTAAGAGATTTGAAAAATAAGTAGATCTAGCATTTCTTATAGCTGTTCTGTAATCAATCATTTTTTCTTTCCACGAAAGGCGAAAAACTTCTAGTTTTGTTTTCTTCCAACTACGTTCAGCTTTTCTAACAGCTCGTTTTAGAGCCCGAGTGTGCTCATCATACCACGGCGTTGGATTCGTTTCCTTAATCTTCTTTAGACATAAAGGAGTGACTGCATCTAATGTGCTGGAAAAGAGAGAGCCAATAGTTTCTGTTGCAGCATCGAGTTCTTCTAAGTTGTCAGGTATACTAAGGCGATGAAACTGCTCGGGGAGATTATTTATAAAGCAATCTTTAGTGGTAGACGTGATGGTTCTACAATATTTATGGCTGGGTGGTGGTTTTGTAGTCTTGGCTAATTGTATTATACACGAGACTAAATAATGATCTGATATATCATCGGTCTGCTGTAGAATTTCAACAGCATCAATATCAATTCCATGCGACAGTATTAGATCTAGGGTATGATTACGACAATGAGTGGGTCCTGACACGTGTTGTCTAACTCCAATAGAGTTTAAAATGTCTGCAAATGCCAATCCAAATGCGTCTTTATTATTATCTACATGGATATTAAAATCACCAACAACAAGGACTTTATCCGCAGCCAGTACTAACTCTGATATAAAATCAGCAAATTCTTTGATAAAGTCATTATGGTGCCCTGGTGGCCTGTATACAGTAGCCAGCACAAATGTCAACTTACATAATGTTACATAAAGCTGTCACGATCACCAGTGAGAGTGCCCTATCAGCCACTAGAGGGCACTCCATCCCGGACTCTCATTTCCCACAGAGACAGCTGGGTGCAATGACATGGTGATAATGAGTCCGGGGAGTGCGTTATGGGTAATGTAGTGAATGCAATGGGTGGAAATGAGAGTCCGGGATGGAGTGCCCTCTAGTGGCTGATAGGGCACTCTCACTGGTGATCGTGACAAAAGCACCATCACTTCAAAGGAATTATATTTGAAATTCTTTTGAATGATTCTGAATATATTACTATAAATTACAGCAACACCTCCCCCTTTGCCTTTCTGTCGAGGATTGTGTCGATAATCATAACCTTGAGGACTAGATTCATTTAAAGTAATGTAATCGTCTGGTTTTAGCCAGGTTTCTGTCAAACACAGCAAGTCTAGTTTATTGTCTGTGATAATTTCATTTACAATAAGTGCTTTTGAAGAAATAGATCTAATATTCAGTAACCCAAGCTTTATCATTTGTTTATCTGATTTATCTGTGATTTTCATTTTTTGAACATCAATTAAATTTTTACCCTTAAAAGGTTTCGGAAGTGTTTTGTATTTACTAGTTCGAGGTACAAACACAGTCTCTATGTGATAATATCTAGTTGTCAGTTAAAGGTGCAATATATTCTCTTCAGAAACATTTTTTGTTATGCTGCTTGAAAGTCTCTTCATATCCTGATAGCAATCACTATGTTAAGCGGTCTAAATGTATTTTTATAAATATATATCAACTGTGGAAGGTGTAGGACCATAAAGTCCGAACGGTCCGATAGCATCTGTTCCCTGTCAGTCAATGTGTGTTTGCGGAGTCAGAGCAAGAATGACAGGAAAACAGCAACAACCTAACTTTCCTTCCGAACTGACAACAAGTGGCACTGGAAAAGTATTGAGCAAAAGAAAGCCAGACTACAACTGGGCTACAACGAAAAAAGGCTGGATCATAAGAGCTAAAACCCCAAATTAATATCAGTGTTGCTTTTCCACACTGGAAACAACTGCATTAGTCAAATGGTCTTAAAGATGATGCCATGGTTGCAGTATTTCTTTTGGACAGGCAGATACATGGTATGATTTGATTTTGGTGTGTTTTGATAGTAACGCATAAAGTAGCATATACAGGATTGGGCAAAGATACATTAAAATGTATTTTAAAATAAAATACCAAATACCTTAATTTTAAGTTTATCAAAATAAACTACAAAATACAGCAGCCACACCATGTATCAAAATAAACTACTGTATTTTTGTATTTTAAAAATACTAAAAAATACTTTTACAAGGGAGCATGAAATTTCTCTGCAAACCTTCCATCAATTGGCCTATTTAATCCATCCCTTCACCATTACATTGACTGTTTGATAACAACAGCTTTTCTCTGCCCAAGTCATGCATAAATCTGACATATGCAACCAGTAAATTTTTCAAACATTTTTCAAAATCCATGAACACTTTTGTCATTCACTATCTGCAAAACACTATATTTGCAGCACATTGTTCCAATGCTAAAACACTGCTTTCAAAACTGATAAAAGCACATTCAAATCAGAATGATAGCAAACTGTACATTTCTGCAATTATAGATAAATATATATTAAATATATTATAATTATTATATTATATAAAATCTTAGCAGAATATTTATAATGAAATTAAATAATTATTCCAAACAAAACTAATTACAAATTCATTCCATACATTTACCAAAGTGCTTGTCATGTAGGGTCGTGGGGAGGTTGGAGTCTTTCCCAGCATCTCGGGTTGTAGGCAGGAAAACACCCTGGACAGATGGCCAGTCCATCACAGGGATGAAACATACACACATTCATAATCACATTCACACCTACAGGCAAATGTACAGTCTCCAATTCACCTGTCCTGTATGTCTTTGGATTGTGGGAGAAACTGGAGCACCAGAGGAAACCAACGTCAACATGGGGAGAACATACAAACTCCACACAGAAAGACTCCTGAAACAGCTGGGACTCCAATACTGCCACACGTCATTATATAGCCATATTTCTGATGTTTTTTGTTTGTTTTTGTAATTATTGCTTCATGAATTTGTTTTGTTTTATTTCAAATCTTTATTTTTTGCAAGTAAATTACTATATGTAAAGATACAGACAAAACAAATGGCTGCATTTCTCATTGATTCTTTATGCTGTAATACAGTCAGTAAAATGAAAAGATGTCTTTTCCTGTAATGAAATACTTGTTTATGTGAAAAATCATTTAAACTTCAAAGATCAAAGTTCATCATTTATATAATGCTCTCTGTTGTTAGTGTTTTTTAGGTAAGTATGTTATGAATGACGTGTATGTTTCTGAATGAGAACTGTTGCCATGCAGAGTTATGGTAGAACAAGCTTATTTTGAGACATATATGAAGTGTTTTATTGGTCTGAGTGAGTTTTGGAGGTGAGATTAACTGTTTGGCCAAGATTCATGTTGATAAAGCAGACTGAGAAGAGTTGTGAAAATGGTCAATAAAGCAGACTATGAAGAGTTGTGAAAATGGTCAATACTCTCAATTATGATTTCAAGACTTATATTTAATTTATTATTCATCAATATAAAGTGGTCCTAGTACAAAAAAAAAGCTAAATGAATTATTTGCATTTTAAATGCTTTTATAAAATAAAAAAAGAACTATCGAAAGTTTAATCTCGGCCAACATTGTGTGTCTCTGTGGGTCGGTCAATACGGTAGAGGAGCTCAGCAGGGAGGAAGTATCCCAGGTACTCCACAGTGTTTGGGGTAGTATCTATGTAGTAATGGCCCCCCTCACCATGGTGACTGAAGCCATGGGTATGCTCCACTCTCAGGTCAAGACCCTGTGAATTGTGCACAACAGAATTTAAATTGGGAACAGACTTTAGCTAAATATTAAGCAAAGATTCAAAATAATATTGTCAGAAAAATGGAGGATATGACATTGTTACTGGTTTGGTACTCACGGGGTCTTTGGACACCATGACAGTTTGAAAGATTAGTGGTGCACTGACTTCAAAATGCCTGAGCCAGTTATCAACATCCTCACTGGTGTTTAGAGGGCAGATAGAGAATGCACGTGGCTTAAAGACAGAGCAGTGAAATGTTTATGTTCACATACTGTATAAGTAGCTCCCATAATTTATGTTGTAACGTTTCTATTTTAAGTTTAATCATAGTTCAAGTTACCTTATTCTATAAAGTTTAACAGTGACTGCTTTCAAGGACTATGTACAGTACCATTCAAAAGTTTGGGATCTGTAAGATTTTTCAATGTTTTTGAAAGGTCTGCTCACCACAGCTGCATTTTTTTTTTTTTGGGGGGGGGGGGTCTTAAATTGAACTATTATTCAAGACTGGCTTTGTAAAAAAACAGACAATGCTTTTTTTAACCTTAGAAGGCTGATGAACAATTTACACCTTGTCTGACTCATTTGTGGCAGAGGCCCTGATCTCTCTCGATGTCGAGAAGGCTTTTGACTGTGTTGAGTGGGACTATTTTTTATTCATTAAAAAAATTGGGTTTGATGATAAATGTGTGCCCTGGTTAAGATTATGATTTTCTGACCATCTGTTCAAGATATTAGCAAAAAAAGCCATTTTTCATATCTCATGACCTGTAGATGGCATTGTTCCCAAATTTGGCATGGGCCCTATGATCTTGGTTCTGATGAAGTGTACCAATTTTTGTTTTTATTGCTCAAAGTTTGGCTGAGATACAACTTCTGAACCAATTTTGGGTTGGCCTTGTTAACTTCACAACATCATAACTTTTTTTTTATTACTCTTATATAAAACGTCTCAGGTTACGTATGCAACCATGGTTCCCTGAGAACAGGGAACGAGACTCTGTGTTTACCGCTTTGGGGAACATTACACGTGATCTGATGTCTTAAAGCCAACTATCCAACAACTCCAGTCTCCATTGGCCGGTGGAAACCTATGACGTAATATGGCGCGACCCGGAAGTATATAAGGAGCACCTAGAGAATCAGACAGTATCTTATCGTCTTGAGGAACTGTTCAGCAGGCAGCCCAAGGCATGGCATGGCAATGCAGAGTCTCGTTCCCTGTTCTCAGGGAACCATGGTTACATATGTAACTTGAGACGTTCCCTTTTGAAAGGGAATTCAACTCTGCGTTTACCGCTTTGGGGAATGATATACCCACGCCGCCATGCTCGAGGAGAGTGCATGCCAAAGATGGCTAGACAAACGTCCGGTAGTTTCGAAAGAAATGCCATAAGCAACTCACCCTTGGGTCACACAAGGCTGTCAGTGACAGCATTCCCTACGGCCAACAGCCCAAGCTAAGCCTAAAAGAGGCCTTCCACAGAAAGCCTTCCAAGGCTGCTCAGAGCTTCTGGGACCAACATTTCCGTGGAAAAGTGGTCCCTTAAAGGGAATGTGGCCAGGAAACCGAAAGGAACCCCGGTCAGTCACTAGAGGGGAATGAAGTCACCCCCAATGCCACCAGGGAGGCCGACCTGATCTGACGAAGGAAAAACTTAGTCTTGGCCAACCCTGTCTGAATACAGAATCTCAAAAACGCATTGTTCAGAGAAGAGAGCAGGTAAGAGTGACTGCGAACGAGCAGTAAGCAACTCAAACCCACGCGTAGAGATGGGCATCCTGGAGAACAGAACTCAGCTGAGTGCTATAAACCCTCATATTGAGGGGAGTATAATCAGCTCATCCTAGGATCTACTATGTGTCTGACTAAATGCACTGAGGAGGCTGTGCGCTAGGGAACCCTGATACAGGGGAGCACAAACCAGCCTGGGGCTGATCTCAATAGGAGACTTCATAGAAGTCTACAACCAATGATCAGCTTAGGGAGCTAAGCACAATTACGTCAACAACCCAAAGGGGAAGTACGAAGCTTACCTAACAGATAGACTATACTGTAGGCACATAATCATGGAGGCCGGGAAGGGGCCTACAGCATGACTAGAGTTCTGCATAAAGAACTACATAACACCAGAATACACAATCACAAAGTGGTATTCCAAGGGTGGCCTACAAGGCCGCACCCCTGAAATCTTGCTTGCTGGGAGCAAGAACGACCACATGACTTAGTAACTGTGAGTGCCTACATAACAGTCCATCCAACACAATCCACAATCCAGCAGTGCACTCTGTAAAAGAACCTTTTTACTCTCTAAGCGAGAGGAGTGCAGCGTACGCCATCATGTGCTAAGGAAGGCCCCGCGGGGCCTGTAACCTCAGCTAGACACGTGGCATCAGCTCGTGGCAGTGTTATCAAGCTCCAGGCGAGACAAATAACCGAACCGCAAAGGAGGTTAATCAGTCACCCAGGGCCCTGGCCAACCAGCAGCATTTAACTCCCTCGGGTTGGCGGTCACGCCGGCGATACCACCTCGGTTTTTTTCTTACCAGTGTGAAAGAGACTCAAAATACTCTGTCAATGTTGCACATACAATTAAGAGTTATACACCATTTTAATCTGTGGAATATCTTCTTTTATTTGTGTACACTCAGAGTAAAAACAAAATGTTGTGCTTTTTGCAAAATAAAGAAAACTAACATTATGCGTGATCTGTCATCTCCCTCTGAACGAAGTCTGATCTGATAGTTCTCAGAAAATGAACTGTAACTTAGTGAATACTAATCACAGAAAAATTAGACTTATGTCTAACAGGGTTCCCGCAGGGTCTTAAAAAGTCTTAAAAAGTCTAAAATTCGGAACTTTAAATTTAAGGCCTTAAAAAGTCTTAAAAACGGCCAGATTTTCATCCGAGGTCTTAAATTTCATTTTGTCACGTGTAAAAATTTTTTTTTACCCATTTCCAGAAATGTTACCTGCTGAAAGTTATTACAAAGTAGCAAAAAAGTGGCAAGTCGTAGTTCTTTCTGGGGTATATTGGTGTTGGTATACGCACTGATAAAACTACAAATCCTGTGATAAATGCAATACCTGCCCGCGAAATACGTTTGCCTCTGCGTCTTTCAACGGAGGCGATTTCTAACGGAGTTACTTTCAACGAGACATGGCTAATCACAGCGATTTCTGCTGTTTGTTACAAGCGGTACCCAGCTCCATGTACGAGGCTCACTGCAAACTTTGCAAAAAAAATAAAAAATCAATCAGGTATTCTGGGTGTGAAGGCGCTGGAGTCACACGCCAGAGCGGAGAAACACAAGCTAGCCGCAAAATGTCTTCAGCGGACTCGGCCAATTAGCCTCACCACTGCCGTCGTCCTCCTCAATGCCTGGTCCCTCCGGTCTCCAGCGCAATATCATCGCAGCTCCGTCGAACAACCTTCAGGGAACTTTCGGATCGACTGACACATCGAAAGCCGAGGTGCTTTGGATACTACACACGGTGACTAAACGGCACTCATTTAATAGCAACAGTGAGATTAGCGATCTCTTCCAAGTCATGTTCCCTGATTCAGTATTCGCGAAGACGTACTGCAGGCCCAACAAGATCACTTATGTGGTGAGATTTGGATTGGGGGAGTTTATAAAGGGGGAACTGATTCGTACTCTTACCGGGCCGTATGTCGTAATGTTCAATGAAAGCCACCAGGACCAAGCAGCTTGACATCCACATTCGTTTCTGGAACAATGGAATTGTTAAGTCGAGGTACCTGGGCTCACAGTTCATGGGACAGTGCGGGACACACACACACACATCAGATAATGATTGATAGATAGATAGATAGATACTCTAATTATCCCGAGGTAAGTATCTATCGATCTAACATGGATTATCCGGTGTGTGTGTGTGTGTGTGTGTGCGCGCGCTACATTGGTTGTTACCTGGGTTGGAGTAGCCTGTTCAATCTCTATTAGGCTATTAATATTCTGTTTTGTAATGTTAATAAATATGAGATGAAATCTATTCTATTTGAGGGCAAGTTTGTTTTAGACTATTTTCATTTTGGGCCTAAGGTTTTGGGCATTTGGCACATTGTGGTGTGTGGAAGGTTACTAATGTGATTGCTTTATCTGTAAATTAAATTAATGCTTTTTCAATGACTGTCACAGACACGTCAGGTTCCACCTCACTCCCTTACCCACGCACTCAATCACCAGCCTACTAATCACCGCCACCTGAAGGTCATCAACACCATCATGACCGCCTGCATATAAACCCCACACTCACACACACTCACTGTCCGGTCTCGTTTGCACTACAACTCAATGTATGCTTACCTCAAGGACTCCAGACACTATACTTACCTGCTTCATTCGTCTCCATCGTCTCCTTTGTCTCCAGTACTCCTCGTGTTCCTACCTGCCTGTGTGTGTGAGTGTCTCTGCCATCCGTCTCCTACGCCAGCCTCCATCTGCACCTGAAATACAACGAAAGGACAGTATTACCTTCTCATTCACATCCAAGAACTGCTTTATCATCACTCCCTTACCTGTTGCTCTGCTGATTACTTCAATAAACATCCATAACTGCTTTTATATCTGCCTCCGGTGTCTCTATCATAACAGAAGACCGGACCATAACAGCATTCATCAGCATGAGCATCACCGACCCGTTCCAGGAGCTCGTGGACGCACTGCGCCGAGCACTCACCCCACAGCCACCATCACCGTCATCCACCACCGCTGCAGCTTCCGCACCCACCATCACCGCTCCTTCTCCAATGTTTACCGCCAGTCCCATGGCCAAACCGGCGCCCTACTCTGGATCGGCGGAGGAATGCAGCGGATTTCTCCTTCAATGTGAGCTGGTCCTGGAGATGCAACCGCACCTCTACCCCACCGACACGGCTAAAATCGCGTTCATAATCTCCCAACTGCAAGGTAAGGCCCTTCAATGGGCGGATTCACTCTGGACTCAGAAAGGCTCTGTTGTAAAGTCATATTCGGCGTTCGTCTCTCACTTCCGTGAGGTCTTCGGGAAACCTCTGACAGATTCTTCGACTGGTGAGAAGCTTTACAATCTAAAACAAGGAAATAACACCGTTTACGAATATGCCTTGCAGTTCAGAACGCTAGCCGCCACCAGCGGATGGAATGAACAAGCCCTCATCACCACCTTTCGTCAAGGATCGGAGCCTAATGTGCGGTTGCATCTCGCTGCATACGAGGACTCCATAGGACTCGAACGCTTCATCCAACTCGCCATCCGCGTGGGTTCTCGTATGTAGTCGTGTCTCCTCGAGCACCAGGGCCAGTCACTCTCCAACATCCTCCTCCGTCGATCCGAACCCGTCAGCCCTCCAGAACCAGCAAGTGAACCAATGCACGTGGATCATTCACGTCTAACTGCTGCTGAAAGACAGAGAAGGCTGACCCTGAATTTATGCTTATACTGTGGATCTCCGGGGCATGTAATCTCCACATGCCCAACTCGTCCTCCTCGGCCCGTGGTGAGTGCTATCATTCCCTCCATTCAAAAGATGAAACCACTCACTACTATTGTAAACCTTACTGCTGCTAATGCCTCTGTTCCAGTGGTGGCGCTCCTCGATTCAGGGTCAGCAGGAAATTTAATCTCCGGCGCCCTCTGTCGATACCTCAAGCTCAAGACCTCTCCGTCTCCGATTAATTACCAGGTCCACTCCATCACGGGCAAACCCCTGAGCCGTAAGACTATCCGTCGTTGTGTGGGTCCTCTCCAACTACAAGTGGGTATACTTCATACGGAGAACATCCATCTGCTGGTTCTGGAGGAGTCCACCGCTGACATGGTTCTAGGGCGTGACATGGTTCTTCAAGTCCTGAAGTGGGGCGACCACTGTTTCTCCAACTGCTTCCCAGTACTTCCAGTTCCAAGATCTCCACTCTCCAAGACTCTCTCCATTAATGCCACGTCCATCGAAAGTCCTGTAGAGAAGCGCTCTGTGGATATCCCACCTGACTACGCCTCCTTCAGTGACGTCTTCTGCCCGCAACGCGCCTCCAAGCTACCTCCACACCGGCCATGGGACTGTGCCATCGATCTGTTACCGGGTGAGCCAGTGCCCAGGGGACGCATCTACCCCCTGTCAATACCGGAGGAGTAGGCCATGGAGGAATACATCAAAGAGGCCCTAAACCAAGGATACATCCGCCCGTCTACTTCCCCTGCTGCTTCAAGTTTTTTCTTTGTGGCAAAGAAGGACGGAGGCTTGCGGCCCTGCATCGACTACCGTGCCCTCAACAAGATTACCATCAAGTTCCGCTATCCACTTCCCCTCGTCCCAGCGGCCCTGGAACATCTCTGTGGTGCCACTGTGTTCACCAAGCTGGACCTCTGCAGCGCGTATAACCTCATCCGGATACGCGAGGGGGACGAGTGGAAGACCGCCTTCGTCACGCCCACCGGCCATTATGAATACCTGGTCATGCCGTATGGCCTGGTCAACGCCCCCTCCGTATTCCAGGATTTCATCCACGAGGTGCTCCGGGAGTTTCTCCACAAGTTTGTGCTGGTGTATAATGAAGACATCCTCATTTACTCCCGGAGCTTGGCCGAACATCACCACCACGTTGCGGAGGTCCTCCAACGCTTACGGCAATACCACCTGTTCCTCAAAGCAGAGAAGTGCTCCTTCCACCAGCCCTCTGTCCATTTCCTGGGGTACGTGATTGATCACAGTGGCATCCGGATGGACGAGGGGAAGGTCTCCGCAATCCAGACCTGGCCAACTCCAACAACCATAAAAGAACTCCAACGCTTCCTCGGATTCTCCAATTTCTACCGTCGCTTCATCAAGAATTACAGTATCATCGTCAGCCCACTCACCAACTTGCTACGTCAACAGCCCAAGTCTCTGTCCTGGTCCCAACCTGCCACCAACGCATTTGAGACCCTCAAGAAAGCCTTCACCACCGCTCCCCTCCTCGTCCACCCTAACCCAGGCTTACCTTTCGGTTACCAACCCCCACTGTTCCCCTGGGACGGGGAACCCTCCAACGTTCCGGCAGTCGACTACTGGTTCCGGGAGAGCGAGAGGGTTTGGGACTCAGCACACCACCAACTGCAGAGAGCCCTGCGCAGACGCAAGATGGCAGCTGACCTTCGGCGCTCCGATGCCCCTACCTACCAACCGGGGCAGAAGGTCTGGCTGTCCACCAGAGACATCAGTCCCCGCTTCATTGGCCCGTTCACCATCATTCGACAGATCAACCCAGTCACGTACCACCTCCAACTCCCTGCACAGTATAAAAGAATTCATCCCACGTTCCATGTCTCACTATTAAAGCCTCACCACCCTTCTGTTCTTCCTTCCACAGAACCTGACGTGGCAGCCGTCGAGCCCCCCCTTCCACTCATCCTGGATGATGGTACTGCCTACGTGGTTCGTGAGATTCTGGATTCCCGGTGCCGTGGTGGTCTACTGGAGTACCTGGTTGATTGGGAAGGCTATGGCCCCGAGGAACGCTCATGGGTCCCCAAGAATGATATCCTTGATCCTAATCTGTTACAGACTTTCCACACCAACCACCCGGACAGACCTGCCCCACGCCCTAGAGGACGACCACCATGACGTCGGGGTCTTCGGCCCTCAGGAGCGGGCCGTGGGGGGGGGGGGGGGGGTACTGTCACAGACACGTCAGGTTCCACCTCACTCCCTTACCCACGCACTCAATCACCAGCCTACTAATCACCGCCACCTGAAGGTCATCAACACCATCATCACCGCCTGCATATAAACCCCACACTCACACACACTCACTGTCCGGTCTCGTTTGCACTACAACTCAATGTATGCTTACCTCAAGGTGTCTCTGCCATCTGTCTCCTACGCTAGCCTCCATCTGCACCTGAAATACAACGAAAGGACAGTATTACCTTCTCATTCACATCCAAGAACTGCTTTATCATCACTCCCTTACCTGTTGCTCTGCTGATTACTTCAATAAACATCCATAACTGCTTTTATATCTGCCTCCGGTGTCTCTATCATAACAATGACTGAATTCATTGAAATAAAATGATTTTTTCAGAATTTCTTTGATTTGAATATTTTTTGGTAGTGCATCGTGTAGGTCTTAAATTTCAATCTTTATGGTCTTAAAATGTCTTAAAAAGGTCTTAAATTTGACTTACTGAAACCTGCATGAACCTGGTCTAAAGAAACGTTGAAATGTCAGGTTTTAAATTGTGCAAGTCAATTCGAAAACAAAAATTCAGTGTTTATGTAATCTGTATGAAAAAAGAGCCATGTCAGAAGTCCGTGATTCAGCTCATTATCCGCTAATGCGGCCACGCCCCAGAGTGAGCGCTATTCAACGCAAATTCTGAGGCAATACATGTATACATCGTCTCAATCGTGTATTTATTGTCTTGAAAAGTGTTTATCTGCATATTATAGCGATCTCTGGAAGCCTCTGTTAGTTCATTAGTTCCTGGAGAGTCACATGGTTGTTCTTCTTTTAGGAGGCATTTGTGGACTAAATGTGTACAGAGCGCCCTCCGGCTGCAAGTATGAATTGAAAACACAGTATCCAGCATTCATAGTGATGACAATAAATATTGAATAAATATTACTCCTCTGTATAGAAAATTGACATAAACATATGAGAATCCATCAATATTTCTCCAAATTTGCATGCTTTTAAGCTAAAAGGCTATATGAAATGCCATAGAGGTAACATAATTGTTCAGACACTTTGCATGACAGAAATACATTACATTTTAAAGTATATAATAGAATACCATTATTTTAAATTGTAATAATATTTCACAGTATTGCTGTTTTTTCTGTATGTTATTACATACAGTTAAAACATATAGTGTTAACTTACTGTATTTCATGATATCCTTTATTCATTAATTCTGTGTTATGAGTTTATTCCGTGCCCATTCACTGATTGTGTGAGGATGTATGACGCCGTGATTATGTAGTTGTGTGAACTTGAATGTATATATAAGTTTACATACATGGCATGCATGAAATTGGAGTATTTACATTACCAGCACATCATTCAAAACTGTTTTGTGTGAGTGTGAGACTGTATGCATGTGTACATAATTTGTATTCATCAGTGTTGAAATTGATTCAAGTAAAAACGGTGAAGAAGCATAGCGTGTGTAAGTTTATTCATTTAATATAATCATTTACAGAGCCTATTACAATGTTGAACTCCATCATATCGCCAGGATGATAATCCTCCAGTCTAAAATGAACGCGTTTTTCGACGCAGATGCAGAAGTGAAGTCCCGTCTCTTCACCTGCACAAAACAAACCCCGGCACAGAAGATAGCAGCGTAGTTTTTCTTGTTAGTAAACCTCTGTACTCGATGTCCTGACAGGCTGAAGTTTGTGCAACCTCCACAAACACAATAATTTACCATTACGATGATAAATAGAATACACTGAATCAACACAGAGCTCTGCGAACATCTCCCTGTAGTGACGTAAAATGACGCGACGCTGAAAAAAAAGCGTTTTTTACAGAGACCGTCACTTTATCTACTAAATTAATGCCCTTATGTCTCGCAAAACATTTTTAAACCCTGCAGTACCTTTTTATATGGTATTTTTGTACAAGGTTATATATTCATCTCGAAAAAAATGTTAAACCTGCAATATGCACTTTAACTCTTAACAAGAGGAGTGTAACTCCGCCACAGTACTCCAAGAGAGGCCTGACCTAAGGCCTACTCAAACAGAGGTGGGCACCTCTGTGGGTAACCACACAGAACTGTGCCAACATGTAACTGAAGGGAGGCCCTAGCGGGGCCTTCAACTTCGACACGTGGCGTCAGCTAGTGGACATCATGACAAAACCAACCAGCGGGCCATGTACTCAGAAACATCTTTATACTTAAAGCAAGAGGAGTACACACTCCGTCACAAAACTCTACGAGAGGCCTAACCTAGGGCCTACTCTTACAGAGGTGGGTGTGGCCGATGGTGGTTTAATCATATAAGACCAACATACACACTGTGCCAACATGTGATATGAAAAAGGAGGCCTGGTGGAGCCTACTACTTTTTAAACACACAAAGCATCAGCTAGTGGTCTTAAGTTCACAGGGGACCAGGTCTAGACCCAGAAGAAACCTATGGGTAACTAAGGAAGGCCTATAAGGCCTAACACCTCAGACAGACACGAGCATAAACCTGTGGAAGTACTAGCATACGTGAGCAAAACTCATGATATTCAACCAACAGCGCCTATAATACAAACTGTAGCTAGAAGGAGGCTAAATAACAAAAAAGCCAACAACCCCTGTAGCTATAAGTAAAATGGCTGCTTATGGTAACGATCACAAAGGGAGTTAAACAGAGATAAAATAAAATACAAATCTCAACACTCAACCTGAGTGTGCAATCCAACAGGTGATGCACTCAGTGAAACACACTAACCCTAAACGGGGAGTACAAACACACACCACGTTCTTAAATAGAGGCTAGTTACAGCCTACTATCATAGAAACGGGTGCTAACCTGTGGCAGCACCAGAGTAATGCTCACATAAATATGTAGGGGTAAGGCTTTAGAACCCAAAGCAACTGAATGCTTTGTACATACATGCCATCCACACAGGATAAATGTTCTCACCAAACAGATCTGAAAAACTGTGCTGAACCCTAGAGAACGGAAGCTAAAAACTAGCACCGTAACTCAAGCTTGAATACAAATTCAAGGGGTCCAGGGGAACATGATATAGCATGATAAAGGTTCTAGAAAGTGGGGCCTAGCATACACTGCATGACTTATCTACGCAAAGATAAGGGCCTACCAACTGAGATACAGCACCAAGAAGGTTAATGACAGCCTATAACCTTAGCTGTTAAACTTAGCTATAACACCTACATAATAAATGAGGGGGAATGGGCATACGGCCTAGCGACTCCCTCAGGAGGAGGCCAGAACTAGGAACTATACAACCTTACAAGGGATAGTAATTTTACATAATGGGTGATTTAAAACAAAACACCTAACCTAGTTCTAGCCTAGGCCGCTAAATATGGCCTACGGGCCACACAGGCCTGGGCTTCACTTTAAATCTTCTAAAATATGAGGAGAAAAGGAAAGCACTACAAGCCAAACAGTGCCAGGCGGCCGGTTAAGGCCGTCCTACACATAAATAACTGAAGTGACGAGTGCTAACTCAAACCAAACTAACAGTATTAGCTGAGAAGCTACTCTAACATAGGAGGCTACAAAATAGCGGCCATAATGCGGCCTGATTATGAAAACTAGCCAACCTAATGATTAAGTTATTTTGCCAAAAAAAATACCTCTAACTTTACTGACTACATGCTCAGGAAAGTTATACAGGAAAAACAAGGTCTACACTTTTTATATAAACAAAAATATAGACCCAGCTTACCTTCCTGTGGCTTGTAGAATGAAGATTTCTCCTCCTTATTTTCTTGCATGAAGAAGTATGAAATCAAAAGTTCTTTTAAGCTTAAAAGCACTTTTCACTATTAAGCCAGAAGGTGGCCTTATAAAAATATTATCAAAGGCCCAGCCGTCAGCCTGACTGTTAAAGAAGCACCTGAGCATGTAAAATGAAACCAAAAATCAGGAGGCGGAGGAAGAAGGGGCAAGGGCAAATGCAATTTTTAGTTTTAGTACATTTAGTTCACCTGATTCCTTTCTTTATGTTGATCACATTCAACATCTTACATCGAAACTCTGCTCAGTACAGTAGTGGCCATTTTGAGAAGTACAGTATTCCCTTTTTTTCACTACTCCTCCTTTAAATGTTGCCCAATTCTTACGAAAATTGGCTCAGATCATCTTTGGACCAAGCTGCACAGAAATGACTAAACAGATTTTTTTTCATCTATCTTCAAAAGTGATGACGCGAACTTAACAAGGTCGATCTGAAATTGGTTCAGAGGCTGTATCTCAGCCACACCTTGAGCAATCAAAACGAAAATTGGTATGCTTCATTGGAACCATGATCTGAGGGTCCATGTTAAATTTGGGAACAGTGACACCTATAGGTCATGAGATCTGATTTTTTTTTTTTTTTTTTGCTGATGCTGCAGTTTTTCAGAACATGATCTAGGTGTCAGATCATGATCTTTGTGACAGTGGATTCCTTGTAAGGCCTATATGTGCCAAATGTGGGGATACTGATTTTGCCAGGATCGGATGAACCATCGGGATGCCATTTTGAATTTTGTCATAAATTGCAATATCTTTTAAACAATTTGACATATCGGCACAAAATTCAGAAGGTATCATCATCAGACACCTAACCGTCTCATACCTGAGAAGTTTGAACACAGCACCACCTAATGTTCCAGAGATATAAGGATTTTTGCAAAACCCTTAAAGCTTTGTCCAAAATTTGTATTCTCAATGTTTTGTTTCCTGGCTAATGTCGATTCTGACGTTGTGTCATTTGTCTTTTTGCTTAAATGTACCCATCCACCATACTGAAGTAAATGAAAAACTTTTTTCGTTACTCCTCATACAAATTTTGTCCAAAATTGGCTTAGATGATCTTTGTACCGAGCAGCACAGAAATGACCGAATAGATTTTTCATATTCGCTACCGTTCCCGAAACTTGCTTGTGTTAGTCGTCTTATGTTAGTTAGCTTAGCATGATAATTGGTTAATTGTAAAAGTTGCTTCTGTTCCAGACATTGAGTCTTTCTGAGAATGATCTAAACTGAACTTATTAAAAATATAACATGGGTGCATTTCTACAAAAATTCTTCATTTCGAATTGATTCTTACTTGAACTATGGAACTTCAGCATCTGGGTGAACACACATCTTCCCAGTGGTGCAACAAGATGAGTGACAGGCGCCTGGCCCAGAGAGACCCGTGTAGGATAACTTTATAAATGCTGTGTAATGCTGTGTCATTTCGATTCCTTTATAATCTGGGTAAACTTTGTACTAACCTTTCTTACTCAAGAATTAGAAATAAGTGTGTTTTTGTTCATACTATGTTCATTCTCATCTAAACTTTTGTACATTTTGTGTTCATTCTCACCTATACTTCTGAACCATTTGTTTTTCATCTACATTACATTTCTGCCGTTTTTGCTCTATATGCAGCTATATTTATTTATAATTATTGTTATTTAAATGTATATATTTTTAAATGTATTATTATTATTTTCATTATATTTTCCTTGTATTTTCATTATTTTCATAGTATTTGAGTCTCTTGGTGCAAGCATTCATAATCTTTTTTTGTAACTGACTCTAACTGTGACTGTTGTATTGTCTTTTTTCTTCTTTTTGTAACACTTTGATTGAAAATTATCAATAAAATAGTTAAACTAAATTAATTAATTTAAAACTAACTTTTATATTTTAGTATATTTTCTATTTGTATATATTCTATTTCTGAAATTGAAATCTTGAATCTTACTTACCCAAACTTTTGAATGCTATTGTACAACCGTAGAAATGATGGAGAAAGACCTTCTTTACAGATGTGTTATAAATGAAATTATATTTTGTAAATATCTTCTTTTATGTTCCACAGAAGAAAGTTTTACACTATTACAGGTTTGAAATGATATGAGGGTGGGTAAATAAGACCAACATTTTTGGGATAACTTAACACGTATGTCCATAAAAGTTTATGTAAGTTCTGTTATTGTCCATAGAATTGACAACACTTAACTATAGACTATGATGCTATGATAGTTATCCACACAAATTACAAAATCCAATAATTACTGAAATGTCTATTATTTAGAAACTGCATGCGCTAATGTATTATTTTTACTTTTTAACTTCCGTAGTCTTGTGCATTATAGGCCCTACAAATATTTAATTTTTAATTATTTTATCATTTAATTACCATGATATGGATCTTTGCCTTCCCCTTTTGTATGACGAAAGTTCCCCCCAGGGCCACGCTCTTCTCCCTATAATGTTGTTCCATGGTCTTTCTCATGCAGCTCACAAGACTGTCCTCTCCAGTCCTTCTGCAGGCTCTCACCTCAATGACCTGCAATGGTAGTTTTTTTTTTTTTTTTCAAACTTTGTTATATTTAAAAGTTTGGGGTGAGTATGATTTATGACACATCAACAGAATGACATCTGAAGGATTATGTGACACTTAAAACTGAAGTAATGGATGCTGAAAATTCAGCTTTGCCATCATCACAGGAATGAAATCACAAAACTTTAAAATATATTCAAATAGAAAACATTTATTTCAAATTGTAATAATACTATTTTATAGTTTTACTGTATTTTAGCTTAAATATTTGCAGCAATGGTGAGCAGACTTCTTTTAAAAACATTTAAAAAATCTTACTGCTCAAAACTTTTGAATGGTGGTGTAAAAATTCAAATCAAAACATTTGAAGTGGTTTTGGGTTCCTTTAAAAATTATTAGTAGCTCATTCCTAATAATCATTTCATCACTTATGGCCATTATCAAAGGAAAAACTCCATGTAGTAACTCAATCACAGTACTGAGGTTGTACAGAGATGCAAAGTCCCCATGGTTCTTACCTTTCCAGGTTTGCCTTCACATGCATAAAGGTTTGCGAGGAGGCCAAAGTCACAGTCATGAAACCTGTCACTGTATTTTTCCTGTACACATTTTCCATTCACTGGATTGATGGTGGAAAAATAACTGCCATTCACCGCAGGTCTCCCCTCAGCTTCAGTCACCACCAAAGGCATTAACTAGGACAAAACAGGACAATAAAGTGTTAAAAACCCCATTGAACTCTGCATTAAACCAAAAAGAAGAAAAATCCCGAAACTACGATGTGTAGCATTATGCAGAAGCAAGCATTTTCGTTTAACAATACCATTGCAAATTGACATAAAAAATCATCAGTACTAAAAGGACCATTCATTTTTTTAGGTCTTGAAATTCTAATGTGGAAAATTGGTTTTAGTGCAGCTATACATACCTCTCCATTTATCCCAACTGTCTTAGAGGAGACAGCACCAGCACCAAGAATAAATGCACCAGGCAGCTCAACCTCCTTGGACACAAGGTTCATGTTGTAAACCTTTGAGGGGGAAGTTTGCATCAGTTAGTTGTACAAATATGTTTCTTTCTGAAATTACATTTACAATTCATTAACGCACCTTATCCAGTCGGACCAGAGGAATCAGATAGGGTACACCTCCCACATCAGTAATACGTGGTTTGCCACAAATACCTAATAAAAGAGTAACAAGTGTTGTTTAAAGAGCCTGTTACTCCTTGACATAAACTGACTTACATCTGTACTCACCCTTGACAGGAAACCTGAAAGGCTCGTTTGTAAGATCTGGACAGTCAGTAACAGACACTTTTACATCAGAAAAATTCTTATTCAGTCCTGATTCCAGCACTGTAAAACACACAAATATATTAGTCACTATAACATATGGAAGCCCCACACCCTACAGCCCTAAAAAAGGTGTGTAGTGGTTGGGGGGGGATTAGATCCTTCCTGAGCCTATTTTTTTCTCTATCTCTCTGATTTTTTTTCTCTCTCTTAATAAAAACTTTTTTGTCTTCGATAAATTTTTTTTGGCAAGTCTGTCGAACCAGCCTTCCCTCCAATAACATTCACTCAAACTTGTTCCGGCACCTCTGTTGGAGCCTGGGGCAGAGTCTCTTTTGCAGGTTTGGAAGTGGATAATGATGACGCCACGTCTACGGCGGAGTCTGATATAAAGTGTCAGTCTCATAGACCTACAGTGGACTCCACAGCGTATTGCAGCGACATGAGCGATTTCCCTGATGCTATAGATGAGAAACTCCTCCGCATCATGACCAAGGCAGTGAATGAGCTCAGCCTGGAATGGTTTTCCCCCACTGAGCCAACCCAGATTCAATCTTTTTGTCAGCTTGCTTTCTTTCAATTGGACTGGTTTTGTGTTTATTTTTGGAATGGATCGATCATAGGCCTTATTTATCTGAGCTTATGTACCTCAGTTTTTGAGTGAAAAAAATTTGCACCGTTTATCACACTAGTGCGCTTTAATGTTTAAATATGAAATTTGTTTTGAAATGGTTTTATTTTGTTTTTATTTATTACAAAATGGCACAAAATCACACTTGTGGTGTTCCCAGTCAAAAATGACTGGCCTGCAGAAAAATAACTTATAAATCACTTGTTACACTATTTTATTACCAAACATTGGATTCAATCTTCTTGTCCATTTCTTTTGTCAAAATTAGGACAGGTTTTGTATTCATTTTTGAAACTGATTAATCGTAGGCCTCATTGATCTGAGTACACTGCATAACTTATCTACAAAAAGATATGGGCCCACCACCTGAGAAAAACAGCACCAGGGAGGCTAATAACAGTCTACAACCTTAGCTGTTAAACTCAACCAATTGCACCTACATGAACAAGGGGAATTGGGCATACGGCCTAACAACTTCCTCGGGAGGAGGCCAGAACTAGGAACTATACAACCTGACAAGGGATAGTCATACATAGGGTAGTTAACAAACATACCTAACCTAGCTCTAGCCTGGCCGCTAAGCTGCGGGCCTACAGGGCCACACGCCTAGTAAAGCCTGGGCCTCACCTCCAAATCTCATGGATAAGAGAAAGAAAACGAAGCTCACACGCAAATAATGTCAGGCGGCAGATCAAGACCAACCTAAACATAGATACTAACTAAAGTGACGAGAGCTAACTCAAACTACTCTAGCAACCAGCAGATGAGAAGCTACTCTAAACAATAGGTGGCTAGGAGGTGGCCATTTTGTGGCCTGCACAATATATCATTCTAGCCAACCTATCAAACTTCAGTTTGCCCAAAAAAAACCTTACTTTTTCTGATTACATCCAAAACCCAGGAGACGGAGGCAGAAGGACCTCCTGGACCTCCTGACATGCTCAGAAAAACTATACAGGAAAAACAAGGTCTTATTTTAAAACATAAAATATAGACCCAGCTTACCTTCCTGCGGCTCAAAGACCGAAGATTCCTATACTCCTTTTTCTCTACATGAAAGGATATAATCTAGGGTTCTTTTAAGCCTAAAAGATCCTCTCATTATCAAACCGGAAAAGCGGGTCAACATAAAAATTCTGACCATAAGAAGCATCTGAGAATGATATATTTAAATATATATACACATACATTATACATATATATATATATATATATATATATATATATATATATATATATATAGAAGGTGAAAGAAGAAGAGGAGAGGGTAGATATAATCGTTTTCCCTTATGTAGCTGGGGGATCGATTACAGATGCAACGGTGTTTACAATCGATCACCCATCTCACTCTCGCTTCTTCCCCCTCCTGTCTGTCTGGGCTCAGATACAAATCTGTACGGCTAGGGGTTTTTCCATGCCCTCCCGATCTCAAATGCGTTGATCAGGAAGGAATGGAAAGCTTATGGGAGCTGCAGCGTTCATGGACAGAAAGGAACCACTTGTCGAGCCGTCCGCACGCAGCCCCTTTCTTAACATGCTCTCACGGCAGCTGCAGCCTGCCAGAAGCACGTCCCACAAACACCAGCAGCTCCGCATAAACAGCAGCCAGAGGAGCGCGCGCTGCCAGACGCAATGATGTCAAACATGGACGTCATCCTCATCCAACAGCTCATCCTCGTCAGCCCCAGGGGAGCTGAGAGAGAATACAACTCTCTCAAACTTCCCAATGAGCTCACCTGCGAGCCCTAAGATTGCAGCTGCCGTTATGCCTCAGCACAAAAGGGGCCAGAATCACCAGGCACAGATGCGGACACCTCTTCCCTTGAGAAGAGTGCCAAACGAGAATGGAGCGTCCCTATAGGGAGACGCTCACAGTAATTAACAGAAAACACACGCCCTCAAGCACTGTCTATGCGTGCTCCTCTCCCAGACAGAAAACGCCCAGAAATGTGTATATCAAGTGTCAAAACCCTGAGACACAGATGAACACACTCTCTTGAACGTTTGTAAGGCATATTATAGAATCCCTTACCGGAGTCGAAACAATCGCGATCAGACAGAACAGTCCCGAAAGACGTAAGATACTGACTGGTTTTCTAGGTGCTCCTTATATACTTCCGGGTCACGCTATGATGATGTCATAGGCTGTCGCCGGCAAATATGATTGGAGTTTTTTGACACTTGGCTTTCAGACATCAGCTCATGCGTGACGTTCCCCAATGTGATTTGAACGCAGAATTGATGTTCCCTTCGAAAGGGAACAGTCTGTAATGTTTTGTCTCCTATATTTGACAAAAACAAAAAGTGATTTCAAAAGAGTGATTTTGGTATAGATTTTAAGCCACAATTCAGTCTCATCTTTTTTTGTCAACAATATTGCATGTGTTGATTTAGTCACAGTTATCGTTTGATGATTGGTGTCGTCTCTCATCGTCTAGTCTTAATCATGGAAAAAATGGTCGTCAACGAACATTTTTCATCATAGTTTTCGTTAACGAAATTAACACTGCCACTGACAGGTGAAGTGAATAACACTGATTCTCTTCATCACGGCACCTGTTAGTGGGTGGGATATATTAGGCAGCAAGTGAACATTTTGTCCTCAAAGTTGATGTGTTAGAAGCAGGAAAAATGGGCACGCTTAAGGATTTGAGCGGGTTTGGTCCAAAGTTTGACAAGGGCCAAATTGACAAATTGTGATTTGATTCGACGGCCAAGCAGCACGTCAGTTCTGCGCCTGCGTGAGATGAAATGCCTTTCCGAAACAGCAGGAGGCAGTAGCTGAACAGCCAATCAAAATGATCCAATGGCCCGACGGACCGACGAGCTCCAACGTCAATTTAACACGTCGAATCGGCTGAAAAAAGGCAGACGAGGACCAACTTCAGCCGACGGTGCGGAACACACTGAGAAAACTTAGTCGGCCGACGAAGAAAAACTGCCTGACGGCCGACTGTCGGCTTGGTGTGTTCCTGCCTTATCACACAGGCAGAACTAGGTGTCCTGTTACAGATACAGGGTACTTTTATGATCAGAAAGAATGTTAGTGACTAGTGACTCCTTCTTCCTGAGAAGGACAAATAAACTCTCTTAATCCTATGTATCTCTATATAACCACTTGGGAAATGTATAAACATGTATCCAAGTTTGCCATCTCATGACTTTCCTTTTACAGGCTTTATTCTATTTGTTAATTTTCTCTTTTGAACTATTTTGGGTATTAATATTCCAGATCTGCAATTTATAGTTAACTGAGATCACATTGGCAGCATGTTTGGTATCTATGGACTCCAACTTTCATTTCCTATTTGGTAATTTATGTTACATGTTACTAACTCTGTGACATGTTAGTATTATAAGAATCTAGAAGGTTATTCTCTCATTCATCCAATCCAGTGTCTTATGCTAATATCTTGCTACAGAACAAAGACTCGTAAAACTTCCCTCTGAAAGGGAAACTCCTTATTGGCTCAGACACCTCAAGAGGGTGTGACATCTTCACTGATCACAAGATCAAACCCCTCTTCTCTTCCTGCTCTTCTTCTTCTCTTTTACTGACAAATGATGATGTTAAGATGATGCTGTAAGAAGCTAGAAGCTTCTGTGAAACCACAAGCTTGTGCCAGGCTTCGGCCTATAAACTTCCATTCACCAAAGATCCTCTGAATCCAACTGGTTCTCTTTCATCAAGACAATATCAGCAAAGATTCGACGGGAGCCTCCACAAATTGCATCAGGACAGTTTTAATTCAACTTGAAGAGACATGCAAGTATCAAACTTAGTCTCATTATTTGATACATTGAGTATCCTTACCCCTTTTAAAGAAGGGCCTGTTAAAACTAAACTGATGGTTTGCTCAAGGCTGTTGATCTGCTGAATTCCAAACAATGCTGTAACTTCTTGCTTTCCTGTACTCTGCTTTAGCTCTCTCTTTCCCTTGGTAAACTGTATGCATGTACAGCTATGGAAAAAATTAAGAGACCACTCCAAGTTCAGAAATCAATGTTAAGTGGTCTTTTAATTTTTTCCATAGCTGTATGTATGTGAATGTTAGAGTAGTTAAGTGTTTAGTCTAGTTAATAAAGTCTTGTTCATGTCACACGTAAAGTTGTCCGTGTTTTGCGCTCATATACTGGAGTCCCTATTCATGCAGATCCTGACAGGCTCTTAGTAGTACTGTACAATAAGATTGTTATTTTCCATAACCTGGAAATGAACATTTCTTAGAATTAATAAACAATTAATGCTGTGTGTTCATTGGACAACAGGTTAATTGGTTGTAATATTAATTTTATTACATTAAGTTAATTATATTAATTATATTATACTTATCCAAATATTTATAATTAATTATAACTAGTTATGATTAATTATTCATATTTATTTTGAGTTAATTTGCTACAACAGGGTCATGGGACATTTTTGCTTTGTGGCAGTGCACATTATGGTAAAATGGTTCAAGCAAAAATGGTTCAAGAATGGTTTGAGGAACACAACAATGAGTTTGAGGTGTTGACTTGACCTCCAAATTCCCCAGATCTCAATCCAATCGACCATCTGTGGGATGTGCTGAACAAACAAGTCCAATCCATGGACGCCCCACCTCGCAACTTACCGGACTTAAAGGATATGCTGCTAACATCTTGTACCCCCTTTCCACCAGCACGAACCGGGTGCTGGTTCGGAGCTAGTGCAAGTTCAGAGCTGGTTCAACTGACGAGCCATCTAAGAACAGGTTTGTCTTTCCATGGGCTAGAAAGCCAGCACAGAGCCAGGTCTTACGTCACTGTATATGTCTCATAATTCACAGCAAAGCTAACGCGGCAGCGCCAAACACAAACACGCCAGGCTTGTTAGGGATGCATCGGGTTCTCGCAGAGTCATGGGGCGGTCGGTGCGTGGCATTGGGGAGTGATCCAAAAGCACAAGGATTTCTGTGTTCTACAAACGCTCCCGTGGTGCTCCGGTGTCAACCACCGATCGGTCCGCACGGCTCCGATGTATCTTGAACAAGCTTTCCATCAACAATGCCGGACGTTTCGCTACTATTAATACTCGTAGCTTTGCGAACCTACAGCGGCATCCAAACACGGTTCGCTGTAATTTGCATATAGACGGAGATTACAATCGAGCTGCTATTAGCTATTAGCGGCTATTTCAAAAATGGCAGTCGCAACTTTCTTGTTGGTCAGGGTAACCCCGCCCCCAGCCCCTGATGCAAGCGGTTCTTACTTCTAGCCCAGCAATGTTTTGGTGCTACTTACAAATAGGGTTGCAAAATTCCGGGAATTTTCAAGGCTGGAAACTTTCCATGGGAATTAACGGGAATATATGGGAATTAACGGGAATTAATGGAAATAAACTGTGAATTTAAAAAAAAAAAATGCAGAGTTCCCTATAACAAGGAACTTAAATGTAGTTTAAAAAAATCTTGCAGCATAATTTTGTTTAAAACAACAAGATTTAATGCAATTTAAGTTGAATTTGTACCCTGCATTCCTCGGTCACTTGCACACAGCACACTGCTTACTGGAGTGCCATTGAGGCCACACCCCCTGCATGTACTTGCATTCTTCCATAACATGCACAATAACACTTTATTTTAGGGTCATTTAACTAGTTGCATTAGCATGAGTATTAATAGAATATTGGCTATTTATTAGTACTTATTAAGCACATATTAATGCCTTATTCTGCATTACCTTATTCTACATTCTTAATTGTACCCAATACCTAAACTTAATAACTACCTTACTAACTATTAATAAGCAGTAAATTAGGAGTGTTACCACATGCACAGATAATTTGATGACCCTCCCCCCCACACACACACTCCCCCCTGAAATAAAAAAAAAAATCCTCCATATTTCACTTAAGGGGGGGATTCCCCTCCATTTTCCAGGCCTTGACTACCACAGAAGCCACACTTGCTGCATTTGAGCCCAAGGACTACATCAAGTCCAGTAAGTTTTGATTTTAAAACTTGGATAAATATATTTGATCTATGGTATTATAGTTTAACTAGCAAATACCAAAATGTGTTTATACAGTACCTAGCTAGCTAGCCAGTAAATCAGATATCTAAATTTAAGCTAGCACTATTTCATTGAAAATTTATGAGGCTAGCTATCATGTAGCTAGCTCAAGCTGTGATGCTCTTTCTGCCAGTTTTCTGTTATCATACAGAATTACTGTACCACCCAAAAGTTTGGACACATTGCTATTTTTAATGTTTTTGAAAGAAGTCTCTTATGCTCATCAAGCCTGCATTTATTTGATCAAAAATCCTTCAGAAATCATATTAGGTTTTCTGAAGGATTTTTGATCAAATAAATCCAGGTTTGATGAGTGTAAGTATCAGGATTCTTTGACGAATAAAAAGTTAAAAATTAACAGATTTATTAAAACAAAGAACAATTTATTTAAAATAGAAATCTTTTGTAACAATACACACTTACCGTTCAAAAGTTTGGGGTCTTTTTTTGTTCTTTCTTTTTTTTAAAGAAATTAATACTTTTATTCAGCAAGATGTGTTAAACTGATAAAAAGTGATAATAAAGATTTATATAGTTAGAAAAGATTTTAATTTGGAATAAATGCTGTTCTTTTTAACTTTTTATTTATCAAAGAATCATGAAAAAAAGTATCACAGGTTCCTAAAAAAAACATTAAGCAGCACAACTGTTTTCAACATTGATAATAAATCAGCATATTAGAATGATTTCTGAAGGATCATGTGACACTGAAGACTGGAGTAATGATGCTGAAAATTCTGCTTTGATCACAGTAATAAATTAGAAAAAAAACATTATTTTGAAAATAGAAAACCATTATTTTGAATTGTAATAATATTTCACATTATTATTAATTAATTAATTAATTATTTATTTCAAAAAGCCTTCAAAAACATTAAAAATAGTAATGTGTCCAAACTTTTGGGTGGTACAGTAATTCTGTATGATAACAGAAAACTGCCTAGCAGAATGTAGAAGAACATATACTGTATACAGTGTACTATGTTATAGTTTGTTTGAGCAAGCATGCTGATTAAGGAGTATTTATTCATCTAGCTTTTTTATAATTAATTTGCATCAATTGTAAAACATTTTTACCATTCCAGAATATTACAGTTGTTTATCTATTTATATACCTGTGCATTGCATTGCATAAGTGTTTTTACTAGCTTTCTTTCTAATCATCTACAGAACAATGCCACTCACACCATCTCATGTGTGGATACATTTCACCTCAGCCAATGTGGAAGGAAAGGCTGTGTACAGTTGCAAATACTGTGCAAACACCTATGTTAAGAATGCCACAAAGATGCAGAATCATATAGCCAAGTGCCCAAAGTTTCCCCAGGGCTCAAAACAAGCAGCCCCAGGCAAGAGTTCATCTGCTTCCATTCGGAGTGAAAATAATTCAGATTCAGACACCCTCTCGTCAGCTCCTAGTCACTCTGGAATCAGAGGATTTTTTGACTCAATGGATGATCGTAGCCAGAGAAATGTTGATGAATGTTTTGCTCGAGCAATGTATGCTACTGGCTCTCCTCTGATGCTCACAGCCAATGTCTACTGGAAGAGATTTCTGAATGCTCTTCGCCCCGCATACAGACCTCCCACCAGACATGCTTTATCTACTCATTTGCTGGATACTGAGTTCAACAGAGTGCAGATTCCATTTCAGTGATCTCTGATGGGTGGTCGAATGTCCGGGGGCAAGGAATTATCAACTACATCGTCACCACCCCTCAACCAGTATTCTATAAGAGCACAGATACAAAGGACAACAGACACACAGGACTCTACATTGCTGATGAGCTGTGATCATCAGTGACCTTGGACCTGAGAAGGTTTTTGGACAAGTAACTGACAATGCTGCGAACATGAAGGTTGCTTGGGCACACGTGGAGGAGACATACCCTCACATAACAACAACTGGCTGTGCTGCCCATACTCTTAATCTTCTCCTTAAGGACATCATGGCACTGAAGACAATGGACACACTGTACAAGACAGCAAAACAAGTAGTGAAATATGTGAAAGGCAAACAGGTAGCTTCAGCAATCTACTTCTCTAAGCAAAAAGAAAAAAACAAGAACACCACACTGAAGCTCCCCAGCATCACTCGATGGGGTGGGGTTGTCATCATGTATGACAGTCTGCTAGAGGGGAAGGGGTCTATGCAAGAGATAGCCATATCCCAGACTGCAGAATGAAAAGAAATGAAAAGAATCCTGTTGGATGATGTGTTCTGGGAAAGGATGACCAGCAGCCTGAGAATCCTCAAACCCATAGCAGCAGCTATTGCCAGGATTGAAGGTGATAATGCCATCTTGTCAGATGTTAAATGTCTGTTTGCTGAGCTCAAACAAGAAATTCAAACTGTCCTACCTGTTTCCTGCTGCTCCAAGCAGAGGAAACTGCAGTGGTCAAATCAATGGAGAAGCGCCAAGAGTTCTGCATAAAGCCAATACATGCAGCAGCATACATGCTGGACCCAAAATATGAGAAAATCAAACTCTCTGCTGAAGAGATCAGCAGTGCTTACACTGTCATAACTGCCATGTCTCACCATCTGGGTCTTGATAAAGGCAAAGTTCTTTGCAGTCTGGCAAAGTACCATACCAAACAAGGCCTTTGGGAAGGGGATGTGATATGGCAGTCTTGCCAGCATATACTTGCATCTACCTGGCGGAAGGGACTTTGTGAATCTGAGGCCCTTGCACCGGTAGCCTCTATCATCCTTCAAATCCCACCAACATCTGCCGCCTCTGAGCGTAACTGGTCTCTGTTTGGGAACACGCACACAAAGGTTCGCAACAGGCTCACAAATGCAAGGGTTGAAAAACTGGTGGCCATCCGGGCAAACCTATGACTCTTTGAGCCTGACAAAGAGCCATCCTCAACAAGGCTAGACAGTGACACCGAAGATGAAGAGGAGTCAGATGTTGGGGAAGTGGACATGGAGGATGTTGATGAGGTCCAGGAAGAAGCCATTGAGACCTGAAAGGATTGAAGAATGCCAAAACCAGAGACCTAAGAAGTTTGAGAAAAAATGCTTCATTTTACATTTTGAATGGGACTTTTTTGGAAGGGCAAGGGTGGGGGATGCTTTCATTTTACAGCAATCATAGGGAAATATGTTTATTACAATTATTAAGTTTATTACGTTTATTACAAGCATAATAATGTTTATTATGCTTTTGTGTAACTCAATGAAAGAATCAATTAAAGTTCTACTTACAATTAAATCAGTCAAGACGTCATTTTTAAGATCTGTATTACATTGCATGCATGTCTGCTTATGACCAAACATTGCATGCATGTCTGCTTATGACCAAACAAAATATTTGTTTATTTACATAAATATGTTTATTTATGTTTGTATATGATATAGTTTATATAAATTTCCCTATATTTCCAAATAATTCCCGTAAATTTCCATAAATTCCTGTAAAGTTTCCAATTTGGAATATTTTCTAAATTCCCCAGATTAAGTTCCCGTGGAAAGTTTCTGGAAATTTACATTAAAATGTTTATATAACATTTTTAAATGAATAGTTTTACATTTCTCCATTTTAAATTTGATTATGCTGTTTGCACTGCTTCATGGGATTGTAGTTCTTTCTCTCACTAAAGCTGTTAAAAGCTGTAGTCCATAAGTTTTGCCTCTTTGTCTGTTTGAAACCTGCAATTGCAGTTATTTGCGGAATTATCATCTTTATGTGGGTTGTGCATCGGCATGGCTCCTCAGCGCAGATGAATCTAATATTTGCTGTCAGTCACCACATCGGTGATACTGTAATTCGGAATCACAGATTCTACATCTTGGAAGTATGACCAATTTAAGAATTTTCACTGGAAAATGTCATCTGAACAAGTAAGTAAGTAAGTCTGCCACTTTTGTTCTGACCAACTGAGAAAAAAAGCATTACAATAAATCACGCTTCCAGTGGTAATTAAATCTAACGATCGCTTAGCTCGGATCACGTCATACTGTGCAAATTATTGTTATTGTTATACTTTGTTCTCTTGTTAATGTTAACAACATCAGCATTGCATGACTATGGGTATTTATTGTGTAATACGTTACCTGTAGATTTCAATTTCTGTAGCCACTCCGCAGTCTGAAGTCTTTTGCTTTTGACTACTAGTGAATCTCCAGTTGTCACTGATGATTGTCATTTGGACCATTCTGGACTAGAATCCAGCATCAAAATGATAAGTTTATTGCAGCTGCTATGAGAAAAGGCTATAAATGATCCGCCGCCTGCAGCATCCTCCACATGCCATATAGCCTACTATCAGGGACTCCTTCTTTATGTAAACAGACGTGACGTAATTACGCAAAGACGAACAGCTGCATGCTCAAATGCACCCACCAGTACCACCCGATTAAAAAACATTATTACAAGCTTACCGTTGTGAATCAGGCTAAGGTATGGAGATAGTTTTGAACACTCGCTAGTTATGTACTTGCTCAAAAATTTATTTTGGATCATTTTTAACCAAAAAAAGTTACGGACTGCAGCTTTAAGTACATAGTCTTGTACCTTTGTATTTTTGTCTGATTTTCAAATACTTTTTTACTTCAAATCAAACATTGTAATGTTATGATTCACCTGGTTGCTGGTTGCAGCCTGTGCAAATTTAGCCATTTTGAAGGATATCTTTATTCTCTAATTGCACCAGGAGGAGGTGAGGAAAGGAGTAAGAAGGTTTCCAGAGCAGCTTTGTGCAAGAATGCACAGGCATATCTTATGTGGAAGTCTTTTTTGTCGGCCACCATATTGGTATTGGCTGATATATGTTCAGATAAGAAAATTAGGCCAATATATTAAAGTCAGTAAAAATTTATTATTTCCTTTAGCTGATACACTTCAGATGTGCGCTGTTCGCCATGATGGTTTTGAATTGCTTAAAATATGATTGGAATCACTTTGAAAAAGAAAATATAGTTAAGTGAAAAGTACAGGGCAAATCTGTCATATAGACTACATAAAATTTTAATGAGAACACTACTATAAAAGAATGTTTTGAATTCTTTGTGCGCCCATGTTTTAGCGCATTGTTGCGGGATAAGCACATCCACAACAGAGATACACCTTCATGACTAGCACAGTCAAGTTCTCTTGTGCATTCACAGCCTTTTGTTTTGTGCAATTGTAAGTTGTAGTATTATGTTTATTTCTTGTATATATATCTAATTTATCTCAGTAGTAAAGCACTTCAGATACCGGTGATCATCTTTAGCTTCAGCACATGCAGCTCAAACAGCAATGCACAACATTAATAACTATGATTGGGACTGTCAAATACATTACATTATAATGAAAACACTACTGTAATAAAACGTTTTGAATTCTTTGGGTTTAGTTGCTGTACAATGTGTTGCTGGAAGAGCACATCCACAACAGGAGTTACACATTCTGATTAGTGACAACATAACTTAGTTCAAGTTCACTACATCATTTTGTACAGATATAAGTTGTAATATTATGTTTATGTTGTATAATGTCTGATTAATCTCATAAAGGATGCGTTTCATTGAGTTAATTAACCCGCTAGCAAAGTACTTTTATTGCTGTATTAAAAAAAGTATTTATTTACCACTTGTAGTACACTTGGACCTGAAATATGGGTTCAAGTGTACTACAAGTGGTAACTAAATACATTGTTTAATACAGAGATAATATCTTAAAAGCACATTTTAGTTCATATTCATGGTGTCTCAAAATAGCACAGTTGAGTACACTTAGATTTTCTTAAATACTAAATAATAATAAAATAATAATAATAAAGAAGTATTACTAGTAGAACTAAAGAAGAATTTTAGTATATTAAATACAAAAATAGTGCATGGAAGTATACTTTTTTCCACTTAGGAGGCCAAAGAAGAGTAAAATTCATTTTAATAGTTATGGAATCTTGCACTGGATTAAACTATAGGCCTACTGTATACGTTTCTTCTTGATGTTGAAGTGCTTGGGCAATGGCTTTTAATGGTGAGCCTTTTGTTTTTGTAATCAGGCTCTCAAATATTATATCAAAATTTTGAATAAGATTTATCGGCCAATATATATATATATATATATATATATATATATATATATATATATATATATATATATATATATATATATATATATATATATATACAGTATATGCTTAGAACGTCACGTGTTATTTCATAAATACTGTAATTAGGACATGGCTAAATACATGAGTAAACGGGGTCTAAAACGTTTTGAGTTTGTCCACTTTTGACCTCTTCCAGAGGTAGTCGAAAACGCATTCGATCAGATTGCTTTCATGGTTTAGATGCTCATGTGGTCAAATATGTTTGAAAAGCCACAATAGACTTCCTACTCTCTGCCTAGCGCTAGCTAGACAGGATTTAAACTTTGTTGGCTGAAGACCCAAGTTTGGTTTGAAGATGAAAAATGTACCAAGCAAGATGTTCTCCCACCATTCCTGATTTCTAATCAGGACAGAAGTGGTTTTGATTTTTTATAGTTATAAAAATCATTTAGTTCAGTTAGAGAACACTACAATTAAAAACTAAATGTGTCAGCTCAATTCAGCGTTGTTGTTGTGTTTTTTATTAAGAATAATAATGAACCCATACAAGCGATTGCCGCTCCCGAATTGGTGCCAATCTGAAAGTGGCACAGAGCGAGCGTTTTCAGTTAATTACTATGGAAGCTCAGAAAAAAAAGTACATAATTGTACCTTTAGGGGTACAATGGTACAAAGGTACAAATTTGTACCCTTGTGATTTGTACCTTAAGAGACCAGTTTTGTACCTTTGGTGACACTTTTGTACTCTCTCAGAAAATAAAGTACAAAATTGTACCTTTAGGGGTACAATGGCTTGTCACTGGGGCTGTACCCTCAAAGGTACAAATTTGTACCCTTGTGATTTGTACCTTAAGAGACCAGTTTTGTACCTTTGGTGACAATTTTGTACCTTTATTTAACAGTACAAAAATTGACCCTTCAAAAAGGGTACAAAATTGGCTTTGACAGCGTACAATCATTGACTATAATGAGATATATATATTTTACACACACACATACACACGCGCTGAATTAAAATCAGAATTTATTAAAACCTTTTCATTTTCACATTTTACAACATTTCATTTGAAACACATTTTTAAACATTCCATATGAGTCCATCTTGCCGGGTGTTAAAAATTAACACTGAAGCAGTGTTAAAGTTAATGAGATAATTGATTGATGATTGACAATTAGTGGTGACACCTGATGCTAATAAGCAGAATCATTGAAGGAAAGGGAGAAAAAAGGTGTTAATTAATGTTTTATGGAATGTTTCATTTCAAGTCACCATGAAAGAGGTCAGCGTTTGCTTTAGTTGGGCTCTTGACTCTTTACCTTTTATTATTAATTTTTCTCTGGCTGCTCCATCTTTGTGTTTGTAAAGCACATTTGTTATGATCAGAGAAAATAGGATCTGGTCACAATATAATTTGATGATTTTATCATCATGCAATGGCCTGATGTCGTTTAGAGTCTAAATCTCTGACTGTGTGCTTGATGTGTAGCTTTAGTATTAATGATTGTAGTCCAGTGATTTTACAGCTTGAGATCCAACAATAGTATGAATTTTTTTTTTCTTTTAAGAATAATATATTATGCACTGAAGCTTCAGTGTTTAAACACACACAGACATCAAGAATCAGCATATAATTCTCAAGAACGGTGACGATAAATAAATACAAAATACTGACAAACAGATCAACTCTGAACATCACAAAACAAGCTACTGTCACAACAAAACAACAGAAAAATAAAAGAAAACATGAACAATCTACGAAAATTACAGGACAATTCATCTGCATAATTCATTCATGCAGCAATGCATGATGGGAGCCATGGATGAGTTTTGATTGGTGGCTCCCATCATGCACTGCAACATGAAGCACTTTGTTTGATTGTCACCATTGTTGAGGGTCATATGCTGATTCTTGATGTCTGTGTTTCAAAAAAAACCCTTCAGATTATAAAAGCTCTGCTGGATCTCAAGTAGTAACAGAGATTTACTATAAAGAAAAAATATTTATATCACCAGTTAATACTGGATATCACTAATGAATCTGGCCATTTCAAAATGAGAAAACAAAACACAACCATTATGACTGTGCTTCCCAAAGCATTGTAAACCTAAATTGATCAACTTTGGCTCGCAGCACTTTTGGGAAACACAGCTCAGATCATAGTTTCTCTGGCCATAACAAATGTGCTCTACAAACACAAAGTTGGAGCAGCCAGAGATAAATTAATGTTAATAAATACTGTAGAGTCAAGAGCCCAACTAAAGGAAATGCTTTTCACCATCATGGTGACTTCAAACTTAACTTTCATTAAAACATTAACATCTAAACATCTGTTAATTCTCAATAAGAACTTTTGTTGATGTATGACAGAAATCAAATCAAACTGGTTAATAATAAGTGTAATAATGTTTAATAGCTGGAAGTCAGTTGTAGTTGTGTCTCTTTTTCTCTTGTTGTTTCTACAGTGATTCTGCTTATTAACATCAGGTGTCACCACTAATTGTCAATCACCACTCAATCATCAATCAATTATCTCATTAACTTTAACACTGCTTCAGTGTTAATTTTTAACACCCGGCAAGATGGACTCATATGGAATGTTTAAAAATGTGTTTAAAATGAAATGTTGCAAAATGTGAAAATGAAAAGGTTTTAATAAATTCAGATTTTAATTCAGCGTGTGTGTGTGTGTGTGTGTGTGTGTGTGTGTGTGTGTGTGTGTGTGTGTGTGTGTGTGTGTGTAAAATATATATATCTCATTATAGTCAATGATTGTACGCTGTCAAAGCCAATTTTGTAAAAATTGGGTCAAAAAGGGTCAATTTTTGTACTGTTAAATAAAGGTACAAAATTGTCACCAAAGGTACAAAACTGGTCTGTTATGGCTCGTTTCCACTGAGCGGTATGATTCGGTTCGGTACGCAATTTTTGCCGTTTCCATTGTCAAAAGTTGTGAATGGTACCCTAATTCTAGAAGTTCGGAAGTTCGGTCTGGACTCGATCCATTGTGGAGTAATTATGCTCGGCTCCCAGAAGGCCGAGCCAATCAAATTGCCAGGGCGGGCTTTAATCGATGATGGACAGGCTATCTGCGGTTACGTAACCACCCACGTCATCAAAGAGCGCTTGGGTTGAATTGGTTTTCACCAACGATGACTGCAGCTGGAGAAGTAAGATGTTTAGATTCCGCTATCACGTCTGTAATAAAAGAAATCGACAGCGCATTAATTTTAAAAGACGAACAAAGAACCGCAATCAAGGCATTTGTCGATGGGAAAGATGTGTTTGCCGTCCTTCCAACGGGATTCGGCAAAAGTTTAAGTACAAGTTCAACATACGTCACTTACTGTTGCTCTGATTGGTTGTAGGTCTATCCAATTGAGTGCAGAGTTTTTTTTTTTTTTTACTGGTTCGGTTAAGACACGCCCCATAATTCAAGTGCAGTATCAGACTCACATTCTGCCTAGAATATGAGTATGACAAGTCAGGCTACCCTAATTCCGAACCGTACCACTTTTTTGGGACCCTTTCGTTGGGGTACCAAGCACAACAGTACCGTACCAAAAGGGTGGAGCTACACTCTGCAGAACGTTGATTGGTTGACAGAGAATCGTCACTTGCGCATGCTACAAGGGGAATGACAACACAAGGCGCCACACACAAATGTTGTTCAGACAACACGTGCATTGATTATCTTCACTTAATGTAGGCTATATAACAAAACAAAATATAAAACACAACCCTGCCTATTTTCGTTTTTATTTTAAAAAAAAATATGAAACCTATTAATATGTGGTTCAGGCAATATGGGTATGTACTCTGATTATCTTCACTGTATGTAGCCTATAATAAAATGAATTAAGACAAAACAACCTTCTCTTTTTGTTAAAAGTCAGTTTTAATTATCAATAATAACCATTATAAAAGTATAAGTATAAAATATGACAAGTTATACAATAAGAAATAAAGACAAGCAAACAATTTAGTCAAAAACGTACAGCGCGCGCACTACAACGGTAAAGTTAAATAAATATATAAAGTTATAAAACTTCGCTTTGCCCTCAGCAAAAACGATTTGCCCGGGAACAAATTATAAATTCATGAGACCAAAGATTGCCCGTTATACACAAGATGAATGATATATTTTTAACCACTACAGAGACATCTGAGCCAGCGGCGAATGTCAGAAGGACTAGCCGAGATACAGCTGCTCTCGGCTGCGTACATTAGCACCGAGCGCCCGGTGATCGCCTGGATCTCACAACTCCGACAACGTCAGATCAGATTTTCAAATAGGCGCTATCTTTATAAATAAACCACAGATTTAAGGTTTAAACAACTACATTCTCGCCTGAAAAACTTTTAAAACTACATTTCATGACACAATAAAATAGTTTATAAATTACGCAGGTTTTCTCCTCCGCTTGCTGGTAGGTGCTGCTGCATGGACGTCTGAACTTTGCGATCTTGGTATTCTGAAACGCCGAATGTTGGCGTGCAGCAAGCATAGACAGTAAAAGAAATGGACACAGCGAGCCCATTGGAACTCAATTGAGACAAGTGAAGCCCATTTTTAGCGATTTTTAGCACTTCCGTTTCTGACGCGCAGACTCAAACTAAGCTTGATGACGTCAGCAACCTGTCTGACAGATGTAAATCTTCTAGTAGCTGTGCGTGCAAACTGCCATCGTTAATCTTGCAGAGACGGCGAGCTTGAGCGGGGAGTTCTTTGGCGTGAGTGAGCAGGAGTAAGTATTCTGATTAATTATTTTGTATAGTATTTTAAAATGTAACGCCAGTACGCCATATTAAGTGAATGCATACTATTGCCTGCGAGCTTCTCCTCCTGTCTGTACGGTAATTTCTCTACTGTGCGACAGAGAGTCGAGTGGTTATGACGCAATCGTTAGCCTATTTTTACAAAAACTGTTTCTACGGGGCCATAATGTAACATAGAAGGTAAGGGAGCCCTTTATACATTGTCGTGTATCTTTAGAAATAAATAATGGACAAATGGAGTCTTTAAACGCCTCAGATGTAAAGTTATTCGCTGTCAAAGTGACGCCAAAATGAATGGGAGTCAATGGGATGCTAACGCAAGTGAAGTTCTGCTACAAGATGGCGGCACGCGGCCGACTTCAAATTCCGGTCAACTTCCTTGGGCACTGGCAGCAAGCAAAGCTCGTCTTCTTCTTGTGACAGACAGCCTCAAGCCGAGAAGCAAGAACGAGATCTGCTGTATGTCCTCCATTGTTGTTTACTGTGTCGTTTTCTTCTTCGCGCGAGAATGACGTCAATCACTACTTTCCGGCTACACCACGCCTATCAAGTAAGGGTACTGCTGGCGGTGGAAACGCAAGCCTGATCTAGGGTGTTTTCACACCTATGGATCGCTTGTTTTGTTCCGAAACAGGGACAAAATTTGTTACAATGTTGCATTTTCTTCTTGGTACGGTTCGCTTTCACATGGCAACATTTCAAAGCGTACCAAAATGCGTTTAGGCAAGTCACATGTGAGTAAAACTGTCCTCTTGGTCAGAGTTTTCTTTGCGTCATCCATCAAAATAATAGGTGTGTTCCAGGGGCGGAGCTACGGGTGGGCCTGGGCCCACCCAGATTGACAGCTTGCCCACCCAGTCAGATCCAAGAATATATATATATTATATGGGCGTCGGAACCATTGTAACCATTGTACTTTTTAAGACCAATATATTGGACCCACTCACTTTTACCGTCTCTAATTCAGCATTTCTCTAATCCCCCCCAGGTGATGCTACTCCACAAACCACCAACAGAACATAAAAAATATCAAAAATAAAGATAGTTTTTAAAACATCGCCAAGTAAAACGCGTTTATAAAGAAATGTCTCTTTACGACCACAACAAACGGGACACTTTTCAGACGCGCATTCCACCTTCGCCTCAGCGCCAGGCACAAGTCAAACGAGCGCGGAAAAGGTAGCTTCAGTTGAACAACAGTGAACTGTGGTCAGATGAGATGTTGTCAGGCTATATCAGTAAAACTCCTATCAGCCGTATAGCCTACTGGCGGCGCGCGCTGCATATTACTTTAATTATAGCTTAACTAAAGCGCAAAAGAAGCTACGGGCATGCACCGTCGTTATTCTGTCGTAAATTAAGTCATGAAATTATTAAACATGCGATTAAAGCTGCCTCAAAACTGTGCATGTATGTATTTATTGACATGGTTTTAAAACTACTGTTATCCAATTTGTTGGCCTTAAAACGTCTTAAAATGCATATATGTACACCAAGGAAATCAAAATTTTCTAGGGGGAGCATGCCCCCGAACCCCCCTAGCATAATACATTTTGTAACCTCAGTAATTATGCAACCCTGCGTACTGCCCTGCTTATTTTCTATCGAACGAAATCAAAGGTAAACGTGTATTCCTCCAGTTGTGCGCGCTTTGGGACTAAACTTTGTATGCACTGTGTGATCAATGTGTGAAAATAAATGGGAGCAAAAATGCGATTGAATGTAAAGGTTTGTGTCTCGTTGTTCTATTCAAAAGAACTACCGATTGATTGCCATTTTATCTATCTATCTATCGATCTATAAATTGCATTAAAAAAATTTGGAGGGAGGACCCACCCACATTGTTTTTGCTTCCGACGCCCGCATGGATCGCCTCTTATTTAACACAGACATACAAATTTCTTATCGAATGGAGATGTTTCTTTCTTTTAGGTAGCCTACAATTATTCGCGGTGTTCATTTTTGAGACGTTTCAGAAAGATTCTTGCAGAAAAACAGCTGAAAGCGCACCCTGTTTTTTATTTATTTTATTTTACAAAAGTACAATGTTTTGTTGTTATTGTGAGCGTACACGAATAAAAGTAGGCCATTTGTAAGCTTGACGAAAGACTTCTTGTTTCTGTCATGAGGAAAAAATCCATCAGAACGCGCCGGCGCGTTCGTCGGCCAGAGGGATAAAAATAGCCAATTTAGTTTCATATTTATATTTAAATATTAGGCTATAGAGCCTATATTATTTGTTAAATTTCACCTATGTTGATTATGAAAAGTGAATAGCATGACGGATGCGCAATGTCGGGAGACATGCAGCTGGTCAGACGAGTTTGACCACTTCATTAAGTTTTGTTTTATAGTAAGCCTTTCTTTAAAGTGAATTTCGTTTTGTAGAAATTGTATCTTAATTTCAATCACTGTTTCATCAACCAATTGCCTATATTTAATAAATAGGAAGAAAAACAAAAACGTCGGGTGGAATGTATTGAAGTGCGTAACAAACGAACATGTTTCTGGGGCCTTTGAATAAGGCTGAAGCAACATTCTGTTTTTAAAGGCAGGGTAGGTAAAAAAATGTATAAAAAACTTTTTTTCAAAATTTGTTTAAACTTTATTTATATATCAATACATAATTAAAATGTAAGTACTCTGAAAAAGAAAGTATAAAAATCGAGTGTCTGTAGACCTCTCACGACTGTTTTAAAGACAGCTCATTATTTCCATTTACTCCACCCCCTCCCTTCTGGGCTCCTTCCAAAGCCACGCCCCCAAAACGCATGAACGTGAGACTCCGACCACTGAGCTGGAAGACGCATTATTTACCTGAGACGAGCGGAGAGGAAGGAGCACAGTGCATGTAGTGACATCATGTCAGAATCACATGTAATAAAAATAACTTTATAATTATGAAGATAAACAAACAAGATGTATTTTAGTACTCACTATCAAGCTAGCATATTGATATTGGTAAAGTTTAAAATATATATTTTTTGATTCGCTAACGAGCTAGTTATCTATAAGGCAAAGCTAAAAACAGGTTGCATGATACACGTTTTTCCATTACCATCATTTACACTGTGGTGAAGATGAATTTCGTGTAAGATTCATAACATATACGTTGTTCTACAGATAAACAGAGTAACATACACTCAAATATCAACTCACAACTGCATTGCAGACACAAAATAATAACACACACATACAACAAAGTGTGTACGACACACACAGATACAAGATAAAGACATCAGTAAACATAGGTAGAGAATATAAAAACAAAAAGGCGAAAAAAAACGTGCAGGTAAACTTACAGGTGAACATGGTAAAAGAGTTAGACAGAGGGTAAAATTATGCACAATTCAACACTATCATTATTTATCGTCTCTACTACGGCTCGCTAAGTAATGTTATGTTGGCTATATTACGCAGCTACGTGTGCTAATGACACATGCTTCATGAAAAAATAAACAAAAAAATATGTATGATCAAAATACAAAAAGAAAGATTTACCTGTCCAGCAGAAATAAAGCCATCGAGGAGTCACTTTTCAGCCCCTTGAGTTCCCTCAGTTCTCGCCATCGCTGGAAAGCCACGCCGATATTAACTCGCGTTTTATTTCTTTGTTTATCCAAAGACTTTTTGTTCATTGCCTTTTCTTGTACTGTTACTGTCTTCCTTTTTTGCCTGGTTTGCCTTCACTAACTGCATAGGCCGGTACTGTGAATTTTGCTTGCCGTTTCTCTGCCATTGTTTTGGTATTCCTAGGATCCATGCCTCTTGGATTCCCCAAATCAAACGTGCGCGCGCAAGTGGGCAGGTCATGTGTGGCAAAAGGGTGGTTGCCATGGTTGCGAGAGAGAGTGACAGCCGCCTAAGCCAATCCTATGTTTCGTCCCGGATGGAAATAATGAGCTGTGTTTAATACAGATTAAACGGTCTAGAGTCACTCGATTTTTATACTCTTTTTATCAGAGTTCTTACATTTTAATTATGCATGTATATATATAGAAAGTTTAAACAAATTTGGAACAAAATTTCTTACCTACCCTGCCTTTAATGAATTTCTTAAATAAATTAATTAATAATTCATTCGATGAATCTGAACGTATGTTTACATGAACGCTAAATAAAGTGATCGGGTTAATGTGTGAGCGTTTGTCACAAGTTTCAAATCAGTAGGCCTATTGATTATTTTTATTTATTTTTATTTTTTTTATCGCAAGCTGACTTTTTTGTTATTTTTATTTATCCATATAGCTGCCTGTTACCATGCCAGGTTATTTCCAAATCATTATTATTATTATTATTAGGTTTTTTTTTTTTTTTTAAATCGGTTGGTGCTGTTGGTTCAGGTTGTAACTGCAGTTTTGTCTTGTTCTTATCTCGTAGATTTACTTGAATTGATATTGTCACGTAATATTATATTAAATAACGTAATTTGAACTTGCCATACCTTGACTTTTTGTGACGCCACTTAGGGACGGTCCATCATTTTTTTTCCCCTCCCCAATTAAGCCAGTTGAAAAACATGGGATGATGAGAATTATTCTGGCCCACCCACACTTTTAGAGGCCCACCCACCATCCACTTTCTGCCTCCGCCACTGGTGTGTTCGACATCGGCTGCGGCTGGATCAAGCGGCAACCTCCCCCTGTTTCTCGTGAAGCCAATACGGAAGTGAATTAAACTGCAATTCATCGACTGGCCGCTAGGGACAGGCTGCAGAAGTGAGCAGAATCTCATTGACCATGTTAAATTAGCCAAGTTTACAGCAGAAAAAAACATGTTTACAGTCTGGTTCATATTGTGGTTTTGGTCTATACTGCGAATTTGCCCTTCATGACAACTCTGAGGGGGGTGAATTTTTTTATAGCTCATCCGTTTAAATTATATTAAGCCTTAAAGTTCTGCATAATTAAGGGCGTGGTCACTTGAGTGACAGGTATGCCGCTGCTGTCTGTGAGCCGTCATGTTACCTCAGCAGCTCATTTCAGCCGCTGAATTTGGCATCTCAGTCGTATTTGTGCTTTTTTCTGTATTATTTTATACAATATATGGCTTGCTGCATACTCGAGACAGATGTCAGTCTGTGTACATGTGCTCGCATGCGGAACACACGTTGTTGGATCGTCGTGGCATTGGCTAAAAGTTTTGTTCCTGAGATTTACTACAATGACAATACCAGGAGGATATACAACTCCGACAGCACTGCTTGGATATAACTAAAACTGCTGCACTATTTTGAAAAATTATACTTTGGATACGTGCTCATTAGTTTGAGAGAACATTTGAGAGATATACATCTGGTACATATTTATATATTTTACCCAAGTGCCACGGATTGGATTCATCTCGCAATCTCTATTTCATTATAAAGGTATGATATCCCATTTGATTTGTGTTATTTGCACACCCCACACAAATTAATTAGCCTACTGGTGTTGGAGCATATATAACGTTATCGTAAAAAAAATCACCGTAGATTGACAGTAATCCTTTAGTACTTTCTAATGATATTGCTATCTTTATTAATATTTTAGATAGTATCTAAGATAGATAGCTAGGGCGGGCATGGTTTCAGCAACAAGTCGCATGGGCTCCAACTTCGTCCCGCCTCTTTGCCCATTTTCAGTTATCCGTGAGTGACGTGCGGTCACGTGCAGCTAAGATGGCCGCGGCCTCATTTGCGCGTCAAAACTGCTATTCAGAACTCTATGGGTGACGTCACGGACACTACGTCCATATTTTTTTACAGTCTATGGGCTGGATGTAACCGATCGGCGAGATTAGCCGCGTGCAGGCGGGGAGGAGCTGAAAACGGAGACGTGAAGTCGGACACTTTCTGCTTCCCGTAGTGACACTCGTTTGCACACTGCTTCCCGCGTTTGCATCGGTTTGCATACTTTATCACAGCTGAAGTGAAATAAATGCAATATTTGACTAATACACTGATGTTTCAGAGACCTTTTCATTCAAAACTTTATGTACTGCTTACAGCGTCTGTTTTTACAAGAATAAAGTTCAACATAAGCATATGTTATTTAAATAACAATGTAGTGGGGTCTTTGTTTTTTATCCGTTTTATTTTGATAAACATGACAATACAACATCGCGACTAACTTACATGAAAAGAGCTTTAACTGTTATAAAAACAGATTTTTGAGCATTAGTGGAGCTGAAGGCGTGACAATAAACAATAAACACACGTGATCGTTGTCATGCGGTGAATCCGGCCAATCATGAAACAGCTGTGTCGTCATCAGCGCTCGTGCAGCTCTTCTTGAGAAACTGCGCTGGCTAACTCAGGCGGCTGATCTCGAATGGCTCTCACGGTACTTTAAAGCCATACGTCACAGTCACATGACTTCAAGCAGGTCTTGGTACGCTTGTTTGGTCCGCTTTTAGTGCGCACTTGAGTGCGATTGCTGCTTTCACACCTGCCCAAACGAACCACACCAAAGGAGAAAACGAACTCTGGTACGATTCAACCGAACTAAATGAGGCAGGTGTGAAAGCACCCCAAGGTGTACCATTCCGAACCGTACCGAACTGTACCGAACCAAACCATACCGCTCAGTGGAAACGAGGCATTAAGGTACAAATCACAAGGGTACAAATTTGAACCTTTGTACCATTGTACCGCTAAAGGTACAATTTTGTACTTTTTTTCTGAGAGTGTAGGAATTAATTGAAAACGCTCGCTCTGCAGTTTACCATACAGATTGAAAGCGTGAATGGTCTCTCTCCCTCTCTCTCTGGAAGTCAGTTGTAGTTATGTGTTCAGAGCCCCAAGAGTCACCAAGAGCTCATGAAATGACAGCTTGATTTTTACAGCACACATTCTATCAGTTGCAATTCTGGTGCCTCCGTCCAATACTGCACAACTTGACACACATTTGCATCACATGTTACCGCAGTGGTAGAGTTACACTCACGGGACACTGCACTTATTCGCATTCACAAAAGTTCATTATTTGCACGTGCTTTAAAGCCTTGCAGGTTAAACATTTCATCTGCGTGTTGTTCAGACATGCGCTTTTTCTGAGCGCGTACACCCGAAGCGTGTGCACACTAAAAGCCTGTCAAACAGCGCATGATTACTTTATCTTTCACATCTGATTGTGCTAATACTCTCAAATACACACAAGGTTTACATAAACACAGCTGGTTATGTCTAAAGTGAAAGTACACTCAAAAAAATGAATTGTTGGATTTACTTAAAAAATAAGTGTCAAGTGGTTCCACGCAACAATATTGAGTAATTTGTACAAAAAAACTATTTAGTTAAATGAATAAAAATTCAAGTAAAGCTGACAAAATTTCTTTGAGTAAATACAAATCATTTGAATGTCACTGTTACATAATGTTTATATGTGCAGTTTACTTAATAATGTTATGTTGATTACGTAAGGTGAACACATTTTTTTTTTTTTTTTTTTGAATAATCATTTAAATAAAAAGGATACAACATATCAGAATGCAGCCCCTCACCCCAAAATGCACTCAAAAAATAACTAATTGAACAAACTCAATTGAATTGAGAGCAGGAATTTCATCCTATAAACATGCGTATATGAGTGCGCACAGCCTAAACACAGGCGACACTCTTCTGCATGATGGTAACCACAAAATTCAAAAACATTACAGAAACTACTCTAAATGTCCAACATAACTGAACGTTAAACACTAACATAAACTAACAACATCTTTCCCTTTACTGAAAAACACATAAAATAACACTTTAATCCCTAAATTTACTCTCCTAATGCAGTCCCTTGCAAAGCATGCTGGGAACTATGGATCCACTGCACAGTTAGTTATGTCAACAATAATGTGTGCGTTTCACACAGCAATGTTAAGTTGATTGAACAAACACTAAGTAAAGCTGACAATACTCAATTTTAGTAGAAACAACCCAGTTAAATTACGTTCATGTAGTTACATAAGTTTTTTAATTAATGTGAACAAGGGTGGTTTGAGTGAAACTAACAACAGTGAAAGTTCTTTTTTTTTTTTGTGTAATCAGTTGAGAGAAAATCGGATGCGAGTCTGTATGTTAGATGTGTGCAGGTCTTAAAGTGACAGCAGCCTAATAATAAACATGCAGCCCCTTATCCCTAAAGTGATAGTTCACCCAAAAATGAAAATTCTATCATTATTTACTCACTCTCATTTTGTTCCAATTCTGTATTAATTAATTTCTTGTGCTGAGCACAAAAGAAGATATTTTGAAGAATGTGGATAACCAAAGAGTTGATGGGCCCCATTGACTTTCTAGAAGGAAAAATATATGGAAGTCACTGGGGACCAGCAACTGTTTGGTTACCAACATTCTTCAAAATAACCTTTATGTTCAACAGAAGAAAGAAACTCATTCAGGTTTAAACTTGAGAATGAGTAAATGATTTAAAAAATTAGATTTTTGGGTGAACTATCCCTTTAATGTTAATACATTTATTATTGTTATCTTTTTACAGGTCCATCTGATCTGCTCATTTTATGTCATTATGTAAGTATTTATTTTAATACTGTCTGTTTTATACATTTACATTTATATTCTATACACTGTAAGAAATGATTCTGTGGTCATGTAGATTTGAATTAATGTTTTTGGTTAAAATGTATTCAATATAATTGTGTTTATGATTTTGAGGCAAATATTTAATTACATTTCAAATAAAAATGGTTGGAATAAAATCTACCCATTGTAGTTAAATAAAACATAAGCATTATATTTACCTAATCCCAAATGGAGAGAATATTGAGTGAATTCAAATTAATGTAATCAGGCAATTTTTAATTGAAAAGCACTTCCTGTCAAAGTGCGCCTTTTTTATGCAGCAGGCCAAGACATTTGAAGAGAGTAACATTAGGCTACAGACAGTGAATGTTCGTTTTCTTCTATATTGCTCATCTTGCAAAATTTAACTGGTTGACTTTAGGTAAGAAAACGTACTCGGTTACTAACGTAACCTCGGTTCCCTGAGATACGGAACGAGTACTGCGTATGGGGAAAGGTCTCCCTTTTTCCCCGCTGCTGAAGCCTTTTTCAATAACGCAGTGTAACTGCATCGTCATTGGTTCACTCATAGACAAGTTGTTGAACCAATGGCGGCGCAGCAAAGCGCGCAAATATTCCCGCCGAAATGGGCGGGGTTAGGGGCTATATAAGCAGGCGTTTCGCCATAGGATTTCAGTGTTTTCTCCTTCAGCGACGACTCTACTTCTCTTCGCTGATCTCCGCCTGAAGCCGAAGAAGCTCGCCGCCTTCCTGACAGCTCTCGCCGCCGTCTGAAGAGGCTCCCGCAGCAGACTCGCCTGGATTCGCCGGACGAGGACAGCGCCGGCGCCTTCACTGACTGCAGCTACAGCGCAGTCGTCTAACCGCCGCCTCCCGCTTCCCGCTCCCGGCCGCTTCCTGTGCGTCCCCTGCCGCCATCCGGCGCGCCGCCTGAGAGCTTCACCCGCGGCTTAACGCCGCTCTAAAAGAACGTTTCCACAGCGGTTTTCACCGCTTCTAAGAGCTTCCGCGGCCCTCGCCGCTCTACAAAGAGCCACCCAACTGCCTATGGCGACAAAGCGCGCGAATATTCCCGCCGAAATGGGCGGGGTTAGGGGCTATATAAGCAGGCGTTTCGCCATAGGATTTCAGTGTAATCGACTGAAGCGACGACCCTGAAGCCGCAGCCTCGTGGCACGGCAAGTGACGCAGTACTTGTTCCGTATCTCAGGGAACCGAGGTTACGTTAGTAACCGAGTACGTTCCCTTTCGATACTTCACTCGTACTGCGTATGGGGAACGAATTCAACCATGCCGTGCCACGGCTGGGAACGATATAGCCTGAAATTGGACACATGGGAGTGGGTCCAAAAGACAAGCGAGAAGGCAAAGCCTTAATCGAACCCTAGTTACACTTAAGGAAATAACCATAGGAGTCAGGAGTGGGCCCTGACTCCTATGGGGCAGTCTGCACCCAGTGAGGAGTAGCACAGGTTAATAGCGTCCACTATCCAACGGGAAAGGCGCTGTTTTGAGACCGGAGACCCTTTGGTGCGGCCACCAAAACAAACAAAGAGCTGATCCGACTGCCTGAAAGGCTGCGATCGCTCCACATAGGTCCTCAATGCCCTGACTGGGCAGAGTAGCTCTAGCTCTCGTTCATCCGCCGAGGGAGGAAGAGCAGAAAGCGAGATGACCTGAGCTCTAAACGGGGTTGAGAGCACCTTAGGAACGTAGCCATGCCTAGGTTTTAGAACGACCTTCGAGTCTCCAGGCCCAAATTCAAGGCATGCAGGGCTCACAGAGAGGGCCTGCAAATCGCCAACGCGCTTAACCGATGCCAGTGCTAACAGCAGAGCGGTCTTTAGCGTTAGGGCCTGAGATCGGCTGAACCCATTGGCTCAAAGGGGGCTCCCTTTAAAGCCCTGAGGACCAGTGAGAGGTCCCAAGTGGGAACGGTGAGGGGCGAGGAGGATTCAATCGCCTAGCACCCCTCAGGAAACGGATTATAAGGCCGTTACGTCCCACTGATTGGCCAGCAATGGGAGCATGGAACGCCGCAATGGCTGCTACGTAAACCTTAAGAGTAGAAGGGGTGCGCCCCATTTCCAAGCGTTCTTGGAGGAAAGACAGTATGAAGGATACGTCACTCTCCACAGGGTCTATGTTGCGTGAGGAACACCAATCAACAAAGACAGACCATTTCTGGTCATAGAGGCGTCTCGTGGACGGGGCTCTAGCCTGAGAAATGGTATTTAGGACGTCCCCGGGGAGGCTGGTCGGCTCCCATCGAGGGACCAGAGGTGCAGAGCCCAAAGCTCCGGCTGTGGGTGCCAGATCGTTCTGTTTGCCTGAGAGAGGAGGTCCCGTCTCAGGGGAATCGGCCACGGGGCTCTCAGGGAGAGCTTGAACAGCTCCGAGGACCAAACCTGGTTCCTCCAGAGCGGGGCCACCAGAAGGACTCTGTGTTGGTCTTCTCTGATGCGCCTGATGACCTGAGGGATCAGTGCGATCGGAGGGAAGGCGTAAAGGAGCGTGCTGGGCCATGTATGGGCCAGAGCATCGACTTCCTTCGAGAAAAATGTTGGGCAATGAGAGTTGTCTTCTGAGGCGAAGAGGTCTATCTCTGCCCTCCCGAAGAACTCCCAAATCTTGAGGACCACTTGGGGGTGGAGCATCCACTCGTCGGAGGGGATGTTGCTCCGTGACAACATGTCTGCGCCCAGATTGTTCCTGCCAGGAACATGAGTCGCTCTGAGCGACTGAAGCCTCGGAAGAGCCCATTCCAGAAGACGTTTCGCCAGAGCGCATAAGTGGCTGGACGAGAGACCGCCCTGGTGGTTTAAATAGGACACCACTGTCATACTGTCCGATCGGACTAGAACATGACGTCCTGTCAAGTGAGCCTGAAAAGACTGAAGGGCCTTCATCACTGCCAGCATCTCTAGACAGTTGATGTGTAGACGGCTTTCCTCGTGACTCCACGAGCCGAAGGCCGGTCTGCCCTCGCACACAGCGCCCCAACCCGAGTTGGAAGCGTCCATTGAGAGCACCGTCCTTCGTGAGACCGCCTGTAAGGGTACTCCGCGCTTGAACCACATAGGGTCCATCCAAGGTTTCAGGGCTAGAAGACAGGCCTGATTGACTTTGAGACATAAGCGGCCGTGCCGCCAGGCGCTGGGAGGAACCCGGAACTTCAACCAGTACTGAAGAGGCCGCATCCGAAGAAGGCCGAGCTGCAGCACCGGGGAGGCGGAAGCCATCAGCCCTAGTAGCCTCTGGAAAAACTTCAGAGGGAGACAGGCTTTGTTCTTGATTGAGGCCGTGAGCTGCTGAATCGCTAGAGCGCGCTCCGGCGAGACTACTGCCGTCATGCGGACTGAGTCGAAAACTGCCCCCAGAAACGAGATTCGCTGGGTGGGGCACAGCGAGCTCTTGGCTAAGTTGACCCTGAGACCCAGACATTGTAAATGGCTGAGGAGCACGGATCTGTGGTGTTCCAGCTCAGTTCGCAAACGGGCTAGAATGAGCCAGTCGTCGAGATAATTTAGGACCCGGATTCCCATTTGCGCCGCGTCCATGCACTTGGTGAAAGTGTGAGGAGCCAGAGACAGCCCGAAGGGCAGGACCGTATATTGGTACGCCACTCCCTCGTATGCGAATCTCAAGAATCGTCTGTGACGGGGGGCTATCTGGATGTGAAAATACGCATCCTTCAGGTCCAGCGAGCAGAACCAGTCCTTGGGGCAAATGTGCGCGAGGATCTGTTTCAGCGTCAGCATTTTGAACTTCCGTCTCATGAGGGAGTGATTCAAAAGTCTGAGGTCTAGAATGGGTCTGAGACCACCATCCTTCTTGGGGACCAGAAAATAGCGGCTGTAAAAGCCTGACTCGCTCTCTGTCGGGGAAACTATTTCCACAGCTCCCTTTCTTAGCAACGTCATGACTTCGGTTCGGAGGACATGCGCGTCGTCCGGATTGACCGAGGTTTGAATACGGAGCGCGCCACGACTTCGTGAGCTCCTCGTGGACCTCGGGGAAAAAGGCCGCTGAGCGCTGGCGAGGTGCTTGGCGGCGGCCTGGCAGGAACCACTCGTCCAGGCGGCTGCGAGACGGCTCCTCTGGAGGGGCCCACTCGAGGTCCAGCTCTTCCACGGCTCTGGACAGGATGCGGAATAGTTCGGCATCCATGCCCTGGCCGTGCTCAATGGGCTCCAAGGGAGGCGGGGGAGCGGGGTCATCCGGCTCACCAACCCATGCTTCCGCTTCGGAAGCCGCAAGTGACATGGAGTCATCCTGCTCGTCGTCTGTTCCTCCGAATGAGACGAGGTCACTTGCTTCGGCAGAGGGACGCTGCTCAGGACGAGAGAACAGAACGGGAGAGAGTTCCCTCGGAGGAGAGGGCGAGGCACGCGGGGGCTGGGCCGGCGTGAGCTCACCTAACTTCGGGCGCTGAGTCGCTCTACCCCGCTGTCTCTTCCTGGCCGGTTCGCGGGAGGAAGGAGACGGGAGGGCGCGAGCGGCGAGATCGCCCTCCGTGAAGAAGGCGACCCGCGAGCGCAAGGAACTGAGACTCATGCACTCGCAGTGCGGGCATGAGTCTCCAGCAATCGCGCCGTCCGCATGGGGCTTGCCCAGGCAGGCGACGCACTCGCTGTGTCCGTCGCTATCGTGCAGGGGGGCCCTGCACGTAGCACACGAGTGACGGGGCATCGGGAGATGCCGGTGCCGTGAAAACGGCAGTTGGGTGGCTCTTTGTAGAGCGGCGAGGGCCGCGGAAGCTCTTAGAAGCGGTGAAAACCGCTGTGGAAACGTTCTTTTAGAGCGGCGTTAAGCCGCGGGTGAAGCTCTCAGGCGGCGCGCCGGATGGCGGCAGGGGACACACAGGAAGCGGCCGGGAGCGGGAAGCGGGAGGCGGCGGTTAGACGACGGCGCTGTAGCTGCAGTCAGTGAAGGCGCCGGCGCTGTCCTCGTCCGGCGAATCCAGGCGAGTCTGCTGCGGGAGCCTCTTCAGACGGCGGCGAGAGCTGTCAGGAAGGCGGCGAGCTTCTTCGGCTTCAGTCGGAGATCAGCGAAGAGAAGTAGAGTCGTCGCTGAAGGAGAAAACACTGAAATCCTATGGCGAAACGCCTGCTTATATAGCCCCTAACCCCGCCCATTTCGGCGGGAATATTTGCGCGCTTTGTCGCCATAGGCCGCGCAGCTATGCCGCGCCGCCATTGGTTCAACAACTTGTCTATGAGTGAACCAATGACGATGCAGTTACACTGCGTTATTGAAAAAGGCTTCAGCAGCGGGGAAAAAGGGAGACCTTTCCCCATATGCAGTACGAGTGAAGTATCGAAAGGGAACTTATTTTGTTATCACTGGGCTAGTAAGAAGAACGCATGTATTCTGTGTGCCACCAATCAAAATTCATCCATGGCTCCCATCATGCATTGCTGCATGAATAAATTATGAGCTGAATTGTCTTAGTAATTTCCTTTATTCTCATATTTTATTTTGTTCTGTTTATGCGACTTTTTAGTAGCTTGTTTTCTAATGTTCAGGGTTGATCTGTTGATCAGAATATGTTGCTTGTCACCGTCGTTGAGATTCACAAGGCTGATTCTTGATGTCGCTTCAGTGTTCATGTAACACTCGTATTTTAACACTTTAACACTTGAGTATGGTCTCACATGTACTCCCAGGAGAGTTAATTTAACACTACAGTTAAAGCACAAAAGTGAATTGTTAATAAAATTCTTATTTGAGTAGAATGTAGAATTAAATTAATTTTTATTAGTACTATTTACACATTAGGGAGTTTATCTTTTTCAATTCAACTCAATATTTTTGTTTAGGTTCTAATTAATTCTGTACTGTTTTCTATTCAAATCTACTAATATTAAATGGATAACTATTAAGGGTCTCATTTAATTAATATTTACTCAATACCAAACCTTGTGAAATTTAATTAATAATATTGCTTGTAATCTGTTGCCTCATTTTTATTGAGTAGATATGGTGTATTTTTTCTTACAGTGTAAGACGATACTGTTTATCTTAAGATATTTTATTTGTAGTTATTTGCTCTGCAATTTTGCATGTTGCTAATTTCTTTTATCCAAAAGCAATTAAAGTAGTTAGCTTGTTTACAGTAAATACAGTATTTTCTGCTTTATTTAGCTACTTTTCAGTACACCACATGCCATTCAGTACTGTAAGTCTTTGAATATTAAAGTGAAAATTAACACCTGACCACTCTTGTGGGTTGCTACTCTGTTACAATTAAAAATCATAGAAGGGTAAAAACATGCCAGGCAGACATTAGTATGATTAAGTATGAGAGTGCAAACATGATGTTGAACCAACATCACATTTTGATGTTGATTAAATGCCATTACCATTGTTTTTTTCTCTTTCTTTAATGAAATTTCAACATTATTAATAATTGCGGGTGCAAAAGTGGTGTTGATTCAATGCAGTTAACGTTGACGCATTAACATTGATTTAGCATTGTTTCAGTGGTGCTTGCTATCTGGGATCCGAATTTTAAAAATTTAAAAACAATTTACTGAAACACACAGAACAGACCTGAACCGGAAGCGATGGAACCTGTTTTATATAATACTTGTTGCGCATAACCCTTATTGGAAAGAAAAGACTATCGCAAATTTCGTTTCATGCCGACTTTAAAAATAAATGCTAACCATTGATTTTTCAATTCTTCTGCCTTTTATTTAGTAGGATTTCGTTTTTAGATAATTATTGTTTGAGGCCCTTAATTTCTTTCAAATAGCCTACTATCAAACATGATGGTACGTCTGTTATACACAATACTATATACATCTTTTAGGATTTTTTTGTTTTTTACTACTGCACATTAAATTAGTCTGCTTTAAATGTTCGTAAATCTCAAAATGATTTAAAATAGTCATGTTGAACTTTGGACTCGTGTCATTTTACTCAAGCACAATGAAAGAAACAGTTAGCCTATAATACATACAATACCCATATAAATGCACACATTAAAATGCGATTATTACCCTGACATAATTCCTCGAGATTCGGAACATGCAGCTGGAACTTTTCGGTCTTGCTGGAGTTAGCCATTCGTCTCGGTGTGTGTAATATTCTGGCAGACAGACTCATAAAGTGTATTCGACATCGGCTGCAGCGAGCGTTGCCGCTTGCAGTCGCTTCTTCTTTTTCTTTAACGGCAGCTTGCAGCCATTAACGTTGCACTACTGCCATCTTCCGGGTTTATTTTCCTGTAATGTCCGTTACATCATATTCTCTTCATCAGTCCAGTCCTTGTTAAATAAAACTGCAAATACTTCTTCTGCCTTGTTCATTCTCACCACTTTCCAGTATTTCCTTCATTCCTGTCTCTGTTAGACCAACTTTTCCTAACTCTTCCATCATCATTTTCTTCTGTGTTTTCATATTGTCTGTAACTCATAAGTACATGCTCTATAGTTTCTGAAACGTAACAATAGCCACAAAATCCAGTTGGGTGCTTCCTTATAATGTATAGTGTGCCATACAAATTACTGTGACCATGTCATGACTTTTTCTTTTTTTCTATTCCCTCCCCTATTCTTCACAGCACCAACTTTATTTTGAAGATAAATACCTAGAAGCTGAAAACGGAGACGTGAAGTCGGACACTTTGTTCTTTTACTGCGGTCAAGCCAGTCGCCACCGCGAAATGCACGGTCAATCTAGCCGCCACTATGTTTTGTGGTGCGCGCATACACTGGCTATTACGGTAAGACCGTCAGAGAACTGATCTGAAAACAAGTATTCTTCTGTCAAAACGATTTCACATTCATTTTTTTCAGTCAGTCTGTCTGAATAAATGAAAATAACTAAATAAATACATATTTTACAGCCAAATTTCACCTGAAAATTATAGTAGTACACCTCACAGCCTGTCACTCCCTGCTGAAAAAAACAATAGAAACCATTACAGAAATCCTAATGGTTTCCACTACAAAACCATTACAAACCATCAGCCATTAACCATTAAAACCATTACAAAATGGTTTCCATTACGTAGTGTGTTTTGGGCACATTCCATTAGGATTTATTGGTTTGTATTGGTTTCCATTACAGATTTGTATTGGTCTTTATTTGCAAATATTTAATGGTTCCCATTGCAGTTTTCGTATTGGTTCTAATGGTTCCATTACAAATTTGTATTGGTCTTTATTTGCACATAATGGTTCTTCCCATTGCAGTTTTTGTATTGGTTCTAATGGTTCCATTACAGATTTGTATTGGTCTTTATTTGCAAATATTTAATGGTTCCCATTGCAGTTTTTGTATTGGTTCTAATGGTTCCATTACAGATTTGTATTGGTCTTTATTTGCAAATATTTAATGGTTCCCATTGCAGTTTTTGTATTGGTTCTAATGGTTCCATTACAGATTTGTATTGGTCTTTATTTGCAAATATTTAATGGTTCCCATTGCAGTTTTTGTATTGGTTCTAATGGTTCCATTACAAATTTGTATTGGTCTTTATTTGCAAATATTTAATGGTTCCCATTGCAGTTTTTGTATTGGTTCTAATGGTTCCATTACAAATTTGTATTGGTCTTTATTTGCAAATATTTAATGGTTCCCATTGCAGTTTTTGTATTGGTTCTAATGGTTCCATTACAAATTTGTATTGGTCTTTATTTGCACATAATGGTTCTTCCCATTGCAGTTTTTGTATTGGTTCTAATGGTTCCATTACAGATTTGTATTGGTCTTTATTTGCAAATATTTAATGGTTTCCATTGTAGTTTTCGTATTGGTTCTAATGGTTCCATTATAAATTTGCATTGGTCTTTATTTGCAAATATTTAATGGTTTCCATTGCAGTTTTTGTATTGGTTCTGATTTGTATGTTTAACTGGTAGCTGTTAATTAGGTCATTGATTAATTAAATAATTTAAATTATTACTACAATTATACACTGGTTTTCTCCTTGTGGCTTAAAAAAAAACCGCTCAAGAATATATAATTTTAATTGATATAAACTGCACACCAACTTTTCAATAGCTAACTGTTCAGGTTGTGTTTTGCAAAGAATTAAGAACATGAAACTGAAATCAAAATTATACTTGGATCAAGACCATCTTTTTTACTAAACCCAGCTGGAAATAAACATCTGACAAAAATTATTAACATTATATTTTTTATTATTTAATGTGTAATAGAAATACAAGAACTATGAACTGTGTTTGTGGCTTCACTGTATCCACTGTGGCTGGCTTAGACCTGCAAAAAGGAGGAGAATTCATTAGGACAATGTACCTCTTAAACCACATTACCAGTACATGAGATTATCCATACATTATATATTTATATGGGACTCTCAAAGAAGTTGCAAGAACATAGTTGTTGACACAACTTCATTATTTCATCCAACATATTTGGGTGTACTTTGAGCAGATTCAAGATCTTGAATTTTATCCATTAGTCATGTCAGGTTCATAGCATGACAGTCATCTGTTAACCTTCTCCAGTTGTAGGTTAGTGATGCGCGGGTCGTCTCATAACCCGCGAACCCTGCGGGTCGGGTTGGGGCGGGATAAGAAATTGTCACTTTATTTGCGGGGCGGGTCATTAAAAAACAAAATTAAAAACAAATCCATATGTGTTGTGTGCAATTCCCTATAGCCTATATTAAATGTTTGGGAATATCTATTTTCATATTTTTTTTAGGTTCTTTGATACGGTTACAATATGAAGGCTGTAGCAACGTAACCATTTTGGAAATGAAGCGTAAATGTGAACATCAAACATTTCTTATGCTGCTGCGCCCTCTATAGGACCAGCGACTAGTCGACGTCAAGCTTAAAGTCCCTGTAAAGCCCTATTAAAGTCTGTGTTCTGAGTATGTCACACCACAGTAAATGTGTTATTAACCACCCAGCCAAATTTGAATGATTAAAAAAACGCCAAGTAAATTAAATAAATTATCAAAATCTTGAAAAAATTAGCAGTATTCTCTGCTCTCAAACGCTGGGGCGTGTCCGCTGTCAGCACTGAAACCACACCCACTCGCGAGAGCTGCCGCCTCAACATATTTGTCTAACCAGTCAAACTCACTGATGCATATAAACAAAAGAATCACGTTAGAGGGTTGCAAAATTTAGTAGTTACTGTGGACCACCTACTAATTAAGCACACAAGGCAACATACACTCATTGGTGGGCATGTACTGCCGACTGTTGTCGAGTCAACAGGTGACGGCGCCGTGAGATGGGAGGATGAAGGCCGAGGCGGGAGATAGTCTGTTCAGCCCCATTCACCAATAACAGCAGATTGTCAGTGAATCCCAGTTGTCTAATGAAAGTTTGTAAAACTCTCCGGTGTAAAATTATCACAGCAGAGACTAATTGAATCCACCCCTTCTTCATATCAAATTTAAATAAGGAGAACAAGCTTCTTTTGTATATTATCGCAACCAGGTAATATGCATTTGTGTGATGAAGGCATTACTAGCTAGCAAAATGTAGGCTGTATAACTAACAGTATTGACACTCGAGATTAAGCGGGCAAGCTGCTGTAGCATTAGGGGTGGTGCCATGCTCGATTACTCTAGTGCGTCAGACAGTTATATAGTGTTGGGGCGGGGCCATGCTCGATTACTCTAGTGCGTCAGACAGTTATATAGTGTTAGGGGTGGGGCCATGCTCGGTTACTCCAGTGCGTCAGACAGTTATATAGTGTTGGGGTGGGGCCATGCTCGGTTACTCTAGTGCGTCAGACAGTTATATAGTGTTGGGGCGGGGCCATGCTCGGTTACTCTAGTGCGTCAGACAGTTATATAGTGTTAAGGGCGTGGCCATGCTCGGTTACTCTAGTGCGTCAGACAGTTATATAGTGTTAGGGGCGGGGCCATGCTCGGTTACTCTAGTGCGTCAGACAGTTATATAGTGTTAGGGGTGGGGCCATGCTCGGTTACTCTAGTGCGTCAGACAGTTATATAGTGTTAGGGGTGGGGCCATGCTCGGTTACTCTAGTGCGTCAGACAGTTATATAGTGTTAGGGGTGGGGCCATGCTCGGTTACTCTAGTGCGTCAGACAGTTATATAGTGTTGGGGCGGGGCCATGCTCGATTACTCTAGTGCGTCAGACAGTTATATAGTGTTAGGGGTGGGGCCATGCTCGGTTACTCCAGTGCGTCAGACAGTTATATAGTGTTGGGGTGGGGCCATGCTCGGTTACTCTAGTGCGTCAGACAGTTATATAGTGTTGGGGCGGGGCCATGCTCGGTTACTCTAGTGCGTCAGACAGTTATATAGTGTTAAGGGCGTGGCCATGCTCGGTTACTCTAGTGCGTCAGACAGTTATATAGTGTTAGGGGCGGGCCATGCTCGGTTACTCTAGTGCGTCAGACAGTTATATAGTGTTAGGGGTGGGGCCATGCTCGGTTACTCTAGTGCGTCAGACAGTTATATAGTGTTAGGGGTGGGGCCATGCTCGGTTACTCTAGTGCGTCAGACAGTTATATAGTGTTAGGGGTGGGGCCATGCTCGGTTACTCTAGTGCGTCAGACAGTTATATAGTGTTAGGGGCGGGGCCATGCTCGGTTACTCTAGTGCGTCAGACAGTTATATAGTGTTAGGGGCGGGGCCATGCTCGGTTACTCTAGTGCGTCAGACAGTTATATAGTGTTAGGGGTGGGGCCATGCTCGGTTACTCTAGTGCGTCAGACAGTTATATAGTGTTGGGGCGGGGCCATGCTCGGTTACTCTAGTGCGTCAGACAGTTATATAGTGTTGGGGCGGGGCCATGCTCGGTTACTCTAGTGCGTCAGACAGTTATATAGTGTTAGGGGCGTGGCCATGCTCGGTTACTCTAGTGCGTCAGACAGTTATATAGTGTTAGGGGCGGGGCCATGCTCGGTTACTCTAGTGCGTCAGACAGTTATATAGTGTTAGGGGCGGGGCCATGCTCGGTTACTCTAGTGCGTCAGACAGTTATATAGTGTTAGGGGCGGGGCCATGCTCGGTTACTCTAGTGCGTCAGACAGTTATATAGTGTTGGGGCGGGGCCATGCTCGGTTACTCTAGTGCGTCAGACAGTTATATAGTGTTAGGGGCGTGGCCATGCTCGGTTACTCTAGTGCGTCAGACAGTTATATAGTGTTAGGGGCGGGGCCATGCTCGGTTACTCTAGTGCGTCAGACAGTTATATAGTGTTAGGGGTGGGGCCATGCTCGGTTACTCTAGTGCGTCAGACAGTTATATAGTGTTGGGGCGGGGCCATGCTCGGTTACTCTAGTGCGTCAGACAGTTATATAGTGTTAGGGTGGGGCCATGCTCGGTTACTCTAGTGCGTCAGACAGTTATATAGTGTTGGGGCGGGGCCATGCTCGGTTACTCTAGTGCGTCAGACAGTTATATAGTGTTAGGGGCGTGGCCATGCTCGAGGGCTCCAGTGCGTCATCAAGCCCCCAGTTTAGCACCGCCTTTTGTGAAAAGGTTCCTGATAATTTACTCACCCCCATGTCATCCAAGATGTTCATGTCTTTCTTTCTTCAGGCGAAAAGAAATTAAGGTTTTTGATGAAAACATTCCAGGATTATTCTCCTTATAGTGGACTTCAATGGAGCCCAAATGGTTGAAGGTCAAAATTACAGTTTCATTGCAGCTTCAAAGCGTTCTACAGGATCCCAGATGAGAAATAAGGGTCTTATCTAGAGAAACCATAGCTCATTTTCTAAATAAAATTAAAAAGTATATATGTTTTAACCATAAATGCTCATCTTGAACTAGCTCTCTTCTTCTCTATTTGAATTCTGGCAGTGTAGACACTGCTAAGTGTATTACTGCCTCCGCAGGCCAAAGTTTGAACTAACTGTTATATACTATTGAACTAACATATTGTATATAAAAATTAGTTCAAAACTTTGACCAGTGGAGGGCAGTAATACACTTAGCAGTGTCTACACTGCCGGAATTCAAATAGAGAAGAAGAAGAAGAGAGCTACAGTGGGTTCCAAACGGGATATATCGCCCTCCGAAGGGCACTTCGGAGTGAAAACAATCATGGCCACCATATTGAAGGGTTGTTCCAAACTAAAGTGCTCAAAACTGACCACTTCAAAGGGCCCTTCGGAATGAAGGATTTCAAAGGGTACAACTGATGGACACTTCGGGCCCCCATGATCCTTTGCACAGGAAAGTTGTTTGACATCACAGAATGGGTACAGGAGGTTAGGAGTTCGATTTTACCTATAAATGTATGTATAGTATTTTTCTGTACTATTGTAATATTTATATGAGTTAGATTTAGTAAATTATTATGGTCAAAACGACAGTGTACTTCAACAAAAATACTTTACAGCTCCCTTTATTAGTCCATTCAAATGTTTCAAATACATAGACACAATATAAAATATAGCTGCAAGCAGCAATTACGGGGCCAAGCAAAAAAGGCACAGCAAGCCAGCCAAGATGGCTGGGAGCATCAGACCAGCTGCAACAGTAAGCAATTAAAGACCTATTAGGATCATTTTAGGCAAAAGAGCTGAAAAATGATATATACAGTCAATAATAAAGATTTAATGGTTTATCACTTTTGATCAATAGGTGGTGCTGTGACCAAATTAATGTGGTATGGTCAGAGTGAGGTAGCAATGACACTCGCTAAGGATATGACTCCCGTGAAAATAAGTCAACCAGATCAAAAGATATAAACATATGAAAAAACACTAGGTGGCGCTGGTTTGAAACTTCTCAGGCTCCTTCGGGACCTTGTGCTGATGACTCATACCGAGTTTCGTAACAGTACGCTAATGCGTTCATAAAATACAGCATTTTTGCACAAAATTCAAAATGGCCGACAACCAAAATGGCTGATATGGGAAAATTGGATATCATTCGACTCGGCATGATGCCCCTAATCTAACAAGACCAAATTTATGATTTTTGGACAAACATATTTGAAGCTATAAGCAAAAATAATGGCTATTTTGGCTTTTTTGAATCTCCAGACCAGTAGGTGGTGTTGCGACGAAACTCAGCATGTAGGCTCTGGTCTTGCTTGGGATGATTTGTACGAAGTTTGGTCTAAATATGATAAATCATTGCAGAGATACAGCCATGAGTACAAACTGGGTGCTCTGTGTTAAATTAATTTGCGTGTTTTTTGAGAAGGGTTGAGTTTATCAAAAAGCTTTTGATAACTTTTTGCCAGAATGGTCTGAAGATGATCTGGTTCAATTGTCATAATAATCAGACCAACAGCCTAGGACGAGTTCGAAAAAGTAGTTTTTTCGCAAAATTCAAAATGGTGGACAAACCATAAGTCGAAACCTAGCATGTTTGGTATCGTTAGACTCAGCAGGGATTCAGGAGTCTAACGTCATGACTCTTTTGAAAATAAGTTGACCACACCCATATTGATAAGCATTTGAATATTTTATTTTACCACTAGGTGGCGCTGGTCCGAAACTTCTCAGGCTTGTTCAGGGCATCGTGCTGATGACCCATACCGAGTTTTGTGGTGATATGCTAATGCATTCATAAAATACAGAATTTTAGCACAAAATTCAAAATGGCCGACGGCTAAAATGGCTGATATGGTAATAATGGATATCACTCGACTCGGCATGATGCCCTGAATCTGACGTGACCACATTTATGATTTATGGACAAACCATTCAGAAGTTATTAGCACAAATAGCCATTTTTCGTATCTCTGGACCAGTAGGTGGCGCTGCACCAAAACGCAGCAGGTTGCCTCAAGTCATGCTTATGATGACATGTACCCAGTTTGGACTGAAAACGATAAAGCATTGTGGAGATATAGCCTCAAGTCTGATTTTGCGAACTTTTTGTTTAATTCATTTATGAAGTTTTCAAGAACGGTTTGTTATATCAACAAGCTTTTGATAACTTTTTGTTGGCATGGTCTCAAGATGATCTGGTTCAATTTTGATGATAATCAGAGTAACAGTCTAGGAGGAGTTCGAAAAAGTAGGTTTTTTGCAAAATTCAACATGGCGGACAAACCATAAGTCTAAACCTAGCAAGTTTGGTATTGTTGGACTCAGCAGGGATTCTGGAGTCTAAGGATATGACTCATTTGAAAATAAGTTGACCACACATAAAGTGATAAGCATTTGAATATTTGATTTTACCACTAGGTGGCGCTGGTCCGAAACTTTTCAGGCTCGTTCAGGGCACCGTACTAATGACCCATACCGAGTTTTGTGACGATATGCTAATGCGTTCGTAAAATACAGCATTTTAGCACAAAATTCAAAATGGCCGACAGCCAAAATGGCTGATATGGTAATAATGGTATTCATTCGACTTGGCATGATGCCCCGAATCTGACAAGACCGCATTTATGATTTATGGACAAACCATTCAGAAGTTATTAGCATAAATAGCCATTTTTCATATCTCCGGACCAGTAGGTGGCACTGCGTTGAAACAGTGCATGTTGCCTCAAGTCATGCTTGTGATGACTTGTATGAAGTTTGGTCAGAATACCATAAATCGTTTTGGAGATATAGCCTCAAGACTGATTTTGCGAGCTCTTCATCAAATTCATTTGTGCCCTATTCGAGAAAGGTTCGAGCTATCAAAAAGCTTTTGAGAAGTTTTTGCAGTCATGGTCTGAAGATGATCTAGTTCAATTTTGGTGATAATCGGAGTAATGGTCTAGGAGCAGTTAGAAAAAGTATGTTTTTTGGAAAAATCAAAATGGCGGGAAAATTTTCATGACGGAAAATGACGTCATAGGGTGCATTCAAATCGGCATGAGCCAAGGAATCAGAGGACAAAAGAATTTTTTTTCTAGCCCTTACGGTTCAAAAGTTATTAACATAAACAGAAGTTCAACTTTGCACAGCTGGTGGCGCTAGAGGGATTGAGTTAGAGACACCAAATTAGCTATAGTCACAGTTCAGACTGTCCTCTATCAGTGTGCCAAATTTCATAACTTTTTACCATACGGTTCTATGGGCTGCCATAGACTCAAGAGCGGAAGAATAATAATAATAAATATAGCTGCAAGCAGCAATTACGGGGCCAAGCACAAAAACGGCACAAGAAGCCAGCCAACATGGCTGGGAGCATCAGACCAACAGCAGCAGTGAGCAATTAGAAAAAAAAGTTATTAGCATTTTTGTCAATTTTGTTATAACTTTTGACCACAAGGTGGCGCTGGTCTGGAACCTCTCAGGCTCCTTCAGGGCATTGTCCTGATGACCCATATCAAATTTATGAATTTTGGTCAAACCCTTCAGAAGTTATAAGCAAAAAAAGCCATTTTTCATATCTCCACTCCAGTAGGTGGCGCTGCGCCGAAACACTGTATGGTGCCTCAGGTCATGATTGTGATTACACGTACCAAGTTTGGTCTGAATATGATAAAGCATTGCAGAGATACAGCTTCAAGAGTCGTTTTTGCATCATGCCTCAAATTCGTTGCGCTGGTATACGAAAACGGTTTGACTTATCGACTTGAAATCCATAACTTTTTGTTGACATGGTCTGAAGATGATACGGTTCGATTTTGGTGAAAATCGGAGCAACGGTCTAGGAGGAGTTCGAAAAAGTAGGTTTTTAAAGAAAAACAATACAGCGGACAGGAAGTTCAGCTAACTATGGCAAACTTGATATCTATTTTCTCAGCATGACCCACAGAATCTACTGAGACCAGATTCATTCCAATCGGTTAACATAGTCAAAAGTTATTAGCATTTTTGTAAATTTTGTTATAACTTTTGACCACAAGGTGGCGCTGGTCCGAAACTTCTCAGGCTCCTTCAGGGCATTGTGCTGATGACCCATACCAAGTTTCGTAACGATACGCTAATGCGTTCGTAAAATACAGCATTTTAGCACAAAATTCAAAATGGCCGACGGCCAAAATGTCCGATATGGGAAAATTGTTAGCATTCGACTCAGCATGATGCCCCCAATCCAACGAGACCAAATTTATGATTTTTGGCCAAACCCATCAGAAGTTATAAGCAAAACATAAATTTTTCATATCTCCGCACCAGTAGGTGGCGCTGCGCCGAAACGCTGCATGTTGCCTCAGGTCATGCTTGTGATGACAGGTACCAAGTTTGGTCTGAATACGATAAAGCGTTGCAGAGATACAGTCTTATGTCTATTTTCACAAGCACTACGTACAATTTGTTCGCGTGTTTTTCGAAAACGGTTTGAGGAATCAACTTGAATTCCATAACTTTTTGTCGGCATGGTCTGAAGATGATCTGGTTCAATTTTCGTGAAAATCGGAGTAACGGCCTAGGAGGAGTTCGAAAAAGTAAGTTTTTCAGAAAATTCAAAATGGCGGAAAAATTTTCATGACGGAAAATGACGTCATATGGTGCAATCGATTCGTCTTGACCTAAGGAATCAGAGGAAAAAAGAATTTTGTTTCTAGCACTTACGGTTCAAAAGTTATTAGCATAAACATAAGTGCAACTTTGGACAGCTGGTGGCGCTAAAGGGATTGAGATAGAGACTCCAAATTTGCTATGGACATAGCTCAGACTGTCCTCTAACTGTGTGCCAAATTTCATAACTTTCCCGCAAGCGGTTCTATGGGCTGTCATAGACTTCAAGAGCGGAAGAAGAAGAAGAAGAAGAAGAATAAAAAAAAATAAAAAAAAGAACGCCAACAATAACAATAGGTGCCTCCGCACCTTCGGTGCTTGGCCCCTAATAAAAAAAAAAATAAAAAAAAGAACGCCAACAATAACAATAGGTGCCTCCGCACCTTCGGTGCTTGGCCCCTAAAAAAAAAAAAAAAAAGAACGCCAACAATAACAATAGGTGCCTCCGCACCTTCGGTGCTTGGCCCCTAAATATAGCTGCAAGCAGCAATTACGGGGCCAAGCAAAAAAGGGACAACAAGCCAGCCAACATGGCTGTGAGCATTAGGCCAACTGCAACAGTGAGCAATTAAAGACCTATTACGATCATTTAAGGCAAAAGAGTTGGAAAATGATATATACAGTAAATAATAAAGATTTACTGGTTTATCACGTTCGACCAATAGGTGGCGCTGTGACCAAATTAATGTGGATTGGTCACAGTGAGGTGACAATGACACTCACTAAGGATATGAAAATACAAAATACAGCATTTTAAATCAAAATTTAAAATGGCCGATGGCCAAAATGGCTGACATGGGAAAATTGGATATCATTCAACTCGGCATGATGCCCTGAATCGAAAAATACCAACTTTATGATTTTTGGACAAACCTATCTGAAGCTATAAGCAAAAATAATGGCTATTTTGGCTTTTTTGTATCTCCAGACCAGTAGGTGGCGTTATGACAAAACTCAGCATGTAGGCTCTGGTCTTGCTTGGGATGATATGTATGAACTTTGGTCTGAATATGATAAAGCATTGCAGAGATACAGCCATGAGTCCAAATTAGGTGATCTGCGTTAAATTAATTTGTGTGTTATTTGAGAATGGTTGAGTTTATCAAAAAGTTTTTGATAAGTTGTTGCCAGAATGGACTGAAGATGATCTGATCTGATTTTCATGACAATCAAATGAAGCATCTAGGACAAGTTCGAAAAAGCAGGTTTTTCGCAAAATTCAACATGGCGGACAAACCATATTTCGAAACCTGACATGTTTGGTATCGTTGGACTCAGCAGGGATTCAGGAGTCTAAGGACATGACTCTTTTGAAAACAAGACCAGTAGGTGGCGTTATGGCAAAACTCAGCATGTAGGCTCTGGTCTTGCTTAGGATGATATGTATGAGGTTTCGTCTGAATATGATAAAGCATTGCAGAGATACAGCCATGAGTCCAAATTGGGTGCTATGCGTTAAATTAATTTGCGTGTTATTTGAGAATGGTTTGATTTACTGAAAAGCTTTTGATAACATTTTGCCAGAATGGACTGAAGATGATCTGATCTGATTTTCATGACAATCAAATTAAGCATCTAGGACAAGTTCGAAAAAGCAGGTTTTTTGCAAAATTCAACATGGCGGACAGACCATAAGTCGAAACCTAGCATGTTTGGTATCGTTGGACTCAGCAGGGATTCAGGAGTCTAAGATCATGACTATTTTGAAAATAAGTCGACCACACTCATAGTGATAAGCATTTGAATATTTGATTTTACCACTAGGTGGCGCTAGTGCAAAACTTCTCAGGCTCGTTCAGGGCATCGTACTGATGACCCATATCGAGTTTTGTGATGATATGCTAATGTGTTCGTAAAATACAGCATTTTGCACAAAATTAAAAATGGCCGACTACCAAAATGGCTGATATGGTAATAATGGTTATCATTCGACTCGGCATGATTCCCCTAATCTAACAAGACCAAAGTTATGATTTTTGGACAAACCTATCTGAAGCTGCAAGCAAAAATAACCATTTTTTTGTATATCCAAACCAGTAGGTGGCGCTGCGCCAAAACTCAGCATTTAGGCTCTGGTCTTGCTTGGGATGATATGTATGAACTTTGGTCTGAATATGATAAAGCATTGCAGAGATACAGCCATGAGCCCAAATTGGGTGCTCTACGTTAAATTAATTTGCGTGTTATTTGAGAATGGTTTGATTTACCGAAAAGCCTTTGATAACTTTTTGCCAGAATGGACTGAAGATGATCTGGTTTGATTTTCATGACAATCAAATGAAGCGTCTAGGACGAGTTCGAAAAAGTAGGTTTTTCGCAAAATTCAACATGGCGGACAAACCATATTTCATAACCTAACATGTTTGGTATTGTTGGACTCAGCAGGGATTCAGGAGTCTAAGGACATGACTTTTAAAAACAAGTCGACCACAGTCAAAGTGATAAGCATTTGAATATTTGATTTTACCACTAGGTGGCGCTGGTGCGAAACTTCTCAGGCTGGTTCAGGGCATCATGCTGATGACCCATACCGAGTTTTGTGACGATACGCTGATGCGTTCATAAAATACAGCATTTTAGCACAAAATTCAAAATGGCCGACGGCCAAAATGGCTGATATGGTAATAATGGGTATCATTCGACTCGGCATGATACCCTGAATCTGACGTGACCACATTTATGATTTCTGGACAAACCATTCAGAAGTTATTAGCCAAAATAGCAATTTTTCGTATCTCTGGACCAGTAGGTGGCACTGCACTGACACACTGCATGTTGGCTTAAGTCATGCTTGTGATGACTTGTACGAAGTTTGGTCAAAATACGATAAATCATTTTGGAGATATAGCCTTAAGTGTGATTTTGCGAGCTTTCGGTCGAATTCATTTGTGCCCTATTCGAGAACGGATGGATCTATCAAAAAGCTTTTGATAACTTTTTGCAGTCATGGTCTGAAGATGATCTGGTCCAATTTTTGTGAAAATCGGAGTAACGCCCTAGGAGCAGTTCGAAAAAGTAGTTTTTTTTGAAAATTCAAAATGGCGGGAAAATTTTCATGATTTAAAATTTTAAATGACGTCATATAGTGCAATCGATTCGTCTTGACCCAAGGAATCAGAGGAAAAAAGAATTTTGTTTCTAGCCCATACGGTTCAAAAGTTATTAGCATAAACAGAAGTGCAACTTTGGACAGCTGGTGGCGCTAGAGGGATTGAGTTAGAGACTCCAAATTGGCTATGGACACAGTTCAGACTGTCCTCTAACTGTGTGCCAAATTTCACAACTTTTTAACATACGGTTCTATGGGCTGCCATAGACTCCAAGAGCGGAAGAATAATAATAATAAGAATATAGCTGCAAGC